>NC_135411.1:48368535-48688535 GCF_051991245.1 Festucalex cinctus
GTTGACTGAGGGTGTTTAGGGCAGACCAGGTGAAACCAGGTCTAAGCTGTGGTGCAAGAGGTGTAATACAGATTTGAACTAGGCCCAGCAGTCATATTCTGCACTCTGCTGTTATGTGTGGCGGATGTCATCGCATTTCATTCATAATTTTATTCATAAATATGGCCTCAACATGCTTTGAACCCTCTGAATAATTGTATGAATCCATTTGTTGAAAGCATTCTTCTTCTTCATTATTATTATTATTATTAGTAGTAGTAGTAGTAGTAGTAGTATTTTATCATCATTAATATATTTTAAAAGCATCACGTTTCTATTAGGGGTGGGAATCTCTGACATGAGGCCGATTTGATATGTATCTCGATACACAGGTTGCGATTCGATTGAAAAACGATTATCTTTCAGAACAGAACGGTTCGATACGGTTCGATTAAGTTTGGGAACGATACGATTTTCGATTCGATACGATTCATTTCAATATTCAAAACTTATAGTGACATTTGTTGCTTGTAAACATTCATCTTAAAACACCACAAATTTTTACAGTATCTACAAATGTGTTTAAAAAACAAAAAAAAACAAAAATGTCTTCTATATTTTTATATATTGAATCAATTATTTAAATGGACCGCAACAAAGGGCTGGGCGATATGACTGAAAAATGTATCAGGTTAAATACTTATTAGTCGTTATTGAGAGTTATAATTGTTTTTTGTTTTTTTTAAATTCAAAATAAGGATCAGGAAAAAAAGGCTGATAATTCAATTTGAAATATAAATATTTAACCTTTAAAAAGACACCAACACAATTAAACAGAATATGTGCACATTGTGAAGTATTTCAGAAACATAAATTTAAGACATGAAATAAACCTACCATCCAGCCAAAAGAAATATGAAGCCACCTTATGGAACAATAAATCTATCAAACACATTTTAACCACTTAATATATCCAAAAATATTTCCAAAAGTGCCCTTCCCTTTTTATCAACAATTTTTGTTTTTAACAATATTTGTTTTTCTTTTGCCATCATATTCATTTTTGGTTAATGTATGACATCTTTTTGTTTTTTTGAATCTGAGACAAGATGATGACCACGGAATCACTACTGTTTATATTTTGTTTTTTTGGGCTGTCGTTCATTTTGCCTTTGATGACGTAATCACGGGCACGTCTCAGTTCTCCTATCTGCTGCTCATGCTAGTTGTATACGTTAACAGGGAGCCACAAACTGAGAAATGAGATACTTGCAGTGTGCTTTTAGCATAGCTGGTGTGTTGGCTGTGGGACATACCTGTGTCGTTTGAATCCATGCATTGGATCGTCACGGGAGTTATTCTTTTTGGCTCGCGCGCAGTACCAACGCCGGCCCGGGACATACAAGCGCACCGAGAGGACTCGATAGCAATGGGTTAGCTTCTGCTAACTGTTGCATGTTGTCACTCGTTGTGCGTGCGCGCGCGCGCGCGCCGTGTCGCGAGCACGGCGTTGACGGTAGGCTCCTCCCCAAGGTGCGTAACGTCTTTGCATTATGTTTACAACATCTGGGGAATGAAGCGTCTCTGAGCGCTACTTTGCTAGCTCTCTGTAAACAGGGAAGTAGCTTGAATGGTGATGCTACTGAAATGTAAACAAAACAAGTAGAGCATGGTGCAGAACTCTTGCTATTGTTATGAAAACCATAAAGCCTCACTCGAAACCGATTCACAGCAACGCGATATCCGGTCCACAGCTTTACAAGCAATGTATCTAAGGATTCCCGGCGGATTTTGTATCGGTTGACAAGTCTGCTACCGATACGGTCGTTTAGCTCCCCTTGTCGACCGATGGTTCGGTCGAATCGGTTTTTTGTCCCACCCCTAGTTTCTATACCCATATTGAGATTGTCTTCTCACTTTTCACCATTCTGTGCGTATGCTTGCTTCTACATACATGTGTATTTTTGTGGGAAAATGCTTGCCTTTCATTTTAATGGGCGTGAGAGCACAGATCTTTGTTTAAACAAAAAAAAAAAATCAATTTATTCACAGCATAGGGTTTTGTTTTGATTTCAAAGAGGTTAAGGCTGTTTGTAAATTGTAAGAAGCAACAGAAATGTTTTAATAACCCGTAAGGACACACACTGCTAGTAACAATGATTTGCTCTTAAAAACCACATTAATAATGCGTGGAGACAAATGTTGATGTGATTTACAAACCACAGTCTGTAACATGAAGCTATCTATACTTATTGGCCCTCCAAAAAGCTCTGTGGCAGATTTTCTGCCGAGTCAATCAAACAAATGTTCGATCAGCCAGACAATCAATATCAATCAAGCGTCAAGTTAATGAATCCTGAGCAGCACATTACGCTGGGGAGGAGCTTTGCAGCCTAAAGCAACACCCCTGTCGGTTTTGTTCAACTGACGAGTGCAGATAATGCACACTAGACTTTATGGCCGGACACTTGAACGAGATTTAGGTTGTAACTTGTGTGTGCGTGTGTGTGAACGCGAGTCTGAGCGAGAGAGAGAGAGAGAACGAGCGCGAGATTGCGGCTGTTGCGTTGTTGCGCCGCTTTCTGCAGTTGTGCTCAGAATGCTGATGTGTCACACTGCAGCACTGCTCCACTTAGCCGCCTCGCTCGCTCTCGCAGTTTCTTTCTTGCTCTCTCTACTTCCCTCATCTGTCTTCCTTTTGTTCCTTTCCTTTTTCTCCTTCCTCCGTTCTTCTGCTCTTCTTCTGCCCCCATTCATCATCCATCCTGCACCTCATTGATGTGTTCTGTATTTCCCCATCCTCCTCCTGGTATACTGTCCATCCTTTATCTTTTTCCTTTTCTCTGTTACTTTTTCTAACATTTTCCAAAACTGATTATATGTTGCTTGTCTAGTACCTTTCATGTCATGTGTTAAACTAGGACTAAATACATGCGTGTTTGTTTGTTTACTGATGTTTACTGAAGCAGCAAAATGCTAACCATTCAGCATATTCCACTTTTTGCAGTATGTTCTGAGACAGCCAGATAGGCATGTAAGCATACAGGCATGCAGACGGACCATTTAAGATCGGTAGGAAGGAAGCATAGAAAAACAGGCAGGCTGTTAAGCAGACCTGCACACAGACAGACAGATATGTAGACAGATGGACAAACAGGAAGGGAGTCAGGTAGACAGACAAGACTAAAAAAGCAGGCAGAAAGACAGACGACTGATACCCAGGCACACACACACTCACACACCAAACCCTTGTGTTCTTATCAACCAATCACATTGACCCCATCCGCTCGCATCAGCTAGCTCAGTGAAGAGCTACAGCCTGTGACAGCCGCAGCCCCCGGCAACCCACATATGTCCATGCCAGAAAGTGGAGGCTAGCACTGCAAATCTGTCTCTGTGTTGGCAGCAGCTGTCCCTCCGCTGAGCAGAAGCAGGTCCCGGATAATGCAATCTGACCACTGTATCTCATGATGTAAATCCAGAAAATAACACATTGATAGAGCGTTTGCCCCACAATAACAGATTGGTGGCGAGATATTTTGAGCGAACATCTGCCTGTGGTCACACAGTACCAAAGCTGTGTTCGGATGAATTTGTTAGAAAGATACTGATCAGCGTATTCCATGTGATCTCCTGAGCCAGCTTGACTAATTAGAATATAAAAGGATCAAACAAGAAAGAAGTAAGACTCTTGAGCTTCATCCATGCATGACAAATGCGCTACGTCAATGGACCATTTGATTTCAGGAAGTGATATGCCGTTGATGTCTTGGTACATGCATCGATGCATGATGGATGACTTTTGGCTCGCGGCTCTGACGTTGGGGTTCGAATATGGCCACCAGCAGCAAGGGTGCACCCCACCTCTTGCCCAGCGTCTGCTCGGAGAGGCTCCAACTCCCCTGTGACCTGAATAGGAATAAGCAGTAGAAAATGGATGGTGGGATGAACATGTTGGCATGCCCTATGAAAATACATGTTGTACTTTGAAAGTAGTTTGTCAGTTGATTCTAAAATGCAGAGTTTTCTTCATTTTGTATGTCAACATCAGTGTGTCACTGTACAAACCGTGAAACATGATTTTGAAGCATTTGACTTTTTTTCTCCCATCCTTCTAACTTGCAGCACTATGCTTATCTGTGCTGGGTGAAATTCTGTAACAGATAGACCGTGTAATGTCCCAAATCCAGGTGTGACTACAGTACAGTTCCGCCATAGTTTTTTTTTTTTTTTTTAAGTCGTCGCCATGGTTTCGTATCAACCAGAAGAAGCTCAGAAAATGTGAAATTGCAGATTTGGCCATTCTTGTGCTGGGCCACTATGCTAGACTGCGGTCAGCGCTGTACTGCAATCTCAACTTGTTTGAATTTTTTGTCATCGTGAAAGTAGCATTGATTTAGAATCAACTTCTATAGCATATTTATATTTTAGTACTAACATGGTCAAGTTCTGTTGCCTCAGTGTTTCTATCCCATTTTTGCTGCTGCTGAAGCACACCTAAATTAAATCCCGACACCCTAAAATGAATGTGTTAATGTGTATTTGCTGTATAAAATGAATTATCTTCCCTTAGAAGTTAGAGTTTGTTTGTTTTATGACTAAAATGTGTTTCTCTTTTACTTTATCAGATTTAAAGGTTTAGTCACAGACTTTTAGGAAAACTGTTTTGCTTCTCTTTCTTAAATGTGGGATTGAAATTGTGTTAAAATCTACAAAACAAACCAATTTTCTCTTGCCTGCCCAGGAGCTTAGCATCGTAAACCTCAAAACATCTTCAGTTTCTCTGGACTATTTCCAATGTCAAAACAATAATCTTGATGACTTTAAGAGTATTGGCCCCCACTACCTTTATACTGTCTGAAGTCAAAGTTCAAGCAATTACAGCACTCCTACCAATCACTTGTGCCAGCCACATTTTCAACATAAACTGTATAAGGACAGGCGGATTGGATGGATGGATGGATGGACCCACTATTGATTTGTGTTTTCCATTGCATAATTTTGATAGTTGAGATCAAATCTCATTCTACCACAGAAGTTTACATTACATTATTGTAAGTTCTGTTCAACTAATTTTCAAGAAATACATTTCAAGTATTTTAATATCAAAGGAAAACATGCTACTTGTTCAATACATACATGATATCGTGTACATTTAAAAAACATCAGTCACACCTGACTGATGTCTTGTTATGCACCATTATGTAAGTGTTTTATTTCAAGTGGCATGCCATTAGTATTCCCCCATTGCCAAAGCATCACCTGCATGCCAGGCTGCATTACCACAAATCTTTGTGCTCGCAATAAGTGTGTTAGCTACGCCTAGATAATTACATGGCTGCGTGCGCGTGTGTGTGTTTTGTACTTGGAACATGGGGTGAATGTAGAACGAGCCTGAATTGAAAGAGGTTTATTCCAGACACACATTCACACAGTACTTGTTTTTTCCCCTCTTGGCAAAAGCAGTATGACATGGGAGATGACCTAAAAGAAATGTGTGTAATGTGTCTGTGCGATATATATATTTGGCCCTGTTCAGCCAAAATCCAATTTTTTGCTGATTCAGTATGAAACCGGATTGCTCTTTTGTAGTCGAAACAGTCAAAAGCACAAGAAATCTGATTTTTGCGGGATGGATTTAAGTCACAAATTCTCAAAGTCTCAAATTGGATGTGGTTTTTAGCAGTCAGCAGTGTTTTTGAGCCAGCACAAGATGTTGATGAGATGTTTTTTCATCTTTACTGGACAAAAATGCAAAGTAATGTCTGTATTTCCAGTGAGCAAATGCACCCGTTTTGTGGCGCTCCTCCTGCTTCTTCCATTGTTTACGTCGTGACGAGATACGTAGTGTTTGTTGTTTTGGCCAGACTCCTAGCGCTTACACTTGCTGGTTAGGGCTGGGTATTGCCAACAACCTCACGATATGGTACGTATCACGATACAGGGGTCACGATACGATACGTATCGTGATACATATGTACATGATCTTCAAAGCGATACATATCCCAATATTTTACATTAATTTACTTGCAATTTAATTATAACAATCATTTGTATACCTAAATGATGTTTATTATGCTGGATAGCAAGAAATGTTTTTGTTAACAGCTCTTCTGGTTCACCACCAAGCAGCATGA
Organism: Festucalex cinctus; assembly: GCF_051991245.1. Taxonomy (NCBI): domain Eukaryota; kingdom Metazoa; phylum Chordata; class Actinopteri; order Syngnathiformes; family Syngnathidae; genus Festucalex; species Festucalex cinctus. Next base: position 48,374,652 of record NC_135411.1, read on the forward strand.
CTGGTCTTAAATGTGCACACACTGCAGAGCAAGGAGCAGCTTTCACAGACACACCGTGAAACTTTGTAAATAGGCCTATATGAGTAAAAATGTCAAAGTATTAATAAAATTACAGCTCTAAAATGTGCTTATTTGAACTATTTGTAAATAATAAGATTTTTTTTTCCATGTAACGTTCTATTTTGTTTTTAAACAAAATATAGAAAAATTGGATGGATGGATGGATGGTACATTTAGAAACATGTACCCTGTTATGTTTATAATAGTGTTGTTCTGATACCATTTTTTGGCTCCCAATACCGATTCCCATACCCAGCTTTTCAGTATCGGCCGATGTCGATACCGTACCGATATCTAAGTTGTTGTTTTTTTCTCAACATGAAAAAACTGTCCTGTCATTCGTTCAGAGAATTCAAAGGCCAATAGGATAATTTGGCTCAGCATGCAGTGAACATGTCACACATCAGTGAATGTCGTACACGAGCAAGACATAATTTCCTGCATCCAAAGTCCTCTATTAGCGTCGGAAATAATGATATCCTGCGATTGGCTGGCAACCAGTCCAGGGTCTACCCCGCAAAGCCAGCTGAGATAGGCTGCAGCACCCCCGCGACCTTTGTGAGGAATAAGCGGTCAAGAAAATGAATGAATGAATGAATAATGGTCTCGGCATGTTACTTGTTATACCACTGTTTTAATGCAGTATCGTGGTCTCTGCCGATACCAGTATCGGTATCAGAACAACACTAGTTCATAAGTAAGTACATGTTGATATTCGTCCTCTGTTTTAATATTTCTTAGCAAGACACAGTTTTCAATCATTGGTGGGCTATTTTTAAAACAGACTTCACACCTACACTTATTTTTTATTTTTTAATAATTAGGCGACAATGCAATGTATTGAGGCCCACAATGATGTATTGCCGTATCGATTTTTGAGCACACCACTAATGTTGGTACATTTGACCCGGTGTTCCACTGAGAAAATGTGACATGTGATGCAATGTCACTCCCAAATGCAAGAGAAACATTTTCTCCTTGAAATTCTCTTCCCAATAGGAAATGCAATTCTGAATTCTACATCCATTATGAGGTAATAAAAAAAAAAAATCTAATTAAATAAAAATAAAAAAATAAAAAAAATAAAAAAAGGAGTAACGTACAGCCACTTAGGAAACTAATTTCATTCAGATTACTTGTTTGGAAAAGTGAACGCGTTAGATTGCTCGTTATTGAAAGAAAGTAATGATTAAAATAACACTTTAATTAGTAACTCGTTAGTGACAACACTGCGGATTTTTATTTGGGTCCATAACTCCTACATTGCAGGGTTTACCTCCAGTTGTACCTCGATATATCACAGGTTTTTCAGAGATTATCCCAACCACCATTTTTTGATTATGAGGACCCCATAATATTCTTTATTTATGATAGTATTTTTTTTCCTTTTTTGGCCATATTTGAGTAAATACAAACAGTTCTTTCTTTCATTTAACCCAATCTATTACTTTTTTAAACAAAGCATAGAATATCTGGTAAATTAAGAAGCATGTACCTTAACTCTTTGACTGCCAGGCGTTATAAAAACAAAACAAAAAAAAACACAGTTCCAGCCGCTTTTGAGCATTTTAACTCATCTTTCAAGGCAAAAAGAATATTGTTTGCCTTTACTACATATACAATGTGGCTACGAAATGAAAGATCACATTCCATTCATTGGAATTTTACTAATCATCATGAAACATCTTTGGCAGTCAAAGAAAATAAGTAAAAAAAAAAAAAGTGTTGACATGTTGACGTGTTTACTTCTTTTAATTCTTCTTAGCAAGTTAGTGTCCCATCACTTGTGAGATATATATATTTTTTTAGAACAGACCCCAGTTGCTCATACATGCTGGCACCTGCACAGTAAGGCGAATGTGTGTCTGTCTGTCTCTCTCTCATTTATATATATATATATATATATATATATATATATATATATATATATATATATATATATATATATATATAAATAAATATTTTATTATTATTATTATTATTATTTTTACTAAAACCCTTAAATATGTAGTACACAGAAAGTGAAATTAGAGAGAGAGAGAGAGAGAGAGAAACTTTATTTACTTATATTGATTTCTATGTTTCCATGTACATTTTCACATTTTCACTAGATGTTCGAGTGCACATTATAAATTCCTAGACCGGCTTCATCGAAACCACGTGTTAAGATCCAGTCCTCGGGGGCCAGAGACCTGCATGTTTTCGAGGTTTCTCTACTCCAATGCATCCGATTCAATGATCAGGATAATTATCAGGCTCCTGCAGAGCTTGCTGATGAGCTTAAATATGAATCAGCTGTGTTGAAAATGGGAAACCTTCAAAACCTGCAGGACTGTGGCCCTTGAGGACTGCAGTTTGACACATATGATCGAAACAATCTGCAACAACACAAGAACATTGGCTTTTGAGGACAAAGGTGTCAAATTGCAAATACTTCACACTTTAAATCAATCCTCAACTTGAATCTGACATTTATTACCAAAGGCAGATGCACTGCACTGGTACAGTATTAATGTTGCGCTAGGGAGACTATACATCCACAAAACGATTTCTCACGTGACGGCAGTGAGCTGATGAGGAATCCTCCCCCCCTTTTCTGCTTCTGTGTGAATTTGCATGATAACAAAGTCTCTCTTCCATGGCCCTGGCTTATGGAGGTGTATGAAACACAGATGATGGGGACTGATAGCGTAACAATGAGACCCGCAGTAGCGAGGTCCTGGGAGATACGAGAGGAAAGGTAAATGGATCTTAGAAACGTAAGCGTTTCATCTCACCCTTTTAAATTTGTTTGTTTGTTTATGTAGCAAAACTGGAATGCAACAGGAATGTGAGTGTCAGCAAAGAAAAAAATGGCACCTTTGGCCCAATGGTTCCATTTTACATCAGAACTACACCTTCATTAGCTTGGATTGTTTTAATATGAAAAATATCTACAGATGCTAAAATGTTAAATCATGTATCGACTTGAAATTTGACCTCTGCATTTGACCCATAACAGTAAACACACAGTTAGTGGCACCCACTGTAGCAGGGAGAATGGAGATGCTTTGCTTCTAAATGTTAGACTGTAACTTTCCACTGTGGATAGATTACATACTTCCTGATTTTTGTCTTATTGTGAGTCGTCCTAATTATTCCAAAGATGAAAGGGCGTGGTTAGGGTGGAAAAGTACCAGGAGTTTTTTTTTTTTAGGACTGATCACATCAATTATACGGCACGCACTTCTTTGGGATATTATGTGGGAACGGAGGCGACAACCATGAACAGTTTCTATGTTGCTCTTGTTTCAGGCCAACTGCGATTAACTGTGAACAGGCAACTTGACCTATAGATACGACGGACCCAACACACATGCATTTAACCCACATCACACACTCAAAGTCATATCTGCAGATATTGTCCAACCCCATCTCTGTGAAACACCTTTCTTTAAGCATGTCTCCGCAGACCTCATGTCCATGGATCGCTGCAGCCTATCTGTACCATTTCTGCCTCTTTCATCAGGCAGGGGAGGACGTGACAGGACACCAGGACTTGATAATGCTGACCTTTTTTCTCATGTAGTCATGGCGTCCATCATGACAGCCTTTAGATTCTCTTCCCCTCATGCCCTGTCCCACCCTGTCTAAAACCAATTAGCCTGTTGAAACTTAGCAAAGAATGAGTGTGAATCTGTGTGAGATGATTTGGGAATTACACTTCGCCTTCAGGTATGTCTGCCCTGGGAGAGTCTTTTCACTTCATTTAAACACAACAAAGGCAGCGAGGTTGATCAATTGTGGTCGGATCGGACTGTATGTCTAAGGCTGTATGTATAAGGGTGTTACGATAAAGAAGTAACATAGCTATGGACTATATGCAGAAAGCACTTCCGCATTTGACGTATTAATGTGATTAAGGGCTAGATAAATAAACTTGATTTGAATGCACCCAACCTTCCGGTGTGGGGAGACTTCATTGCACTGTTGATGTGATGTAAAACTCAACTTAAATCCTTAACCCACTGTTCAAAAAGAATAGGGACCGCTCCTTACTTTAAGACTATGTCTATCAGAATTTTAAAACTACTAATTACCAGCGCCGTAATTTTGACGGCTTGAGTGTGAATGTTACAACAAACCGTCTCCGGTGGTCAGCATAAGAGAAAAAAAACAAGGCAGAGTTATAACCTGTCTAGTATCTGGACACACAGTAGTGATCGCTCGGTGTACCGTCGTCTCGCCTCTTCTTCGATGCCTTGACAAATGCACGCAACCATACAAAAACAATGATGAAAATATACTCCAAAACGCTGACAACTGGTTGAGGTTCTATAAAGGAAAAGAAACGGAAAAGGCGGTGCAATATGAGATTTTCCCGGAAGCACATCACAACTATTTGTGCATAGAGTCCATTGAGAGTAAAGAGTTCAATGTTTTGTGCGTTTGGAATAAATAGTACTAACTATTGGTGTAACTACTACTACTTGGTGGAAATTACAAAGGATGATGTTTCTGTAAACTTTCAATATGGCCAAATAGTGCGTGTTCTTAGAAGTTCCGTAATGTGAATGTGTAGCATGCTTTACACTTTACTGGATGGAAACACATGACATGCATGTATGATGTGATACAAAAGAATGCATATGTGTGTGTGATGTGGCATTTTATTATATTATTGCAAAACAGGTACAGGAATAATCAAAACAATGCTAAGTTGCTTTCTTACCATTTTATTCATTTATACAACTACAGCTCTGTCGATAATGATTTTATACTACAAAAAATTTGAACTACCAGGAAGAGTGTTCGTGTGTCTGTATGTAGGGTAAAACTATTGAACAGTCTGTACTTACACCACAAGCAATGTCAAAACATTTATAGCTTTAACACATCTTACAAATATATGATCTGGTCACAGACAGTATCAATAGGGCAAGTCTTAGCTTTAATTGCGCTGCACTGGCTCTTCCTTACCATTGTTAGTATTATTTACTGGTAGTTGTTTCTTACTATGCTGGTATGTTCCATTCCATTACTTTGTGGGGATGTCCTTGATGATACTTTACCGTGTTGGTATATAATATTTGTATTAGCTTTTTTGGTATTTAATTATTGCTGCAACACAGTGTATTCTAAAATTATTGAAATTATTATTTAGATAGTATCTGTATGTAATGTTCCAGTTTAGTTTTCTTAATCTGTTATGATCAGAAGGTAATTTAAATATTAGGGTAGCAGAAGTTGCATGAATTTTGTGTACAGTATACTGATGGAAGATGGGGTGGGATTTAATAGGTTCTCTTCTTTCCACTACTTTTTGAGTAACACGTGTAGAGCTTGTTGTTCGTCTCTGTGTGCCCTGCGATTGGCTGGCAACCAGTCCAGGGTGTCCCCCGCCTACTGCCCAGAGCCAGCTGGGATAGGCGCCAGCAACCCCCGCGACCCTTGTGAGGAATAAGCGGTCAAGAAAAGGGATGGATGGATGGACGTGTAGAGCTAGCTTTATTGCCACATGATGATTTTTTTTTTCTTTTGCCGTAATTATTTTCTGATTGTTTGTTATTATGTATTGCTAAGTTTGGCTTTTTGGAACATGACATATTTGTTTGATCTGCTCAAAAACAAACAAACAAATCAATCAATTAGACTATCTGGACTTGATGTTCACCCATGCAACAAGAGGTCCAAATCATTTGCGTTTGTTTGAAAGTGAATTACACAAGATGACAGACATCAATAAAGTCACAATTCTTTCAACTCATTCAGACCACTTGAATAAACCAGGGCCCTGCACGACATTTGTATGAATTTTTTGATTTTGGAATTTGTCGTGTTGATTAAATTAAAGGGAAATGCTAGAAGCCACAACCAATGAAGAAACTGAATTCAGGCCAGGGGACATGTGTTGAATGAAGATTAAAAAGAAGAAGTTAAATGCAGTATGAATCAGATGAAAAGGATGAAAAAAAAGGCCTTGTAAGATCTGCAGGCTCTCAAAGTTCACTCATAAAGGCGCATAGCTAAGTTGAAAGCTTCAATACCACTGCAAAAAAAAAAAAAAAAACATCCCTCATAATAGTGTCTTTATTTCGGTGCTTTTTTTCAAGGTTTCTCTGCTCCATCGTTGACCTCGAACAGAATGCCAAACACCCCAACAGTCATGAGAGTGCAAACACTAAGGGAAATACATGTCGACCATTTCACCATAATTAGTCACATCCTTGTCTGCTGCAGTCAGTGTCCCCTATTTCCACCTCCCTTAGTTTCAACTTTCTTTCACAGAACTGAAACAAACGATGTCATGTGCAGGGAGGAGGAAGGCGAAGTAGTAGCAAGTAGGAGGAACTCATTAGTGAAAGACTTTAAGTGGGATGATGAGAAGAAGCTGGGGGGAAGGACAGGCAGGATGTGATAAGACAGGATTTGGAATGGGTGAGAGAGGGAGAGCCAACCATGGAGGGATTTTAAAGATAGTAGATCAACAGTATTTAAACTCTCATTCCTGATGATAGGAGTATCTTGCAAAACTTAATGCTGGTTATATATGACTACTGTAAATAAAAAGCTTTCAATAACTTATCTTCAACATCTTAAGATGAAACACAAGTTGAAGACGATTGGATATATTCTATAGGAGGGGTTCATTAAAATAAGACACAAAAAAAAAAGCAACTAATTCCAAAGTAAATAATAATGGTGGACTTCCTGTTAGGTTTAGTATATGGCTCCGAAAGACTTTTTTTTTTGAACGCCGTAGGCTGTTACATATGCCTCCAAATTTCCGTGCCTCTAGGTGATTCATACAACCCGGAATGCTTCGTTAAGTAGGAATTTTGAAACTCAAAATTTGATGCTCTGCTCCCGTCATATAGTACGTCGAAAACTTTTGTTTCTTACACAGGAGAATATCAACTTCTCTTTACTGGAAAACGGCGCTTAAAAAAATAGAGATCCCGTTAATTATCAATCTGCAATGATGTGTATTTTGATTGGAGATGAGGATTTCATCATGGTAAATATGTCACAGGTCTGCATCCAAATATAAACAAGAATGACAAAAATATTTTGTTGATCAGTTTTCGCACTGAAGACAGTTGTGCCACGTGCATCAGTTTTTCTGTTATACACGCTTTTATGTTACCGGGTATGTGCTTTTTGTTTGTTTGTTTGTTTTTTTCGAATCACTTCCCAAAGAAGGAGATGGATTTAAGTACCTCTCTCAAAAATTCCCAGCTGTCAGTGAGGCCAAGCTGAAAGCAAGTGTTTGTTGGGCCACAAATCCGAGAGCTCCTCAAAGATGCCAGCATTACTGAAGCACTGACCCCACAAGAAAGACAGGCCAGGGAAAGTTTTAGAGAAGTCGTCACAGGTTTTCTGGGGAAAACGAAGTACACATTTTATTTTATTTTTTATAGTGTTATTAATATTTACCGTGTGTTTGGGCCCTATTCACTAAAGGTTTGCGTCGCCTTTGCACCACGCTAACCGGCAAAAATTGATCAATCTGGGAGTGCCTAATTCACTAAACGCGCAGATGGGGAAATCCGTCACTAAGTGCTCTGCCGAACAGATAGCGTCACGGTGCGCCAATGTTATTTGCGGGTATGTAAATTAGGTAATTTGCATACATTTGACGCAAAATATGCCCACCCCAATGCAAATGAGACTCATTGATATACAGCGTCTAATTCACTAACGCCAGCGCAAATAGCCACACCGCGTTTGCGTGACGCAAATAACATTTTTGGAAAGCATGTATTAACCCCTGTGAGGAATAAACGGTCAAGAAAATGGATGGATGGATGGATGGATGGATGGATGGATGGATGGATGGAAAGCATGTATTAACCTGCCGCAACTTCGATCCTGGGATCACGACAGCAGTGCATGCCATTTGCAACACAACATGCGCGGCTGATCACGCAGAGAGGAGAGAAAGAGAGAGGAGGGGAAATATTTCTGTGTCAGTTTAGGACAACATAACGTAACCCGGGCTGATCGGCAATGGCGGGAAGGCATTTTACGATCATTTTTACGTGCCAGATGCATACTGTACGGCCACGCCAACCTCTGAAAATATATTTTTGAAACACGATCGCACCAATAATTTGTACTTTATGAACGAATGACGTCGTTGTCGTCCTCTCTGCTCTGTACAGCTTAATGGCGCTCTAAATGCTTACTGTCAGTCCAACCTCGCTTTCTGATAATGTCATCTTTCTCGCAACTGTTGCTATAACAACCATGTTCTTGGCGGAAATCCATTTCCATATGTGGTAAATCAGGTGCAAATTTGCTCCAAGCTGTCAGTTTTGTGGTGTGCTCGTGCTGGTATATGATTAGAGCAATATCCTTAGTGAATAGGTTGGTAACTGGGCGCAACTGCGGGTGCAGTTGTGGTGCAATATTTCGTGCTATTACTGGACGCGGCGCATTCTTAGTGAATATGCCCCTTTGTGTTTAGTTATATGCTTTGTGTGCAGTGTATTGTACAATTTGGTGTATTTCTATACAGAGGGGACCATTGCAAAAACAGTTCTCAATAACCTTACCTGAATAAATAGAAGTTAAAATATTGTGTTTGAGCAATAAACATAACTACATGCATTTAAGTAAAGCATTTAATAAATGTTTGTGTATAACATTCAAAATATTTTTTCATGTCAAAATATTGGGGTCATTTTGTGTTGCATTTTAAATAATAACATTAAATGTTGAAAATATTAACACATAACAGGTGCTCTTCAAATTTGGCGGGCAAAAAAAATGTTGATAAAATATATATATATATATATATATATATATATATATATATATATATATATATATATATTTTTTTTTTTTCTTTACACACACATTTATTTTCGCTTTCCAGGGACTTTAAAACAAAAACAACACCTTATACCACAAACACATAAAACTATACACACAAACATGATACGGTGAGTGTGCTACACACAGGCTTCCTGAAATGCCCTTTGATCATCATCCCATGAGGCTTTGCAAGTAAAGTGATGGTATTTTTTAGTTTCCTGCCTGCTCCATTCAGGCAACACCACCATTTTCGTGCTCTCTCTCTCTCTCTCTCTCTCTCTCTCTCTCTCTCTCTCTCTCTGTCTTCATCATTTCATGTTTTTGTCTGGCGTGGATGCGTGTGAGTGGTTGCAGAGTTGTAGAATCGCTCTCAAGTGTTACAATCACACATGATTTGTGTTACATAATTTTGGCACATGCAACGTGTGCTAAAATATGAAATACATCTGAAAAGCTCACCTGTGTGGCTTACTAAATGCAGTTATATTCAAACGCCTTCCGCAGCGCTTCTTTACGCTTCAGGCGTAAGCTCAACAACTGGTGCGTATTTTGCATCTCAAACACTTGCACAGCATCAAACATTTTTGAGATTTACAGCAGTCAAAGCCGAGCAAGGCTATGCCAAAAGGCCATGTTTATCTAGTAGCTATGCAATCAAAACCCCATTTCCTCAATGCACAGACTTGCTGTGCTGTGGCATGCTGAGGAATTAATTTATTTCTTGATGCGTAACTACAATACTTGAAAGACCACTGAGCTGCTTGGTGTGTTTTTGAATAGATCAAAAGGGCGGAGACTTGTATGACAAAACTACTGTATGCACTAAGGGCTGGAGACTGCGACCATTTCACTCGCAAATGCGGCCAACTGTACAGCCTCTGCTGGTGAAAAATGTATCCAGTCGCACGGCGCGAGTGCGTGTTTAAATAAGCGGTGCAAAAAAAATCTTTTTGAAAATGTAGGCCACCAACAGTTTTGACTTTTATACATATATATGCGGGCGGCACGGTGGTTGTCTGGTTAGCACGTTCGCCTCCCAATGATGAGGACGTATGATGGAGTCCAGGCTCCGGCCTTCCTGGGTGGAGTTTGCATGTTCTCCCCGTGCCTGCATGGGTCTTCTCCAGGCACTCCAGTCTCCTCCCACATTCCAAAGACGTGCATTGCAGGTTAATTGTCAGTCATGGTTATGAGATAAACACAAAATAAAAATAATAATAAGAATAATGATGCCAGTGCCACAAATGCAGAGCTAGCTGTTTGGCACTTTCTACTTGATATGAAATATTAATACAAAACAATACATTTACAGTACATACAATGTTTTGTTTTTCTACCTCCCTTGAGCAATGTTATGATACATTGATTCTCCAAGCACAGAGTATCCTCATAACATTACAACTGTGAATTCTTATTTGAGATGCTACTCCAACTTGCTTTTGATCTTTCAATATCTTCCATCCATCCATTTTCTTGACCGCTTATTCCTCACAAGGGTTGCGGGGGGTGCTGGCACCCATCTCAGCTGGCTCTGGGCAGTAGGCGGGGGAGACCCTGGACTGGTTGCCAACCAATCGCAGGGCACACAGAGACGAACAACCATCCACACTCACACGCACACCTAGGGACAATTCGGAGCGCCCAATTAACCTGCCATGCATGTCTTTGGAATGTGGGAGGAGACCGGAGTACCCGGAGAAGACCCACACAGGCACAGGGAGAACATGCAAACTCCACCCAGGAAGGCCGGAGCCTGGACTCGAACCGGAGTCCTCAGAACTGGGAGGCCGACATGCTAACCACTCGTCCACCGTGCCGCCTTCTTTCAATATCTAATTCATGGAACTTTCTAGGATCTGAATAAAAGAAAGTAGGGGGGGAAACGGACACGATAGACACTCAAGTCACTAAACAAATAACTATACATTATACAACACCTAAGAAAGGGAAAGTCTGGTATTGAATGTAGTGAAATGTATTGTGGGAGTATTCAAAATAACATTCACGTTTCAGGGCGCAACGTCATAACAGCAAAGAGGAAGGAAAGAGATTTGTGTTTTCTAGACGCATGCAAATACACTGACTGTTTTGTGTTTGTTTCAGCTAATAACAAAAAATGTGAAGGTTTGTTGTGCAGTGTCATCTACATAGCTTCAATAACACTGTCAAAAAAAAAAAAAAAAAAAAGATCCCGGGGCAGTATGACTGTCTGTCAGTGCCGCTCCCGACATGTGGCATTGAGAGTGTGCTGTTGAGTGGTAAATGACTCATTCGGGCGACAAATTAGGCCTTTGAAGGAATTTGGACACAGCCACAGCCACACCAAATTGTGTGATGGCATGAAGTCCCAAAATTTATGTTATTGTTATATTTTATAACCAGCACTCACTGGTTGTCTAATCAGCATCCTGATATGGCACACCTGTGAGTTGTGATGGATTATCTTGGCAAAGGAGAAGTTCTCACTATCACAGATTTCGTGAACAATATTTGAGAGCAGTGGTGATATTTTGTATGTGGTAAGTTTTAGATCTTCATAAAAAATGGGAGCAAAAACAAAAACAAGTGTTGCAATTTTATTTTTGGTGATTATATTAAAGTAACTAGTAATCTAACTTAGTTACTTTTTAACGCAAGTAATCAGTAAAGTAACTGTTACTTTTTGTAAATGATAGATCGTCAGCCCTGCATATCTTAACACAATTTAATATCAGTAAAGGGACCGTCTGTGATTAACAGTGGCTTCACACCAGCTGCTTCGCTGTCGCTCGCCGAGATGCGCGTTTGATCACGCAAAATAAGAATTGGTGGTAAGCTAACCGTGTGTGGTCGCTCTGAGCCACCGTAGTGTGTGTGCTTCTAAATGCATGCATTTTGGTTGCATTCTATACGATAGCGACATCGAGTGGTTGCCTTTTACACAGTGTGACTTCGCCCAACTTGACTTGACTTCACAAATGTTCTGGACTGCTTGAACAACACATATAGAAATGAACATAGAAGTAATGAATGTTTAACATTTTAGAACATTTTCCCTGACAATGAATGACTGCATGGGGCCGTTTCTACTCACTGTCTGTGTATCATTGGCATGGAGACAAGACCCGGTGTATTGCACATGTGCTTACATAACCATAACACTTGGTGAAGGAAAAACAGTTCAGGGGCCACAAACGGGTGGTGGCCTTAAATGGTATGGTGGACAATTAAAGCAACACAGAAAATGTAACAAAATAAAGGTTGGTTTGTGATGGTTTGTCCGTCAATGTATGTGAAGGACTAGGAGATGGAGAGATGCTTTGATTTAGTGGAGTCCAGTTAAGACTGGAGCTACTTTATAAACCATTCACCTGGTATTGCTTCATAATTAGGGAGCTGTTTATCTGGAATCAACCCAAAAATAATGTCTTCTCAGTTATAAATAATTTACTGCAGGAGGCACTGCATGAAATGTCTCAAAAATAATATTACAACACAAAGAAAAAGGCAGTAGTGTGACAGAAGCAATAAAATGCACCCATAAAAATCACATCAATAAAATGACCAGCAATAGCATAACTATAACCTATCCAACAATAATACTTTTCTTAAAGCCCCAGTGTGTAGCTCACGACCGCCATCTATCGGTCAAACAAGATAATGCAATGATTTTAAGCACACGAACTACGGCGTCCCAGAGAGACCACACTTCGCCGGCCTACCATCAATTTCACCAACACAGAAGCAACATGTCTTCACAAACGACATCGAGTATTCCTTAAAGTGACGAAGTAAGTGCATTGCATTTGTTAGACATACTGTACAGATCCCTAAATTTGTGATAGTGATTAATTTCAGACGTAAACAGACTTTTTTTTTTAACATTCTAAGGAAATACTGTACTTACACTATCGCTAAATGCCATATATGTCCACCTGTATTAGTGCAACTAAACCATGCAACAGAGAGCACATTGAAGTATATTCGTGTTTAGACATTTGCACCATCCCAAAGAGGGCGAGGGAGACGACGAGGCAGAGGACGAGGACGCCGTATTTCAAGTCTACAGCGACGACCACGTATCCCTGTTGAGGATGACAGAGTAGAGGCACTGAGAAGTCAAAGAATTGAACTAATAGAGGTTCGTAGCAAAAAACTCATTATGTCAGCACAGGAAAAAACAAACAAAAAAAATCCATCCTATCGAGCATGGATGGGAATGGGTCAAAATATATCTTTGTTTGGAAAATCTGGTATTTAGATTACATCGTTTGCTATTTTTAGTATATTCAAAATAGTCGAGTTAGCTAGGCTACACATCTGCAACTTCCCGCAATGGTAAATACCAAAAAAGATAATAATAATTGTTCTCCCCCCGTCTATTATTGATATCAAGCCAGCCACTCAGAAAAGTGCTGCTAACAAAAGAATTCACAAGCCTTTACTCAGATGATGATTTGACACCATGTTGAAAAATTTTGTTTCCCAATTTGCCGCTGTCACAAAGCAATTTTACAAATTTTTGATTATATTGTATTTCATTGATTGAAATTTTGATTGAAGATACAAAAGATGTGTTTGTATATTTTAATTTGCAGAATTCTACATGGAATTCACAAATAATCTAGTTCATGTAATGTGTACTTCATTGGCTCAAACGATTTTCAGTTCAGTTTGTTACCTAATCTGACATAAAATTGTTACCTTCTTACAGAGACTCGTACAGGAAATGACCCTGGAGGAACATAAAAATCTTCTATTCCAGCTGATAGAAAGACAGCCAGGACTGCTTTTTGACACATTGCTGATACATCAACACCACCGTGATTTACCTGGATCCCAGACTGCAGTACCTTGGTGTACTTGTGGCCTCTGCAGAGAAATGCCAACGGATGCAGAGCGCAGATGCTGTGGTCAAGAACCCGCTAACTGCATATCTATACTACCACACTTCACACTGTACTGCCTCAATGCTGGTATCCTACGGCTTCACAGACAGTACAGGGAGCATGTCACCGTTTTGGGCGGAACAAAGGAGCCAGGTGACGACAACAAAAAATTTAGATATGTTGCCTATCGTCACTTTGTTTTCTGGCAGCATGGGTCACTGGGAGCAGGGAATCGGCGAAGAGACACGTTCCCAGATCCCCAAGAACATTACAAAGGTTTTTTACCTGGGATATAATTATGCCATGTATGACACTAGTTTGTTGGATTTAGTTTAACCTGTATGTTGTTAGTGTGTTGATTTGTTGTTGGTGTTGAATGACTAAAAATGTTAGTATATATAAAAATTTCCTTTGGAGCAAACATGCAGTCTTCATTCAACCTAACACTATTATACATGTCTAGAAATGTAAAACATCAACAGCCTGGATAATTATTATAAATGGTACTATGCTAATGAATCTAAGACACTGGGGGGCAACAACAAACACAACTACTCAAATATTATACCGTAGTCTACATGAGAAAAAAAATTAATTGGAATATAATGAGCTACATGAAATGCAGTTGGTAAAGAAATTTACCAAAATGCTGTGTGCATTTTAATACTGTATACAGCAAATAGACACAGGTTTTGGCCAAAAGTAGTGTTACATAGCAGGTCTGCGTTGTACACAAGTAAAATATCTGATTACATCAATAGCAGGATTTTTATTTTTTCTCCCCTTGTCCCCCATTAATATTGCAATATTCCTCAAACTCTCCAGAACACATAGACCTGTAACCCTACTTTTCGCCCACTCTACGATATTAACACTAGTGGAGGGGTAGTCCATTTTTTTGTGGGACAGACTGCAGTAATAATAAAGTTACATCAATGTTTGATGGTTTTATTATCGGATATACATGCTCCTTGACTGCACAAGTACATGTTATGGAATCGTGGAGTGCATGGTCCCAACAACGATGATATGTTCCTCAAAGGCCACAGGGTTGCTGAGGCAAGCGAGGGGGGAGTCACTCCATGGTTTTCGACACCTGGTCAGCAAGTCCTGTGTAGAACAAATGGTGCTTGTACATACAACCAGTCCATATTGACTCAGACAAAAAGTTCATGTAGTGTGTAATACTGTACACATGTAAATCACATACCTAGACCTCGGCTGACTTGAGTTTGTTGCAGCTCTGATATGGTGGGCGGAGGTACTGGTGGTACAACACCAAGCCTTCTGGGGTCCTCCATCCTAAGTGTCCTCCTCCGGGGCATTCCAACTTGGCTACTGAGTCTCCCGTTGATGATTTTTTCTTGAAGGTCGGTGATGTATTTGTATGATTTCCCTTCTTTCAGTGCATACAGTGTGTATCGTCTGGCATTCTTATTGTACTTTCTCCTGAAACTGCAACCACAGCAATACCAGCAATTCAAAGTTACATCGACTAAAGATCATAACAGTCTGTGGCCAAAACAATTCATACATACAGAGGACAAAATAATATCAACACTGAAAAGATCGTTTTGAGAACTTACATTTTATTGCCTTCAGATGTCGTGAGTGTCGGTAGATTGCGGTGGTAGTTATAATCCAAGGCTGCCAGAAGCACCCTTGCCTCATAAACAGGGGGAGTGAATGCTTGTCGTTTGCTTGTGTACATGAGAAGATGGTTTTGGAACCCCTCAAGTTCGGCTGTTGATCTAGTGTATCAAAAACAAAAATAGAAGGGGAAAAAAGAACATATTACTAGTTATCAATGAATTGTCTTTCTTCAGAAAAACATCTATAGCATACATCATGTAAAACAAGAAAACAAAGCTAACCACTTTTAAGAAAATTTGTAAGCAAGACATGATGCAGCAGTCAACCAGAAGAAATATGGAATAAATCTAAATCTTTCATTATCTACCTGAAGTGGAGATACTTGTGGACAGTACCCAACCAGCGCTTTCTGAGAATGATGTCAACTAAAGCTTTGTGGGCGTTAGAGTCTTGCTGTAACCATTCTTTTCCATGATCCTCTTCAAGATGTCCATGCTGGCAGCTTCCAAGGGCCCAACTGTGCTTATTACATACATGGTGCAGTATGCCAATCCAAAGACCCTTTATAGGAAAAAAGAGAACAAATGAAAAAAATCTGTACTAAATAAATAGTTTTATTTACATAGGTTATAAATTCTGTTGAAATTAGTACTCACAAGGAACTGCTCTCTTGTTCCTGCTGTCTTACAGCACCACCAAAAATGGTTGATTATGTCTTTCAACCATACTAAAATAAGAGATTGGCCCTTCACCTTTGCTGCCTTTGGGACAAATTAGAGTAGGAAAATACATTTATTCACAAAATTAAAATCTTACCCAAAAGTACAGGAAGCGTTTTCAGTGCATTGTGTTAAAAGGTAGGGTAAGGAAAAGAAACAGTTTCTTGGAAAATTACGATGAACAATCTTCTCTATGTTGGCCTATGCCTCATGCACATATTTCTTAGACAGATTTTTTGCCCCATGCCACATGTCCAGGCTGTGGTTAATCTTCAAATCTTTGTATTTCCCTTTGTCTGGGTCTGCAAACATAGCATGTATTATCAAAGAAAATTTGACTTCTGAAAACTTTCACTAACAAGTCATCACTTCCATATTATGTATACTGGTACATTTGTATGCGCATTAGTAGGACTTCAGTGACCACATAAGGTACAGGCAAACATACAAGCAGACACATCCAACAGTTAATAAATCTTTCATTTACAAATATATATGTAACACTTACCCAAAAGGGCAGCTATCTGGACATGCGCATCTGTACAGATTTCAGAAATCTGTATTTCCTTGCTAAGCTTTTCCATGGTCCGAATGAAAGCCTCCTTTTCCATTATGTTGGAGTTCCAACACGTTTGCCGTTTGTCCACTGTAGAGACATTGATAATCTCATTTGTCTCATTCTCCATGGTCGTGTAGCTGCAGTATTGTACACAATGGCCAGGAGAATCATTCCGTCCATCTCCTGAATGTAATCAAAAATGTTATTGCATCAACAGTGCATTTTATGCACGCATGATGTACAGTGCAAACCTTGAAATTCTGCATAAAACCAACTGATACTTGTCAGTCGCCATGTGTATAAAAAAAAAAAAAAAAAAGTGACTACAGTCATGCACTGTCACTGGATTGCAATTGAAACACTCACCAAGGAGCACCACCTGTTTTCCTTGAACCAATGGATTGAGATCTTTTCTCGATCCAAAACTCTTTGATGGCATCAACGCAGTATGTGTCTTGTACAGTGTAGAAGGTGTTCCTGTTTACCATTCCTAAGTTCATGAATTTGAATAGCAGGGCTACTTTGGCGTAGTTGTTTCCAGACAGTAATATATTAGAAGAGAGCATAAAATCTCCTGCCTGCATTCCAAAATTCAGCCTTGGCTGCGTATCCCAAAACCACACTTGGTGGCCATTTGAACACATCTGAAAAGGCATGAATAAAATGTTTAAATTTAAAATTTTCTTTGTGAATAAAAATGAAACACTGACAAAATCTTTTGAAAAATCAATACTGTGGCCAGTCAACAGTGTGAATTCATCCACCTTTCCAGCTACTCAGTCAAGCCAGATAACGGTAGAGAGCAGATATTCTTCAATATGGAAGTTCATGCAACTTAATTAAGGTCTGAATCTTTTCAAACAAAATCACCACCTACATTAAAAAACAACAACAACAACAACAGCAGCAGCAGCTAAATCGCATAACTACTGGCAAAAATCCAGAGTCCAGTCTCAGTTGTTGAGACAATCAAAACTTACCCATTCAACTTTCATCGCTGTCCCTCTTGTAGTAATGACCACTTTAAATGGTGCAGAGCTTTCACACCTTTCTCCCATGCTCAAACCTTTTGGACAATTGTCAAAGGGTAGTTTGACCCAGTCAACCAATTGCCTCAGACAGTTCTCATACACAATAGCTGCCTTTACATCAACAATGTCTTTTCCTTTTTCAACTTTGACATTGTCTGGCAAAAAGTGGGTTGGCAGCGTCTCAGGTACGTCCGTAGGTTCTTCAATGCCGGACAGATTGTGCACAGAATCATCTATACCGATGATTGGCAGCTCATCGATGTCCTGTGCATATTTCAATGCACCTCCCATTCTGCGTAACAGACAAATTTACTACATCATAAACATCCATAGGGAATGGATAATAAGTATGTGTTTATTTACACACCGCAAAGAAATCACTGGCACATAGTCTTCATCAGAGCTGTCCTGGTCTTCACTTCCCTTGGGATGTGCTGCAGAAGTATCATCTACCCAATCTATACTGAAAGACATCAAATCTTTCAAAACATTGTTTACCAAAATTGTGTTTGGAAAAATAAAAGGCTCTTACTTACATGCTATTCCTGAGGTCATTGAATTTCTCCTCATCCAACTCTTCCTCAGCTATGCTCATCTCATGTAGGCTTGTGATTTTAAAAATAAATGTGTGTCATTTACATAAATACAAGGCAGAAATGCAAAGTTATAAAAGTGAAATAAATGGTAATGACTAACCTTTGTTCAAGGAGTTCAATTTCAGGATTTTCACTTGCACTCAGATGAACATCTCTGAAAAGGAAGATGAGACATCAAAAATGTAATTTAACTTCATTTAAAACCATAGAAATATTTGCAACATTTGTGTGTGTGGTAAATAAGCCTGCCTGTCTGTCCCACTGGAAATGCTTGACACCGCCGGTGGAGCCACAAATTCTGGCCACCTCGCTTTCATGGGGGTTGAAGCCTTCATAACACTGTCATGCCTAAAATCAACAACAGCAGTCCTTGTCACCACATTTCCAACAAACCCCCAAAACAACCTTAGTTGTGCTTTATATTCTCAACTGAAATGTGTGGAAATATCCCCACGAAATCACAACCAATTACACTAAATAACTAATAACTTGTGTGTCTATTAATTCTAATCTGAATAAAACCTGCCAGCGTGAATCACTTTTTCGGGCAGAAAAAGCACCGTAGCTACATAACGGAATAGCTCGAGTGGTGTGGAGTTGCTCATCAACAGCTAGTGGCCGCAAAACAATGACACATACATCATATTAATTAGAAAAGGACATACGTTTTGTCACTCTCAAAACGCAAACACAAGTGTACTCTTACTTACCGGTCAAGTAGAAAGCTGGCGAGGGCAGCGTCACTTTCCAGACCCAGTTTGGTCCTCATCTCTCTCCATCTGGCAAATGTGGCGCCAATATAAATTCTTGTTTTGTCGCGCTGTCTTCCGTCAGGACGTTTACGTTTATGTGCGGTAGGTGACGTGAAACGAGTAGAATATGTGTGGTCAGCCATGTCGGTTTTACACAATCAGTAATCAAATATATTACCGAAACTATTGTCGTGGTCAATGGCGTGATACTTTTTACAGCTCTCCACGCGGATTGGAAACTCTTCTTCTACGTTTATTGGGAGTTGACACACAAACCGGAAAAACGCGAGATGAAAATCGATTGCTGAAATTTGTCTTTGACGGCACCCGTAGCAGAAAGATGGCGGCGAAACATGGCGGACACTAGAAGCCGCGGCGCGGACATGTAAGAAAATTAGCGATTTCTAGACTAACCGTTATATTTTAAAAAAGTACGTTTATACGATACAACATATCTTTTTACATACTACTAACACAAACAATTGTTTTTTTTTCTCGAATGATTTATTGTTTCACCACTAGATGCCACTGTATAATACTGAGTGTACCTTTAATGATATGACCAAAATCACTGTCATACTGTAAATACACTACAATAATACAACTTTGCACTTTTGCATGGAATAAAGTAATTGTTTTCTTGTTATTAATAGTTCAGGTCTGGCTGCAATCCTTTATAGCTTGTGTTAAAGAGCAAAGATGGTGAGATTAAGGGGTTGGAAAAGGAGCAAACAAAGTTGAAAGAGTCGGGATATTGGTCAAAGATGATGAAATTATCTCCTTTGCTGTTTCTCCCACTCCATAGAATCCCACCCAAACCACCCCCTCTGCACACTCAAATACACGCATCCCCACAATTACAGTCATAGCTGTACCGATCCAAAGCTGCTTAATAGTAGAGTAATTAGGATGAATTGGCTTATGGAGAGGCGGGAGGGAGAGAAGACATAATGGTGTCAATCTGGCTCCATCATGCACATGCACACAACACAAACACTGATTCAGATGCAGCTGTCTCTCATTTTACGTAGAAAACAAACAAACTTTCTGAGGAGGTGATTAAATAGTTGATCATGTTGAGAAGCACTCATCAGCATGTCGAGAATCACTCATGTCATTTCTAACCAAAAAAAACAAAACAAAACAAAAACAAAACAAAACAAACAAACATCAGACCTGTGAAGCTACGGTTTGTTTGTTGCACCAGTGAGATTGTTCTACAGTGATCGGATAATCCCAGATTGATTCTTGTCTTGCAGTTGGGGTAACAGCAACTCCTGTCATGCTCTCCTATTCTCAATTTATGTGAGCCATATCTGTTGTTTGTTTGATTTGACTCTTGGCACCCTCTCAATTCACGCCCTCAACTACTGTAACATAGCGACTACTCCACATTTGGTTTTGCTTGGAAAGTCATGCTTGTTTGTTTGCAACTTAATTGGTTTTCACAAACGTATGCCGGAGTATTTTTTAAATTAAATAAAATAAAGGTGTCAGATATGACGGGAGTTGCGATCAAGTTAAGATGGGATTGTTTGGTTTTCCATGGTGAAGGCATGAAGTGATCGTGGTTGTCAATAAATGCAAGTTTATGTGAGAGGTGTTGTAGGGAAACGTGCAGTGATAGTTGAGGGTGTGAGAAGAAAAGAGAGGAGAGAGATGGCTGGGAAGCAGAATGACAAAAGGGAATGTGCAGCTTAGCATAAAAGCTGTTCTAAACCTTTGAATGGCGCGCGTGATGGAAGGTGATACTCTAATAGGATACAGAATGGACAGATAAAGAGATCAGCTCACTCCCTGGGTACATTCCAGCAGGCCATCATGTCCCTATGAAGGGCTCGTCAAATAAAACCTCTGCTCTATACAGAGCCCTTCCCATCAGCAGACGCCTCTCTGATTCCTTGCCAAGCTCACAGGAGCACCTGTGAGAGGCACAGAACAAAACTAACTTAGTCGGGACACATTAAAGATACAAAGTGCACTCTTTGTCTTCATATTGATAAACTGTCATTTTCAAAAGAATATTTACATTACTTAGTAATCAGTCATTCTTCTGATAAATCCAGGCCTCACTGCTAATACATTAGAATCCTCAAGATATGTTTGGCTGTATTCGCAATACTGAAAGTGATCTACTGAGAACTAATTTATCATTTGCTGAAACATTAATCAAGCAAGTCTTATCTCTTCGTAATAACCACAAAGAACGAGACTGTGGGTTCTAATATTCACTAAAATGAGCTTCTTTCAAAGGTCTTTTTGGCCTTAGTGTGGCTTATAAAAGTGCTTCTGCTAAGTTCTTCCAATTTGATCATACATCCTCTTTTCCCAAGAGACAAAATCTTTCGTAAATCACAAGTGTCTGCCGGTGGTTTTAAATGCAAGACTTGAAAAAAGTGGTTTCACATCACAGTTTACAGGTCAAAACTTTTGCCCCGAACATGCCTAAGGGCAAAAACTGATTTTGAATTATTATTTTTTTTTAACTGCGTAGACTTTCCCAAAAACCTTCGCAGGGCTGGACGCACGTATGTTAAGGTTAACGTCAGCTGTGCACGGGATGTTCAAGGCAAGCTCGGTGTCACTTACGCCACAACCAGCTAGTTAGCAACAAGCTTCGCTGGCTACTAGTGTGGCTAAACAAATTGTGGACTCGCTCCTGAGTCAGTAATCCTCACCTTCATCGCAGCGATTCGACATCTGACAAGTACAAGTATTATTCTCACGAAGGGATGACATGTAACGGCTATGCTAATAGCTCAGTAAATCTAAGACTGACACGGCGAGCACATTTAACACTGAAAATAAATGCTGACCGGAAACGGAAATGACTACGTCAGCCAGGAAGAGTGGCCTAGAAGTGTTTCAGAAATTGAATGAATGAATCATACAAGTAGTATAAAATATTTAGAATATCAGTGATATTTGTTTGTTTATAAAATTGAGTTATGAGTTTTGATTTTGGCTTTTTTAATCAGTGGAATGAATGCTCTCAAATTACATTACAGTAGATCTTTTACACGGTTCTTTGTGTCACTGAAGAGCCTAGAGTGTGTTGATTATGGGGTTCCCCTTCTTTGCTGATATTACATTACAATCCAAGAATGCTATGTATGAGAAATTAAGCTTTTGAGAAGGAACTCCAAAAGACATGTTGCTCCTCAGGGAAGACACTTAAGGAATTGTGGGTATATGATGAGAATGTCTTCAAAGTACATTTCCATTTATTTTAAATATGTTTGCCCCTGTTGAAGATCTTGAGATGAACCAAGAATGGGCTGGAGGGGTTAGAATAGCTTATATGAAATCCTGAGAGTGTTTTTTTCCGAGATGCATGAGAAGGCTTTTGAGTTCCGAGCTGCTTGTGTGGAGTCATAGAACAGAATTTTGGCAAAGCATTGTCCTTAAAAGTAGGAATGTTCTATACCACTTTTTTTTTCAGACTGATACTGATACCAAGTGCCGATACCAGTAGTACATTTTGATAAATTAAAAAAAAAAATCACTAAAATATATTTTTAAACAAAAATATTTATTTTAATTTTGACAAAAAACAGCACAGTCACTCTTCAATAGTGTTAACGCTCAGAATAAAACACAAAAATGCTCTTTTAGTTTAGGATTCATTTGTAATAAATGTTTAGCCTTGAGGCGTTTTAGCAAGTTGCTAGGATTGAACGATGCACTCTTCATTCCGCTTCTTGCGAGTCTTGTGCCGCAAACTTCACATTCTGCAATGTGTGGTTCGTCGTCGTCAATTTTGAAGTATTTCCAAACCGGTGAAAGTTTTGGTGAAAAACGCAGACATACGCGTGGGTTCATTGTTGTCAAAACAGGAAGTCATCCTCATGATTTGCCATGGTGTTAAACTGCTGCAGGGTAGCGCCAGCTACAGGCAAGGAGAACTCACTCAATGCCCCCCCAATCGGTCGCTTGTACTCGTCGGCATCACGAGTACTTGAAAAAAGGCTGGTATCAGTACTCGCCCATCCCTATTTACAAGTGGTTTTGGCAAATAGATGTTAGATCAGTAAGTAACAGACTGATGCATTAAAACAAAGCAAAAAAAAAAAAAAAAACACCGTACAAGCAAACTTGCCGTGGATGGGAAACACGGAGGAGAAAAAGGAAAAAGACTCAGGATTGAAGAGAGAAGGGAAGGAAGGGTGGGAGGTAGAATCAGAGAGGAGTTTGCCAAGTAATGTATCCTGCCAGTTTTCATTGTGTCGACAAGCGAAAGTGCTCCACAGAAGCAAGGAGGCTGTAATAGGATGAAGACTGTACTGCAGTGGGAGCGTGCGAAAGGGAGGGGCGGCAAATGTAGGAGAAGCGATAGGGAAAGAGAGAGAACAAGCAATAAAACAAGCAACAGGACAAACTGGGGCTGACACACATGAGAATGAACAATTTTGGCTGCACAATCAGTGGTTTACACTCCACTGATCACTCATGTCAGGTTTGCCAGTTTAGCTTTCTACCACTTACCCAGCACGTTCTGCTGCAAGCTGCCCAATGTTATTTTCATTGAAAAGTACACTCCTGGGTTAATTTTCTGAAATCGCCACTTAAAGATATTGCCACACTGCACAAGTATGATAAAAAGTCCAGTACATTGCAACAATGGTGCACAGTAAGTAATTGTATTCTAAATGTAAAACTTAGAAGCCAGATCCAATAAATGAGGTTACATGTTTGAAGCCCCTGATAGAAAGGCACAGTATGATACGTTATAAAAACAAAATGCTGGACTTCCCATTCTATTTGTAAGAAATGAGAGCATACTACTTTTAGTACATCATAAAAACTCTGATGACAAAGCTCATTAGTAATCAGAGGCTCATTTTCATAGGTGGCGCTACACCATTACAATGGTGGAGTGTCTCCCTACTGTTCAGTGCTGGACTGGCCATTGGCATCAGTGGCGAGCGGTCATAATAAGCTATTAATGCGGTGCATGCCCAAGCCCTTCAATAAAATCATTGAAATAATTATAGTTATACAATACCTTAGTTCTACTGCTGTTCTGTTTTCCTTGCGGAGAGGTGGAAAGCCGACAGCAGATAGTTGGCACGCACAAACCATCGCGATAAGCGGGTGTCTCGCAAGAGGAAGCTCGGCTTTGTGAACCGGAAACTTTTGCGCAATGAGAAACAAAGGTTTCTAAAACTTGAGCCTTTTGAATGGCAAAAAAGTTGGCAGTCTAGCAGCGTATCTGACAACAACGCGCATTACTTGGCTTACTTGGCTAGCAGTCACTGGGTTTATGTCCCGGAAATAGAGGGTCGGCAAATGCTAGATTTCATGCCCGAGGAAGCTCCAGCGTTCTCGGCTGTGCTCCGCGGTCCTCCAGCCCGCTCCAGGAATGCGCCAGCGAGAATATAATTTCAAGTGGTCGTCCTACTGAAGTAATCATCACGAAAACGGGGAAAAATTTGGTCTCTCACTTTCAATAAAGGACGTACGAGAAACATCAGTGGCTCGTTGACTGTCCACAGGTGAGCAAACTTTATTGTTGGTTGAAGCCTCTTGCGGCTCTTCTGAGATGTCATTGTTTTCCTTCTCCCGTGTTGAGCCCACATCATGGACACGAGCCAGTTCTGAATACAGTAAATTCCAACGAATCGGCAAATTGTGATTTTGTCATTTCACTCACTACGGAACTGGTTACATTACAGTGTGTGCGTATCAACCTGCGTCAGTCCTGAATATTTCTGCTTTAATGTTATACCTACACAGCAGTATAAAATCATAATTAAATAATATTTAATTGTGAAATTAATAATACAAATACCCCAAACGTTTTCTTGCGGGCGCTTGCATATGTAACACTTCAGCATGCCCACTCCAAAAAGTCACCATTCGGGTGAATGGGTAACAGTGACTGTGGATAGTATGACATTTAAGTTAACAGAGGTTGCGAGCATGTGTATGAACCTACATGTGCACATTCACATGCGTGTGGCCAACTGGCCATCTGAGTCAAAATGCCAGGGCTGATTTTTAGTGCCAGTCCAGCCTTGCATACTGCTCATTATAGATGGTAGGCTGTATACCTATTTGCTTTGGTCAGTGGATAGAGATGCCACATAATGAGTCAAGAGTTCTGCAGAACTTGTGCCCATAAACTTTGAAACGATTCAGTATAGCTCCTCTATGTGGCATTGTGGATGAAAACAGAAATCTGGGAGGCATACAGTGTCACATCTCAAACTCTCTTCATATATTAAACTTTGATGGTAAAATGAAACATGAATATGGAGATTGCAGAACTTGCACTGCACATTCAGCTCTTAGCAGGCTGCCTTAAATGCATGAAATTGTTCTAATGTCTAATATTTAACACACAGTAATAAAGTAAAATGTTATCCATGTCCGAAAACATGGCAAGTCAGTGAAAGTAATGGCGGTTTTTAACATTACCCATTTTGGCCAATGCTCCAGCAGAATGAATGCAGGAAATAATACAAAAGTCACACATTCCAACTAACTACTGTTTTCCAGCCATTAGCTCAGTGCACATTGCAGATCCTAAAGCATGCCGGTTTCCAATTCATTACATTGCTTCACTTTTTCTACTCAACATTACTTGGAGTTAACAAAGTCAATTATAGATGATATATTGTAGCACAATAACAATCCTTTAGGTGACCG
Source organism: Festucalex cinctus (assembly GCF_051991245.1). Classification (NCBI taxonomy): domain Eukaryota; kingdom Metazoa; phylum Chordata; class Actinopteri; order Syngnathiformes; family Syngnathidae; genus Festucalex; species Festucalex cinctus. Next base: position 48,400,280 of record NC_135411.1, read on the forward strand.
AAAGAACAGCGACAGTTGCGATTCATCAGTTGTTTAAAATCCAGATGGACTTAGAAAGTTCTTATCAATACATAAAACACACTTGATCTTGCAGTTTTATCTGAATGCCCAAAGCACTTCTTGGGAGATTCTGATTAATCACTCCGCTGACTCTGACTTTAGAGAATCCATCATAACAAAACATCCCAGTCCAGCTCCGCAGAGTTCAATTCCTTCTCCCAGACATTAAAAAAAATAAAATAAAAAGTTTTGTTTAGCTCTGCATTTACTCTATAATTTCTTGAATATAATTCATGAAGTGAAAACTACATGATAATATTTTATTTTTGGCAGCTCCTCTCTAGCGTGTGATAATCATTTCTCATTGCATGCTGAGACATGATTGCGTGCGTGGTGTTTCCAGCCTGCGGACATTGTGGGAGAATAGATGCTGCACTCTGTGGGCCCGTGTAGAGTAATGGTCAAATTGAAGCATTTCATAATTTGCAAAAATGGCCACTATTTAATGTGTGTTGTCTGTGTGTGCTTGTTTCTGTTCCATAGCCACAATACCCAGAAGGGAAATGCAAGCTGTTTATTTCCATTTCACCTGTCCTTTACCTCTTTTTTTCCCCCACTCACACATACTCTATTCACACACAGGGTTTTGTTTATTGTGATTATAAACATGACTGTATAATCCATCCCATTCTAATGCTGTATTTGTTTCTCCTCCCTCTATTTCAAGTACTATCTCCAATACAAAATTTAGAGGCAATTTTTGCTGGTGGTGAACAACAGAAATAACATTTTAAAAACATTTTCTAAATGTAGCTATGCCCATTGAGCAGCCAATGATTCAATTGTGTTCAAATGAATATGGGAGAACACGCAAGTCAAGTCTGCCCTACACAAGAAATAAAGAATGAACAAACATTTGTGTAATCATTTATCTAAACATATATCATCATGTCCTTCATTTCATTTTTGGCCTGCAGAACCTTAAATGAGCCTTTCAGAAGCGATGGAATTAAAGCCACTCACACTATAAAAGCAGGACAATTAGTCATTTTCAGAACAAGATACATGATGCAGACACACACACACAAAAAGGAAAATTAAAAGTGGAGTAGAGAGTGAGAGATTTCCCCTTGGCTGAGGCGCCTATAAATATGTGACTCATATTGTCTTTGATTTGCAAATTAAGGCTTTTTCACAGCCCTGCTCAATTTCACTGTTTCGAACCTCCTTTGGTTTTCCCAGATGTGAGGTGCATGCATCTACAGTATATGCGCGTATGCATATGTATGTATGTTCATTAATATTGCAGCAGTCCACAGGGGTCTGAGGAGAACGCTCCCAAACAAATCACTTGTATCTCATATCTGGGCCAGCCGATTGTACTGATCCTATCAACAAAGACTCCGAAAGAGAGCAAGAGAGAAGGGTTCAGATAGGAATGAAAGCAGCGCAAAAGAGGGGACAGGGACCAGAGAGACAATGGAAGGAGGACATGATGGGCTGTGCAGGGTGAAAATGTAGCAAATCAAATGAGAAAACTAACAAACACTTTCAAGCATGACCACAAGTGTTTTTTGTGTGTTTTTGTGCATTAGGATGGATCAGTACTGTCATCATTAGGTGATGTAAATTGTTTCTTTAACCGCATATGTATGTGTGTGCTATATTCTTGGCCACAGCTTTCTTCCTCTTTAAAGATGATTTGAAACTACAGAGGAGCTTTAAAGTGGGTCAGCTCTACTTCCCTTGCTGATAAAGCCATGCACCACTGAGAAAATATTTAAGTCCATATTTTGTCAAAGCACTTCTGGCAAAATGTTAAACGTATTTAGCTTTGCTTGCTGTGGTGTTTATAGTATTTGGAACACAGCTTTTTATGAATATGAGTTAAAGCTGACCCCAGGTTTTAGTCAAGCTTTACATACTCACCAACAGAGTGATATCGTGTCCAAAGAATTAATATTTTAAGTTAACGAGTAGACATTTCAGTTACAAGAAATCTTTTAGAGATCATTGATGACTGAAAGTCTTATAGTAACCTAGTGTGCAGGCTAAATACGTTTGCTATAACATATATGCATACCAATTCTTTACAATTAGTCTTAATATTGTCATTTTCAAAATTGTTTTTACATTGTGACTCATTAATGAATGTTCTGCATCTAAATCATATGGGATTACAAATAGAAATATACTGTACAATAATCCAGTCTGCATCATTTCCCATCAAGACATATGTCTTGCATTTCTTGAGCTGAAGGGAAGGGTGGGGTCAATAATCAACATTTGAAAAATGGCATTGAGATATTGTCAACGATAAATAATTACAAATAGACAATAAGCCAGTCTGCTAATCATGACATTGTGCGTAATTTCCCATCAAGACATATGACTTGTAAGTTAAACAGAAAAAACTGCAATCACAACAACAACAGTAACGATAACAATAACAGCTGAATGAGACGATCGATAATTACGAGTGACCGGCCCAGATTCATTTAGTTGGGCCACCTTGGTTCCAAACCAGAGATTTCCAGCATCGACACATAGCCTACTACAAATGAGTCGCCAAATTATAAGGATTGATGGATTCTGTCCCAATCTTGCTGTAGGTAATGTGGAATATTAGCCAGAGTATCTCTGGGCTGAACACAGGGTTTGATGGGTTAGGGTTGGGCTTGCGAACTCAATGAAAAAGCTTTCAAAAATTCTTGAAAGCTGTACCCCTATCTAGGTTAGAAAGTCTGCTTCCTACCATCTTGCTTTGGGAATGCCTTGCTACAGACAAGAATATTGCTACCGGCCTACGTGGTCAATGTCGATGTGTGCCAGCTAGGAATGCTAGTTTGAGTTTGGAATGAGAGCTGGGGAAGGCAGATGGTTGGAATATTGGAAAATTTAGATTTTGTCCCCTACCTAGTTTGTTAGCCTTCAACTCGAGAAATGCAAGGTGTATTTCTTTGTTGCTTCTACATTTAGCTACACAAATGTCCATATTTGATATATAGCAGGGCACCCTTTATAAAAGACAATTGTAACTGAAACTCCAGCTCACCACAAATCTGGTGGATAAATAGACCTAAATTCACACTTCAATTTCTGAGCAGGTAAATTTAAACATGTTCTTGTCATCAGTCACTTTGAAATAGTTACATGACCAGCCAGCCAACAAAAAATAAGTATGACTTATAGTGTGTAAAATATGGTAAATGTTTACTCTTAGTCATTCCTTCCAGTCTGCCTGTTCTCGGCTTTCCTTCAATGTCAGAACAAAAATCGAGGGGACTTGTTTTGGTTTATCAGCTCCATTGCACAAATATTATGGTCGGTGGCCCACCAAAGAGGCTGTGTTAATCAAACCTGGCTGTACAAATGTGTTTTTGACCCAGTTGAGTCGCTCCCTCTCTGTTGAAAGAGCAAAGAGCCACAGATGCTTGTGTCCACTCACGACTCAAGTCAGATAACATTACTGTCCTCAGTCCTCCAGCAAGGCTGTGTGAGGACGACCCCGATACTCCAAGATGTTTGTTTGCCTCCAACCAGCGTCATCACTGACTCATTTTTGTTTTCCGTCACAGTTGCTTGTCGACTCTGTGACCGTTTGCACTTTCACTATGTTCTCTACAATTATGTATGTCCTTGTTGGAGCCACATTCATTCTGGGGGCTTGTTTCATAAAGCTTCCCTTCTGCAGAGCAGTCAGCTCACCTGTGAAATCAATAAATGAGCACCAATCACAGATTTACACACAAAATTATTTATAAAATGTGGCCTTTTAAAGTTATTAAACCAAAACTGTCTTTTCTAAAGAGTCAGTGTCACTGATATAATAGTAATCCTGATATTATCCCCTTAAGTGTTGATGTAAATCACAATTTACGGTTGTACCCTGCGGGCCCAGACTTTGTTTGTGTGTAAAACTGAGCACTCTGTTAACAGATCTGGCCTGTTGGACTCCTCCCAGGGGTGCTGTCCTTCTGTTTGGCCAATGAAAGCAGCCAATTACTCTGCAGGCCTCACTGGCATTCAATCAAATGGGAAATGAGAAAGTTTAGAGATGATGATGGGGTTCAGGGAAGAGCACTTACAGTGCACTTTGTCAATGTAAGGGAAAATCAGTGCGCTTGCATTTCTGCATGGATCTATACGGAAAAACCGCTTACTTTTTGTCTTTGTTCATTCCAATATCAATGGTGAACAATAATAAAGCATTGCTTTGGATGGGCAGAGATTTTACCCAGGCGTGTAGTGCTATAGCAAAGTTTTCCTTTTATTTTTTTTTTATTTTTTTTCACTGGGTAAACAATCTCGCGACCCTTGTGAGGAATAAGCGGTCAAGAAAATGGATGAATGGATGGATGGAGGGTAAACAATCTGTCGTGCTTTATCTTCCATACGTTGCTGATGAAAAGGTGTTTGGTGAAAGTGACACAGGAAAATGTGATTTTTTTGTTTTGTTTTTACGGTACACTGTAATGTAAAGCCTTACCTGACATCAAAGCTGAATCACTAGTACTACTGGTTGCGACCAAGTATAACAGCCATTGCGCTTTAATTGATTCAAGACAAAAATAAACAATCACCAATTCCATACACCAGAATCAATTATTTGGCCCTTCATATAATATTGCAAACTGCAACCACAATCAAAGAAATCATTATTCAATTGTTTGTCTCTAAAGTGGCATTCAAAAGTGTGCATTATGTTTTCGATATAGATGAGCTGGAGCTTATGTCAAATGTTATGAATGTTTAAAAAAAATGCGTAATGTTACAAATGAAGTGGGCCAACACCTCACTTGTTTCATCTTGGCTGTGAAAAAAAAACAAAAAAACAAATGTGTGTTCCAGCCATGGTGAAACTATACGTGTTATCTGTAGTCTGGAGCACAACCAATGCATCCATCACCCCAACCCCACTCCACAGCCCGCCACCCCACCCCGGTCTCTTTTTCTTCTTGGCTGTTCCCCATCCTCTCGCTGGCTGACATGGCTCTTTGCTCTTCTCCACATCTAGTATCTCCCTGCCACTTGTTTCATCCATCCCAATTGCGCTCACCACCACCCAGCTCTGTTTGCGTCCCCTTGAAAGTAGGTCTCTTTGTGTCAGTGTGTGTCTGTCAGTGGCAGTACTGATGAATCACTGATACTGTCAGCATAGTTAGTGATGGCCATAACAGCTGACTGATGCATCTTTGCGATCAGCAAATTATGCATTATTGATTTAACCCCACGTTATTGTATGTCAACGTGGAAGTAAGAAGGTGGGGGATGAGGGATGAAATGTCTTTCATCATGTACTGTATAGGGGAACATATTTTTGCTACATCATTTATCATTTCATCATAAATCAAATGGTAAAATTGTTCAATTTCCACAAAATGTATTTAATTGATTTTCATCCTTCTTGCCTGTTTTATAATATAAATGTTGGTTTTGTCATTGTGAAAAATTGGCCTTTTCTGTCTTTTTTATTGAGTTTTATTTTTTATTTTTTTATTTTTTTTTCTTGCCAGTTTAAGTCTTTCCATGGAGTCTGACTTTAGATTGGTTAGGTTGTTTGTTTCTCTGAAAAGAACTCAGCATGAAACATAACCTTCTGGCACACACATCAAAATAAATACATCTTTTGTAGTACATGTGAAGGTCTCTGCCAACAACCACTGCAGTGTTACCGCATAAACATGTGTGCTTTTGCCTTTGTGACTCTTTGTAATGGGTGGATGATAACGTGTGCTCTGAGTATTCAAGAAAGCACCACCACAATGACATTTGGGCTGCTCATCAACTTTATGCAGAAAACCACCAATTTGTAAACTCACCTACTCACACATTTGTGGGAGCTCGCATTGACCACGAGCTGATTGTTTGACAGGAAATAATAATAATAATAATAATAATAATAATAATAATAATAATAATAATAATAATAATAATAATAATAATAATAATAATAATAATGATAATTAGGGATGGGCGAGTACCAATACCAGGTATCGGTATCGGGCCGATATCAGCCTCTTTTCAAGTACTCAAGTACTCATGACGAGTACAAGCGAGCGATGGCAGAGGTGGGAGACGTTAAGTGAGTCCTCCTTGCCTGTAACTGGCGCTAGTTTGCAACAGTTTTTCACCAAAACTTCACCGGTTTGGAAATACTTCAAAATTGTGAATCTTAAACTAAAAGAGCATTTTTTGTGTTTTATTTTGAGCGTTAAGACTATTGAAGAGTGACTGTGCTGTTTTTTTTTTTTGTCAAAATTAAAGGAAATATATTTGTTTAAAAATATATATATATTTTTTTTGTCAAAATGTACTACTGGTATCGGCAATTGCTCTCGGTATCGGTGAGTACTGAGGGTCTGAGTATCGGTATCAGTCTGAAAAAAAGTGGTATTGAACATCTCTAATAATAATAATATTTTATGCCAGCCTCCTTGCACTTCTGGTGCTCTTATTATTTATTTATTTATTTATTTATTTATTTATTTATTTATATAATCTGTAAGTCATTTCTTTTAAAGAGTATTTTTTAAAGAATTTTAATTTTAATAATATGCCAAATATTAAAATGTTTTAGTCTCATAGTTTGGGTACAAAGTGTATAGGATTTAAACTGTTATAATACACAATTATATTAAAAAAAAGTCACTGTATCTACTTTTCTGTTTTATTTTGATTAAAGCTTTGCTAATTTAATTCATTTTATTCATGTATTCTTTAAAATGTGAACTGAAGGATTATGTAGGAGAAATACTTCCATGGAGAACGATAGTCAGAAGCTAGGAATTGATAATTGGGTACAAAGCAAAAAGGAAAGTAGGACAAGAAACCTTCAAATAAAGGCACCAATGAAAGAAGCAGCAAGCAAAAGGAGGCGACGCTGGAGGATGAGATTAGGAGAGCAAAAGCGCTAAGACAGCTAAGATGAAGAGAATAATTATGATGGTTGCTGCTGCTGCTGCTGCTGCTGCTGCTGCTGCTGCTGGCAACTTGACAACTTTCATAATGATGACCGAGGAATGATGATGATAATAACTAGTCACCCATCCATCCATCCATCCATCCATCCATCCATCCATCCATCCATCCATCCATCCATCCACTACGGTTTGTCTTGTTCATGGTCATAGATGAGCTGGAGCTTATGTCATCTGATTTAGGACAAGTGGACTATTAAGTAAGTTTTGCACATGCGTGACTTGTGAGTCACTATTCTACATTGTTAGACAATGGTAACTGGAAAGTTAATCACAGAGGCATGATATAAAAACATAAACATGTGTACCGCTATCTTTTTCACTCACAATGTGCTCCCATGCAAAGCACACACTCATACTCTTTCCAGAGTATTATGTTGTAATAAAAAAGTACATCTTACGTGGTATAGCCCTATCCAATTTGCGTCTCCATGTCTTGCTGTAGTTTGGCTCTCATCACTTTATCGATATACCCTTTCATGGTAATGTCAAACAATACCCATCTCTCTTGAACCATACCGATGAATTAATCTTTTCGATCTTCTACATTATAAGTCCAAATGTGAAGCATGATAATGTGCAAAATGAATGAAATTGTAAAACATGCTGACTGTTTTTTCCGTGTTCGTCACTTCCTGTTCTTGCCGTGGTGTTTAATTCGCTAGCTAGTAGCCAATCAAAACGACAACGGTCCTATGCCGATTCAACATGTTGAATCCGCATATACCAGCAAAGACGTCGTTACGATGCCGATTTATACATTAACACAAGCCGCATCCCGACGCTACTGATGTTGGATTGGTGTATCGAGGCCTTAACAAGCTTTTGGAACGTGGGAGGAAGGGTTAAAATTCCACACAGGAACATAAGAGGTGATATTCGAACTCGGAATCTCACAACTGAGAGGCAGTCATGCTAACCACTGGTTCAACTGTGGCATTTTAAAGTTTAATTGCTATTGTAATGGCTTTAGTTACTTTGTATCCTGTGATAAACTGCGTCTTGTCATCCTTATGGATCGCCGCTGATGTTGAGCAAATGTGCAACACCATATTTTCATTTGTTGGTGATTAGAATAGTTCCTGGTTCATGTAAGGTTGCATTACAAAGAGACAAACATTTCCGGTTGTGGCTTGTTCCATTGATACAGTAGGGACTCCAAAAGAAAAGAAATCAAAGTACATTACAGATCTAGTTAGAAAGCACTAAAGTCGTGACTAATGTAACGGAAATTTCATCTATCCTTGAGAAGATAATCTCTCATGTTTGTAAGAGGGAAAAGGTGCACTCTTCTGACTTAACAGGTTCTCCCGTGAACATTAGCATGTCAAAGATGCACCTTCTTTCTGGATGGAGCAACCCTAGAATGTGGGGGTACCCTGTCAAATCAGGTCTCACGCGCATTTGTGTCATCAACTAAAGCACTTTTCCTAATTAACCCATCAGAGGACGTAATGAGTCGAGTGCCCTGGGGTGGTTAGATATCATATAGCACTTACACTTATAGGATGGAGTTAGAATAGACATCACACATGACTTGACATACTAATATTGTAAACTAGACCTTGAGAAGGCTATAAATAGAATGTAACTTATGCTGGAAAAAAGTTTTTATTTCTTTTTCCATTTCTTTTTTTCTTTTTTTTTCTGCAGTCTCATGATTGAGACTTTGCCAACGTTGATATTAATTATTTATATTGAGGCTCAGCTCTCCAACCAAAACAATTACCCCCCATGCCTGACTGTTATGTTAACAACTGATGTTAATCTACTGTAAAGCAGCGTCCCCAACCACAGCGCGTGCTCGCACAGAGAGACTGAACAAAACTTGATCAGAGAAGGGCTGTGATTCAGATGTTTTACCTGTGATATTTATTTGCAGATTACATCAGCGGAAGAATGGACCCCCAAGGATAGTTTACAATGCTCACCTACAACTACGAGGAATGATTCTGCTTCAAACATGTTCCCAGTCTGCATTAAAAGACAAGCCTAGGGAGGTTTTTTTTTTTTTTTAATTTCTTTATTTTTATGTTTTTTGTTTTTTTTTATTAACTTATGATATTAACTTGATGGTAGAGGTTGTTGAGGAGAAACATGCACAGAGCTCCACTATAAGCAATTACATTAATCAATAATGAGTTACCCGTATTTCCCGCACTATAAGGCGCACCTAAAAGCCTTCAATTTTTTCAAAAGCTGACCATGCGCCTTATAATCCAGTGCGCCTTATATATGGATCAATATTGAGCCACAACAGGTCTCGCTGTCAAGACGCTATCTGTGACCCTGCACGATCGGTGACGCGCATGCGCAGACGATCCCGCCATCTTGGATCGCTAGCTAATACTAATACTTTACCTCAGAGAAAATATTAAAACAGCTGTTTATTCATTTTGGGAGTGAATGGAGTTGTCAGAAAGCTGGTTTGTAATCTATTAATCAAGTTTGACTGACCTATCTGACTGTTTTGTTGACATTCCCTTTAGCGCAGCACCATCTAATGCATAACGTAACCCCAGCCTCTACTGTAGCGCCTTATATATGGAAAAAGTTTTAAAATATGTCATTCATTGAAGGTGCGCCTTATAATGAGGTGCGCCTTATAGTGCGGAAAATACGGTATACATAATTTGTTTTTATGTGTTAAAATGCAGATTCATCAAAAATAAAGTCTATGTGAAACCGATACGTGGCACAAAAAATGTTGGGGACCACTGATCATAGAGAGTGGTTGGCACACAGTTTGTTTTTTTGTTTTTTTTAAATTTGATGGACCTACAAACATGCATTCAACCATAAGCAAAATATTCTATAAAGTCCTCCATATTGGATTTATTTTATACCCAAAAAAACAAACAAAACACAGCCTCCCTCAATGTGTACGTACAAGAGGAGTGGTCCACATGTCCTGGCTGGCTGACTATAAATACATAGCATAAGGTATTTTCAATTTTAAGTTTGCTTTATCTTTTTCTCACATTTCTAAGACATTCACAAATCTCAGAAAAAGTGCCGTTCCAAGATTTCCACCCAGCCTCAGCTGCCAGTTTGCCACACTTTGTTAAATTTGGAGGGTGTGTCAGAATGGTGGGAGAATAAGTGTATATGAAAAGTACGCAAGTCCAGGCGCATAAAAAAATAAGTGAGATGGGAATGGGAGTATTTGACCCATAGTGTGTAGTTGATGACAACTTTGAATTAATAGCCACAATACTGAAGAAACTGTGGTCAATACTGTATATAACTTCACGGCAAGTAACATATGTATGTACCGGTATGTTGAGTGGATGTGTTGGAAATAACAAAAAAAAAAAAAGTTTTTCTTTTGTAACAATATTTTTGGATGAGCTGTAAAATCCCGTACTGAATGTGCATGATGGTTAGTTGTTAAAAGGTGGAAGTGTGATTCCCAAAAGAGTGCAGCAAAGTATCGGCCTTAACGAATAGTTTGGGCGTGTGTGGGTGTGCATGTTGTGGATCAGGGGAAGTGTGGAAAAAAAAAAAAAAAAAACAACGACCAAAAAACAGACCTCCTGGACAGTGAGTTAACGAAACTAAAGGAAGACACTGGGAGGAAGATATCAGACTTATTAGAGTAGGAGACAAAGATAGAGGCAGGGAGGGAGAGCGAGGAATGATGTTACTTTGTCAGTGTTTCCCCGTGGGGGGGCTTGGCTGCTTGTTAAAAAGTCCTGACAGAGAAACCACAGCAATAATACACACAAACACACGCACACACTGCAATATATAATGCTGCCCCTGTGCTATACACATCAAGTAGGTTTCATGGAAATATATAGGCAAAAATACTCGCCTGTGACATCACACACCCACGTTTGATCAACGTAATGCATGTGGCTAAAGTTTGTGTAACAGTCGAAGGCCACTGGGTTGTTTAGTCTCCAAAACACATTCAGCAGTTTCAAAGCAACTCAAACACACTTTGTATTAATGCGCTCTACTTATTGGGATGACAAATGTTAGCTGAAGTTTTAATGGAAAATGCAAAGAAAATGTGCCACATTTTTATGTAGGCACTTTTAGACAAATGTATGAAACAGACAAATGCTCTCCCTGGTTGCCATTATGCAAACAATGTTCTGTACAAGTAAATGAGTGGCCAAGATTTGTATTAATAATATTGTATTTTGTTTAAATACACTGGTAGTAAAAGTTAAAGAGTAGTAAAAGATCATCATTTGAGTGAAAAAAACACCCCACTATTTCATTGTTGTGCATGTTTTTATTAATGTGCACATGAGTTTAACTTGCTGCCAAACTTACAAAATGTACCTTGTAAAATTCTGCATATGAATATAGTTTGTTAGTCCCATGTCTTGTATTTTTAAGGAGCTATAACCACTCACTGAGTGTCAACTATTTTAATGGTCCAGCTTCACTAATTTGCCTCAATGTAATGTTTCTTTTTCCACTAAGCAAGTGTGACTTTATGTGATCAAGACTTCACATATTATATTATTGTTACTCCTATTTTTGCTTATACTTTGTGCATTACATCTAGGACAATCCAAAAGTACAGAAGCAGCAACCTGAGGATGCACTTGATTCATACATCCGGCACAAGCTGGGTTCAAACTGAGTGTGTGCGTGTTGAAACCTCAGCATGGGCCAAAAATAGGATTGCTTTTTCAATGACATTCAAAAGACAACAACTTTAACTTTAATAACATTTGAGCTTACCTTATTATTGTATCCTGATTTGTTTTGTTCAACAACTTTGATGGTGCATTATTGTATATGTAAATGTAAAAAACAAACAAGTGGATCTCTAATTAACCTGGCATGGACGATTTGGGATATTTTGATATACATCTTTGACGTGAAAATACCAATTTCTGTATGCATCATCCATAAGGATTTCCAATTTCTGTTTTATTGTAATCATCTAAACATCATGTTGTTTTGTATTCTTTGGCTGTGTTGACTCTGGCATTGCCCATTTGGTATTTTAATCTCCCCTGCCACCCCACAGAAATTTCCATCTCTATTGTTTTGTTGCAGCTATTTCTAGCACTGTCTGGTTATATTTAGCACTGTGCCACAGAGGATTTTTTATTTATTTATTTTTTTGTCACATCACTGAGCCTCTCCTCCAGTGGACACTCCCGGGCTTTAAAGCTCAGCATGTAACATACTGTTTATGCCACTAGTGCAGCTGTACAATATAAGACATCCCTTTACTTTATATGACAAGTATGTATCTTAGTGGGGTGAGTGTGTGGCTTACAAAGCCGCAAACGCTCATGTTTGTGTGTACACACATTTGTGTACGTGTGCCATTTGACTAGACATTGATTGATTCTATTGGCAGCAGAGGACATGAGAACTACAAAGTTCTATTTATAACTCATTGCGAGTAATGGTTAAATTGAAATAAGGCCTGGTAGTGCCTGCTATCGGTATACCACAATGTATTATTTACTTCTTTTTTTTTTTTTTTTTAAATCTCCAAAGACAATTTGTCTTTTCACTCTGCTGTTTATATTAACGCTGTATACATGACATCACGCCACAAATAACCAATTCACAGACATGTGGGGCAAGGGAATGTTGTTGGAGTGCCCCAGGGGAGGATTGAGGATTCGGTGCCTTGTTCAAGGACAACTCTGGTGCAACCAGTTTTTGCTTACCCATGAAGTGGGGCTATACATAAAAACATGAATACCAAATGTTGCATAAAAAAATGGCCATCAGTAACTGGTGTATAGCATTTAGCACTTAGCATTGTAACTAGTGTTGTTCCGATACCGTTTTTTGGCTCCCGATACCGATACCCAGCTTTGCAGTATCGGCCGATACCGATACCATACCGATACTTAAGGTTTTTTTTCCTCAACATGAAAAAGCTGTCCTGCCATTGGTTCAGAGCATTCAAGGGCCAATAGGATATCTTAGATGGGCATGCAGTGAACATGTCACATATCAGTGAATGTCGTGCACGAGCAAGACACAAGATGCTGCATCCAAAATCCTATATTAGCGTTGGAATTAATGGTATCGGCATGTTACTTGTGAGTAGTCACCGATACCGATACCACTGTTTTAATGCAGTATCGGCACCTATGTCGATACCAGTATCGGTATCGGAACAACACTAATTGTAACAGAACAAAAAACAAAGAACCCAATACATACTCTACTTATTGATCACACACTATTATAACTGCAAACCTTTTTTGCCACGTTGGAGGATCAAAACATTGCGATATAAATGCATACTGTACAGCCAATATTACGACAACTCCCTCCTAGTCACAGCTAGCTCTACATTGCTGCAAAGTGTGAGAGTCTTGACTACCACTGTGATGAAGACAGGAAGTGACACGTCTTACAGCATGACCTCCTTGCTATGCCACCATGCTCCACTTGAGTTACTATGTCATTTCAGCATACAAGCACACACACAGACGTGGGACCAGAGAAAAACCTGAGTCTTGATATATTGGAGACAAAAAAAAATTAAAAAAGATGCACAATTAATGCAAACAGTGACCGTAACAGTGTACAGTTCAGAGGGCATAATCGCACTAGGGAAGCAAATGCTTGGTCTTGCATGTACTGCAGCTGAACTTTCACATGGTTACAAGTGCAATCTGCAATCCGAAGACATCACAAAGGCTCTCTAACCCCTGCTCCATCTAACTTGTTCTTCACCTGTTGTTTCAAATATACATTATATATGTTGGATATTTTTGATGATATACGCGATATGGGGTGCATATGGACACAATTCATGTTAATGCAAAAACAGACACATACACTAAATTGTGCATTTAACAAGTAAAGATAGGGTAACATACCGTGCCCTCCCACATGTTCTTTTCTCATTAATTTTGTCCCATTTCACCTCGTCTAATAGCCCTCGCACAAATGAGTCATTTGGTGTGACTCTGCCGACATGAATGGAGTTCATTTGTTCACCTGCACGAGTGCTATTCAGCGCTGTCCAATCAAATGGTTGAATACATTAAATGGAGAAACAATCCAGAGTCCAGTTTAATGGCGTGTTTGAGCGAGTCAGCATGAATGGAACCCTCATTCCCCGTCAACTCGGCCTAGGAGACTTTTGCAGCCTGCCTGCACTGCGTCAATCCAATTTGGGCTTAATTGAATTATTCAGAGGACCTCTCCCATACATTTTATTGTCATGTACACTCTATATTGCCTTTGTGTGTGTGTACAGTCCAACTGTTCTGTCAAAGATTATTCTAATGTTCAACCAAATATTAAATGTACTATTGGATCAAACAACAAAATCTTATTATTGCTGTCTTTTCTGCCTGTTTTCAGGATGTGAAGTCAACATTCTTCCAGTTTGGTGCTTCCATCCAGCAGGAGGCTCTGCTGATGCTGAACATCATGGAGGAGTACGACTGGCACATCTTTTCTATAGTTACGTCAAAATTTCCCGGCTACCAGGAGTTCATCAACATTCTAAAAACGACTGTAGATAACAGGTACAAACCATTTCGTTTTGCCTTAATTGCATATATAGGATAATTTGCATTTGATGTGTACATGAGTGTATAGACCTAACTCCAATATGCATACGGGATACATGTAGCTCTACCTAAAATATGCTGTCACTTTCCAGTTTGGATTTTTGATCTTTCTCAAAAATTAAAACAAAGTCCCAACAATTGGGGGCATTTTACCGATTAATAAATTGTTTTCCCAATACGCATAAACAATTTTGTCATGTGGGGTGCGGACTTAGGAACCAAACGCAGACAAGACACGGGAGTTGTGAAATAGTCATTATATACTAAAACACAATGTAACAGCAGAAAGTAGGGCCCTTTTCCCTTGTCGCCCTCCCTCCTCCTCTCCCCCCCCCGCCTCCTGCCCTGCAGCCGCCCTTTCGCCTTCTTGTCGTCTTCTCCCCGCTTCCCCCGCCCCCCCCCCCCTTCCCTGTCTGCCCTGCGGCCCCTCCCCCTCCCTCTCCCTGGGCCTGGGGCTCCCTCCCCGGCCCGGGCGTCGGGCTCCGGGGGCCGGGCGAGGGTTTGGGGCCTGCCCCACTCCGGTATAACTCCTGGCGCCCCAGGCGGGCTCCGGTGGCCGGTGGGCTGTCCGGTAGCCCTGCTGCGCTGGCTGTCCGCCCATTGTGGTGCCGGGTGGATGAGGTGGGGGGCGGCGGGGGGTGGGGGTGCTGGGGGGCGGGCGTGCCACCTACACCCGCCGGGTTGGGTGAGGCCCCGCTGGTCGCTCCTCTTACTCACTTCACTAGCTTGCACTATACACTTTGTAAATATACACATAGGGCACACAACACATTTCTTGGTGGGGTGGGGAAGGGTGGAAACACCGTCTTCACCCTTCAACTCCCCTCCAATTTTAATGCACCTCACGTCCAAGGGGAGGGGTGAGTTGGGGCGGGGAGCCATCAGAGGGGATGGACTGCAGTGCCTGGCAGCGCTGTGGTCCCCCCCATTTGTGTCCCTGCCCCACCACTTTGTCCCTCCATTCCCTTTTTTAATGCACCACACATATACATATTCATTTTTTTGGGGGGGATACGGGTGTGTCGGAGTAGGGGAAATTTTTTCCCTCTGCTCCGACTCACCTGCTCCCAATTTTAATGCACCACACGCACACACTTGTATATACACTGGGTGGGGCCACATTCACGGTGTAAGGGTAGAGCTCGCCAGTCGGCGAGCTGGCGGACTCAGTAACAGGGTTAGGTGTCACTAGTACTCTGGCGTGACGACCGGGGCCTCTCCCCACCGGGCTCGGTGTTCTGGTGTTCCGCCTTCTCCCCTGGTGCTTCCTCCTCTGCTTCCCCCCTCCCGCCGCTGTGCAAATCTCGCGCGGCTGGAGGTGGGGTGGGCACATCTTCCCTCTCTGCGCTGCTGCCCGGTGCCGGTTTCCGGGGGGGGGTGGGGGGTTCTCGCGGGGGGCCGGGTTCACGGGGGGGGGGTGGCGGCCGTCGGGGGGGGGCGGCTTGTTTGGGGGGGGGGTGGAGGTATGGGTGGGTGGGGGGTTGGGTGCTGGGGGTCGGGGTGTGTTCGGGGGTTTGGGGGTCGGGGGTGGTGGGGCCTGGGTCGTGGTGGATGGCGGGTTTGGGTGGGGTGCGGGGGGGTCGTGGGGGGATGGGGGCTGGGGACCGGTGGGGCGCTGTGGGGGCCCGCTGGGCCTCGTTCTGCGGCCTTGGGCTCGGGGGTGTGGGCCGGGGCTGGGGCGGGGGTGTTCCGGGTGTCTGGGTCGGCTCGCCGACCGGTGTCCGCTCGGGTGGCTTGGGGGTGGCCTTGGTGCTGCCGCGGCCTGGGGATTCCGGGGGGGGTGCTCGCTTTGCTGGACCGCGGTTGACGGCTTCTTTCTTTGGTGGTGGTCCTTATGCATGCCAGATCCGTCGCACCAGCATCTACTGAAACTCAACAGAAGTACCCTCTCCCTCCCACAGCCCCTTGAATCAGTTGGTGCTGGTGTCTGTGGTTCTCACTTTGCTTTATCTATCCTTCCCTCCTTCCTCTCTTTAGTTTTTCCTCTGGTCACTTGAGATCTTAATTTATTAGAAGTATGAGGTTTCTGGGGTTGGCATAAGACTCCGGTTTTGTAACCACGCAGGAGGGGTCTTGTTGGTGCTGGACTTCACTTTGATGGATTGGATGTACTGGCTTCTATTGATCTCACTCTGCCTTATCGATCCTTCCCTCCTTCCTCTCTGTAGTTTTTCCTCTGGGCTCTTGAGATCTCGCTAAATTTGCTGGAATTTAGAGGCTTCCGGGGTTGGCGTAAGACTTTGATTTTGTAATCATGGGGAAGGCAGGAAGTGTTTGGTCGGTGCTGGATGTCACTTTGATTTACCTTTCTTTTCTCTTTATTTCTTTTTTTTTCTGACCTTTTCTCTGGTCTCCTGACCATTTAAATCTCACGACTCTGGCAAGATTCTGAAGTACCTGGTTAAGGCGAAGGGTAATGGGATATTTATAAGGTTTTAGGTGAATGAATGAGTATAAATTTATACGTATTTGCACGCACGCACACGCACGCACGCAAACGCACGCAAACGCACACACGCAAACGCACGCACGCACGCACACATACACACAAAAAAAAAAAAAAAAAAAAAAAAAAAAAAAAAAAGAGCAATGATGACAAGACGTTGAATCGGTAAGACTACCGAATGAACAATTCTGAGCTCTTCAAAAAAAAAAAGAAAAAAAAAAGAAAGTAGGGCTTGATTCATGTGACCTCGAAGAAAACACTTGAGGGAGAAACCTGGACAAAGACCTTGAACGGGCTAGATGCAGAACACATGTACAACAAATTGCATGGAAGAAACCTCAACATAGCGTACTGACAAAAGTGTCATACTCTTGTTAGGGGAATGCACAATTCTATAAGACAGAATAAAAGCCTATATGTAAAAATAAGCGTGCCTACACAACCTAAGAGTGACAAATAGCAAAAAAGCTACCAGCATTCTCATCATAAGGGACATTTGCCTAAGACTAGTCACTAGACAAACTAAGAGTGGCACACATCATCATCAAAAATTATCATCATAAGGGCTATAGCAACTTATAGCAACTACAAAACTGCATCATCATAAGGGACAACATATTACAAGATCAATTCAGTGACCCCATGACCCAACTCAAAACCATAATAACATCAATTTTAGATCTTGTTACACAAAAATATAAATCCAGATGTGGTATTTTTTTTATTTAAAACTGCATTAAGTGAATGGCGATTTTGATTTCTCATTTCCCCATTCACTTATAAAACAGTCGAGATGCTGACCAACGATTATTATTATTTTTTGAAATCACATTATCTTAGAAGTTTGATTAATCACTTAATTAATGCATTTTATCAGCATTGTTTTCCCTCCAAATTTGAAAAGCACTTGTTGTGTGTTAATTCTTTCTACATTTAATGTTATGAGGACATCTTCAACATTTTTTTGATCCAATGCAGGCTCTCATCCTCCTCTTTTTCTCATCAATTAATTACTTGCATAATTTAAAATGACCAAAAAAATGATCCCAATATTTTGACATGAACAAATGTTCTGAACATCATACGCTAACATTTATTAAATGCTTTACTTTCATTCCTGTAGTTATGTTTATTGCTTAAACACAACCTATGCTGCTACGTTTAACCATCCACTGCCAAGCTAAGGGATCATCTGTGGTGAAAATTAATAGTGTGATTAATCTGCATTAATACATGATTAGTGTGATAATTTCCTGTGATTAATGAGTGAACGCTTTAACTTTGACAGCACTATAAAACACATTTATTTCGAAAAAACAATATGACGAAAAAAGAACAACACAGTTTTTGGTATGTTGTACGCACAGGACCAAAGAGTAAGCCCCAAATGGTTTTTTACACAGATACAATTTCATCCCAAAATGTAACTGTTCCACCTAATCAGCATAACCATTGCCTCATCTGCACTGCATTTGCGTTCTGCATATGCAAGACAGCTAATAACCGCATGGAGGTTCAGCAAATTAGACAACTGCCGGAGGAGAGTGACATCACATCTTTGATGCTGGCTTTGCGCCTACAGCATAATGGAGCTGTACGTACATAGAAATGTAGGAACGCTGCATTGACGTCTGTCATAACCACTACATCAGCAAGATATATTGCTCTCCTAAACAAATTAAACAGCTGTCAAAAAACATAAATGAAAGTTTCCTTTTTATTAGATAGTCCCCAAATTACCTCTTCCAAAAGCTTCCGAGCATCTTATTTCCAGAATAATTTCTCCGTTTTTGTACTGTAATCTCATCCATCATCACAGCAGATGTCCCTGTGGTGAACGAGGTTGTTTACTGTCTTGGCGACTTACTGCACTCAGTGTTTGGCCTTGTATGTTTCATCTCCACTCCTCATATTGGTTTCAAACACAGCAGCCCATGAGGATTTAAGCAGCACTTCTGAAATTAATGTGGATGACAGTTTGGTTTAGTGCTCCTGCAGCTTTGCTGTCTTCCACACCTCTAGGTCATTTTGACTGATGCTGTAGTCAAATGCTTAACAGCGCAGCAGCTCATAATATTTAGCTGGAAGTCAAATAAATGGTTCAGTGATTCCAAGATGATGGTGAGGGTTAGTAGTCTGTGAATTACTTAAATCTGCGTTGACCCAAAGTGCGTGGTTTGTTTTGCCTTTTTATGTTACTTGTACCCTCCTTTTATGTTGACGAAAGCAGCAACCATCATCATCATCATCCTCAAGGATTTTGGCAGCATAGTCAGGTAACCAGTGCTGTATCCTGCCGACCAATTACCTGAGGTCACACCATTTTGATAGGTGCCAAAATAATACATATGCTGGTAAGATAGAAATAACATTTACAGTATGTGCTCAAAAGATGACTACTGTCTGCTGAGAGTTACACCTGCGATGCCATTTAGCATGGAAATGGAAATATTTATTCCCTCTGGTTGTTGATCTGAATGTTGAAACAATAACAAATCATTAATTAAAGCTAGAATAATTTGCACGAGTAGCTATAATTAACTGTCGATATCCCACGTTGCTGTTCGACCTGCTCACTGGGGCTTGGTCATGGGCAGACAGCTTTAATAGCAAAGGACCTCTATCATTTCAAGTGAAAATAAAGTGGGCCAGTCAGCTCAGTGAGTCAAGGCTGAGCTGGCAGATGTTATGGTACTCTCAGGAGCCTTCATGAAATGTAGCCTAGATACTGTCGAACGTGAGGGTGGGGGATGTTATCACTAAAGAGACATGATACGTTGAGTTGACTGAAATGATGAATGTCATGAAAAAATAGTATAAAACAAAGCATTTTTTTGGGTAATATACAGTATATGCTCTTCTAAGTATACATCAGACGTGTCAAATTCACATTAGCTCACGGGTCACATGAAAGAAAATATATTACCACGTGGGCCGGACCGATAATATCTTGGTATATAACTGAAAAACAATTGGTGTCAGTTTTTCACATATTTTTGCTATTTAAAAAAAACAAAAAAAAAAACAAGTTCCGGGTTTTGCATATACTTGTATATTCTTCCCAGACTGTATTGTATGGTGCAGGTAAATGAAGTTGCAGTATAAGATTTTAATCCATGTCATATATGTTTGTGTTACCAGTAGCAGAATGTGTGCCGTATCCAGCACGTTTGTTTTATTTATGTTGGTCTTTTTTTTTTTTTCCCCAACTTTAGTTTATTGACTAAAATAAAATAAATAATATTGGCCCTAATACCCCCCTGGGTTACCCCTGGGGAACACCACAAGCAATGCCCCATTTTAACATATTGTAACCTTCCTTTTAAATAACTTCTAATCCTGTCACCAGCAACTCCGCGAATCCCATATCGTTCTAATTTTTTTACTAGGATAGAATGGTTAATTGTATCAAAGGCTTTTTTGAGATCAATGAAGACCCCAACTGCAATTTTCTTTGTGTCTAGTGCATTTGTAATTTCTTCAGTTGCATCAATTATTGCCATTGCGGTAGTTCTATTTGCTCTGAAACCATATTGACCTTCATGTATTTCATGAAAACTTTCCAAGAAAATTTAACTTAGTTTTTCACCTAAATTTAAAAAAACAAAACAAAAACAAAAAAGTGCAAAATTGCTTGAGATTAATCTTACAGCTTGCGATTGGCTGTCAACCAGTTCAGGGTGTACCCCTACTGCCCAAAGCTGGCTGGGATAGGCTCCAGCACCCCCGTGACCCTCGTGATGGGCAAGTGGTTAAGAAAATGGATGGATGGATAATCTTACAGCTGCACATTGAATGTAAACATGTTTGAACGTTAAAACAAGTGCAGTGAACACTGAAGAGTTTCTGAATGGTTTTCTAGTTTTCTAGTGACAGGCAATTTGATGTTATGTTTTTGAAAACTAGTCCAGTTTGAATTTAAAATATACTGAAACAAATCATTTCAACAAAATAATTGAAAATCTTGATCAGATAACGCTGTTGCACATGCATAATGTATTGATGTGTGTGTAGTTATGCTCTCGTTAATTGTTATTTTGTAGCTTTAGGGTAAAATGTGTCTAATTCCACAGCTTTCTACCAATTTGTTACAGATTGAGTCTTTCATTTCAACAATAGAACCCCTTTCCATCCATCACTGATGCAATTCCCCTTTGTGTTATGGGATCTGCTGAATATTATCACTTTGGATATTAAAAAAAAAAAAAAAAAAAAAAGATCAGCCATGAGATAAGAAAGATAAATGAGCTTATCGCTCTTTTCTAGTGGGACTTTTAATGAGCACTTTTTACCTCTCACTTCAGAAAACTTCTAGAGATGCATTATAAAAGGGATGTTATCTGATCTATGTAGACTGATGCTGTTCCCTATTTTCAGCAAGACGTTTTTGAAGAGCAACACAATCACACCCGAATGTGTTTAGTCCAAATGGTGTGGAGAATTGTATAGAGGTGGTGCTTTGATAGCTTCAAATTCCCTCTCATTTGTACATGATGGAACCTTCTGTAGTTTGTTTTTCAGGAAAAAAAATTAATAAATGAAAATCATTCAAAGTATTTCACAGAATTAATCTTTCATTGCTTGCGCACTTTGCAGTTTTGTTGGCTGGGACCTGCAGAATATCATCACTCTGGATGCAGTGGAGGAAGACAGCCGGTCTCAGATCATGTTGAAGAAGGTCCAGTCACCGGTCGTTGTGCTCTACTGCTCCAAGGACGAGGCTGTCTACATCCTGGAGGAGGCTCGCTCTCTGGGCCTCACGGGCTTCGGCTACATCTGGATCGTACCGTCTCTGACCACCGGCAACCCGGAAATAACACCGGAAGAGTTCCCATCGGGAATGATTTCCGTCTCCTATGATGACTGGGATTATCCGTTGGAGGCGCGCGTGCGCGATGGTTTGGGGATCATAACGTCAGCAGCGGCAGCCATGTTGGATGAGTACGGCGACATCCCTGAAGCTCGGACGTCTTGCTACGGCCAGATGGAAAAGACGAGCAAGCTGCCACCGAGCGCACTACACAAGTAAGTGAAGCTCTAACAAGCATATTTGCCTGTGTCAACAAAACACTTTCATGTTCTAATGTATGATGTGTGCTAAACATCTAGCATAAACACCTGATTTTCAGCAAGCATGCAAACACAAAAGATGGTTGATTTGGCAACACATGCACAATCCATGAGTTTTTCTCACTTTCCCTCTTTCTACTTGAAAAACTTCCTCAATATGCGCACTCTGAACACGTTATTGTGGCTCACCTTTTAGTGTGGAACATCAAATTGTTTGGGACAAGTGAACTCAAACAGAAGACTAATAATGTAGCAATGATGTTAACATTGTTGGAATGTTGTAGTATTCACAAAGTACACTTGAGTCCTTTGATGTCTTGTCTTGTAGTTCACCCTTGAGACATGCTAGCTGTAGATTGCATTTGATACTGTGGATATATTAGCCAGGCTTCAGTTCTTTCCATTTCTTTTATTGACTTTTCAGCCAGCCAATGATATTTCTCTGCATGCCATCATAATTTTTTTTTTTAAATTCATACACAGGGGTAACTTGATTTATTAGTTTAACTTGTTCTGTGACTGAGCTTGTAACTCAATGTACTCCCATATCAAATAAATTGTCTGTATTGAAAGGATTTAAATGCCAGTCCGCAAAAAAAAGTGGCACAGATTTTTTTATGTATCTAAAGAAAAATAGAACTGTACTTAATTTTGAAAAAAATAAATAAATTTAAAATAAAATAATAATAATGATAATAATAATAATAATAATAATAATCCTAGTAAAAATATAGCAAAACAACAACAAAAAATGCAAAGATAACATTATTTATGACGTGTGTCACACATTGGTGTAGTTTTAAAGGGGCTTGACCTAGACGTTTGGAGCCTCGAGTCAGTCTGGTTGTTGAGCGTGTGCGTCTCCTCCATTCTCCTTGCGAGTGTTCTCATTAGGGATGTTCAATATCACTTTTTAACCAGTAGGAGTACTCAAAGCTTGAGTTGTCACCGATACCACTTTTGATACATAAAATTTCCAAAGAAAACAATGACAGATGATTTTAAAGACAGATAGCATTCTTCCTTTAAATTGCATAACATTAATGGCAATTAATTTAATTACTTGAATTAAAACGATCACAAGAGGGCATATCAGCAC
The DNA here is from genome assembly GCF_051991245.1 of Festucalex cinctus. Taxonomy (NCBI): domain Eukaryota; kingdom Metazoa; phylum Chordata; class Actinopteri; order Syngnathiformes; family Syngnathidae; genus Festucalex; species Festucalex cinctus. Next base: position 48,423,401 of record NC_135411.1, read on the forward strand.
AGCTGCGAGTACCAATATATTCAAATAAGGCCTGGTAGCAATACTCACCCATCACTAGTTCTCATACAGTTTGTGTGTTTGACTGGAGGCTGGAGTTTTTTTCTTTATTTGGCTGGAATGCCGATCACCATCCGGTCTTCCAATGTTGGAAATGCGAGCCACATCAGGACTGGAGGAGTCAAACACCTCGGTGGAAATGTTTGGGTATTTGTTTGGGTCCATCTTACTCCAATAACAGTGTAATTTTCCCCTTTGTCCTCCATGCTAATTATAGAATGTTCTACCCAGTTTAAGTGGAGCATAGCACGATGCAATAACGGGACACGAGCAAGCGCCAGAGCTTAGAGGAAGGATGAAGAGTGGGAGTGGGAAAGAGAAAAGAGGCTGATAAAGAGGTGAAAGAGAGTTGAGGAGGAAGTTTGTGTTTTAGGCACTGAAGACAAGGCGGGAAAATGAAGAAACGGATACAGCAGTGGGATTCTGTGCTCCAAAACTGAAGAGCCCCTTGATGAAGCCTTCTGTTCCTCCGCTCTTCTATTTCCCCTTGTCGCGCATCTGCACGTGCCTCATAGTCTCCTTCTAACCTTTCTATCGCTGGGAAGCAGCCGGTGGGAAATTCTGTAGGTCTTGCCAGCTCTATCTCACTTACAATATAACAGAAACGACACACGCATGCCGATTCTACACACACTCTGGGCCACCTTGCAATATTGTACAGTATTTAAAACAATCACTGAAATGATTTTCTCAAGCTCTTTGTTCATGCAACAAAGAGCAAAAAATCTGTTCAATCAGGACCTCCAAGTGCTGTAAATCCGAGCCAGCTGACTTAATTCCCATCATGCTCAGCTGCCTCCGGTTCTTTCCCAGGTGATGAGGGGCCACAGATGGCTCTGTCTGGTTGAGAGAACTCAGCCAATGAGCCCCTATGGCCTGGACTTGAGAAACATGATTGGTCAAGCCGAGGTCAGCCCTGTGGGCCATTAAAAGTTGTCAGTACGTCAATGGCCAGTGGGAGAGATAAGGGGATGAGGTTAGCACACATATGCTGAGGCAGACTTGCAGACACATCAAACGATTAAGTACTGAAAATGTATTTATTTATAGCAGTTCCCAGTAATTCTTTATGATGAGTCTTTTACATTCTGTGTTGTTGCTATATCAGTAATTGGAAAGGGTAGGACCGTATGGTGTGCAGTTCTACAACCACAATAATGATTATATTTTTAATGCATTATCCAGTAAACTCTTATTTATTGAGACTGTTAGATTATAAACTTATAAAGATTATAAACTGCGCTATGCATCCCTCATAGACAATCATTGAATTGACGTACCTAATGAGCGTAAACAAGGAATACTATATAACTATAAAATGGGTAAAACATGGGGCTTAGAATTAGCTGTAGCATGAACGGAATTTTGATGCTATCTGTAAGATAATATATATTAATTATATATAGATATAGATATAATATTGTATAATTACAAATACTGTATGAATAGTTCACCGTTATGGTGCAGTGTAGTATTATATACATAGGTCAGAGATACATTGAAAATTCATAAATTAAGGATAACTAATTAATAGTAGCTAAATAAGATCTTGTAAAACAAGGTGTATTGTAAATTGTAACATTCCGTCATGTCAAGGAAGGTGGAAATATAACACGCCGCGCCTACGCAAAGGCTAACTTCTGTCATGTTTTGGTTTTGTGGGGGTGGGATTTTGTTTTCTTTTGGTGTTTTTGGTTGTTTGTCATGTGTTCCTTGTCTCTTCCCTCGTCCCGTTTATGTCTAGCCACGTCCACCTGAGTGTGTCTTCCCTTCCCACTGTGTTGACCAATCAGCTCCCCAAGCCTCTTGTATCTTGCCCAGGTGTCTGTTGTTTTCTCGTTACTAGGGGTGTTAAAAAAAAAATCGATTCGGCGATATATCGCGATACTACATCGCGCGATTCTCGAATCGATTCAATAAAAAAAAATCGATTTTTTTTTTATTTTATTTTATTTTTTATTTTTTTTATTTTTTTATTTTTTTTAAGAGCTCAGAATTGTTTATTCGGTAGTCTTACCGATTCAACGTCTTATCATCATTGCCTTTTTTTTTGTTTTTTTTTGTTTTGTTTTGTGTGTGTGTGAATTGATTTTTAAACTTCCATTTTTAATGGAAAAATATTCAACAAAACGTCTGACTTCGGGTTAGGATTCACACCTTAAGCATGGAAGAATGTTATATGAACGGAACATTAAGCCTTAAAGGGACACTTTACTTATTGATCCATTTTTAGCAGCAAAAAGTTGCTACTTTTTCAATAATTAATTTGGTGACGTGATTATTTTTTTATGTACATTTAATAACTTTTAAACCATTGTTAAAATGAATCGAACGCCGGCATGTTTGTTACACGTGACTAAATAACCCGGATGTTTACGTCACTAGTGTGTAAACGCTACACTATGGAAGCACTATGAAACGCAGCCGTGCATCTAGCGTCAAACCCGGAAGGATTAAACCTTATCGCTTCGAGCCAACACGACAAAATAACCCTACCGAAAGAAAGTCTGCCTTGGATGTGAAAGTTGTGGCGCCAGATGGTCTTTTCGGGCACAAAATAAACTTTAACGAACGAGTGAATCAGGCGGTTGTTGAGTGGTGTTCGTGCGGGAGCTGCACAGGAATGGACAATCCGCTAATGAATGTGTGCTGTCTGGAAATGAAAGAACTCGAGGATCGGTTCCTTGCGGACAATCTCAACTGCATCCTGGAACATCAGACATTCAACATGGCAATACTAAATAGACATTCTCAGGATAGCTTTGGTTGCGATGAAAGATGTGAAGAAGAAAAGTCTTGGAGGAGCCAATATCCAACAGGTAAAGTGACACACAGCACGAGCAATGCAAAACGTGTGGAACTGACAAACTATTTCAGGAAAAAGAAAAAAATAGTAAAATTATATGTATCGTCGTTACAGCACCCAACCTCCCCTAGCTGTTTTTTTTTTCTTTTTTGCGTAGCGTCCCACTGCGGTCAGGCCAGCCGCCACTCGAAAAGACGAAGTCAAGCCAGCCGCCCCAACGATTGTTAATACTGTGCATTACGGTAACGTGCCGACGTGCCCCTGCGTTGGCCACCTTCAAATGAATTATGAAATAAAACAGTCCGTGCAGTATAATAACCAATGCCCCCCCACCCCCGAAACATGCCTACCTTTCGCTTTAAATTTGCTTCGCTTCTCCGAGATCTTTCAGTGGCCGTAGGGAGACCTCGATTTGTGCCGGCTGTTGTGAGAGTGAAGGCTCCGTGTTGCTAGCAGTTGCGGCTCCTCCATCGGCTTTCTTATTTCCCACGTCTGGTTCTTTAAAGATACTCGGTACTGCGTTGGGCTTTAGTATTAGGCGTGTGGCGTACCCCATCTCAAATTGTAACATATATTCGAAGTCCTCATGCCTGAAATGTTCGCTGCGCGCACGCCTGCTTGTCCTTCGGGAGGTTGACAGCACTTAGCAAACAAACCATTGTCTACTCAAGTAGCTTTTTTTTTTTTTTTCTTTTTTTTTTTTTTTTTTTTGGGGGGGGGGGGGGGGGTCTCGCGGGTTTTTCCTTGCCGACGCCTTGCAAAATTTTGCAATACAGTAAGGCATAACTGACGTTTGTGTCTTCCTCGTTGTTATGTCTGCGTGAACTACTGTTCCCCAAGCGAGTATACACACTAGTGACGTCACCACTTGGGGGCGTTGCAACACGGAAGTACTTCTATGTTGAAAAAAGTTAAATAAATCAATATAGGAGTGTATTCTTCAGCTCTTATGCATGTTTCGTAGCTATACTAACTATTTACTGCCAATCAAGCCATACATGTAAAATTAAAGGAGCCTTCCTTTAATATTTTATTTTAATGCTGTTCAAACATGAAACAGATTACAACCTCTATAAGACTGAAATTTCAGATAAATAAATAATACATTTTCATATAAATCTTACACTCTACAAGCTTACTGATTAGTATTTTCTAAATTTGAATAAAAAAAAATCGCAACAATCGACTTATAAATTCGTATCGGGATTAATCGGTATCGAATCGAATCGTGACCTGTGAATCGTGATACGAATCGAATCGTCAGGTACTAGGCAATTCACACCCCTACTCGTTACCATGTGTATTTAGTTACCCTGCTTTCTTTCAGTTCTTGTTGAGTCATTGTTGCTGTTCCTGTTATCCATGCCATGCCTTGTGTTTGTTTTTGACCTTGTTAATTTGTATTTTTCCATAGAACCTTGTTTACATTTTTTGTTAATTAAATCCCCTTTTTTACTTGCATCCCTGCCTTGCCCTGTTTTTGTTGCCCCGCTGCATTTGGGTCCTGCCTCCAACACCCCCACAATCGTGACAACTTCGGAATATAGCGTTGCGTAAGATATGATGTTGAATCAGTAAGACTGCCGAATGAACAATTCTGAGCTCTCTAGAAAAAAAAATAATAATAAAAAAGAATAAAGCGTTCCAAATAATACATAGACGGCAATGCAAATTGTCTTAGTAGAGTTTTACTTTGAAGTTAGCCTGCATTGTGGCCTGTTGGCTAACTTCATTTTTCAATGTTTTGGATTTCTTTACCGTAGTTCTTATTGACATCAGGCCGATCATTGTGATCAATATCAAAATCAACGCTATCCCGAACTCATATAATCTCTAATTTAGGATGCTAAGAAACTGCTAGTTAATTATGCCATCATTGTATGGTACGGCGCAAATCTCCAACGTTAGTGGTTAACATTAACAAACGTGCCTTGCTGGTAACAGTAAATGAGTTTGACAGCTCGTAACTGCCTTGCTTTCTTAACCGCTTTTTCAAGCTGGACCAAGGCTACTTTGTCCATCACTCTTCATGTTTAAAGGAATGTGCCTTAAATTGCATGTTGAGGTCTTTTCATTATTTAAAAAAAAAAAAAAAAAAAAAGATAAATAGAACTTTAGCATCATTTATTTTACAAAACACTTGTACCCATTAAAACAAAACAAAACAAAGAAAACAGTCAACTCTAAATGTCAAAGTTTAGATTTTAGAAACACAACTTTAAGCCCTTAATACCTTGTTATTTTACACATGGACCATGTATAAAATAGGAATGCACCTGGCTCATATTGCCTTTAAAGTTGTGTTCTTAAATCCTAAACAGCCTAAATGTTTTTTTTTTAATGGGCAAAAGTATTTTACAAAATGAATTAAGACCAGGTACTATATCTCTTTTTTTGCTGATCCAAAAAACGATCCAATCCATGACTCAAATCTGTGAACCGATCCGAACTTTTGTGTGTAGATTGCCTCCGTGGGTCGAGGAAGCAACCAACATGGTTTTGAGGTTATCTATCTATCTATCTATCTATCTATCTATCTATCTATCTATCTATCTATCTGTCTGTACAATTATTTTTTGTTTGTTTCTTATTCTCTATCGCATGACCGATTTCTGCTCCTTGTACATAACTTTGTATACAGCAATGCTTACTTTACTTTAAATAAGTGAAGTGCGCATCTCGAATTCAAGGTGCATTATGGGTAGTGGTGTGGTGCATTGAAAATTAATTGGATCCAATGGAATCGACTCTGATTGAAAAGTTGCTGTTTTTTATTAACATGCATAGCATGTGGTTTACTGACATCAGGGAAGTTGACTCGCTTTAAAGTGTACAGTTAGGCAAAGATTGTCACCACTCTAATCTCCGCCATTCAAATTGATAGGGTAGTTGGTGGCCTTATTTCTTCCTTTGCGCATGCGCAAACTTAATGCGCACTTCGCTTATTGCTTTACAAATAAAGTTGAGTACCGTATTTTTCGGATTATAAATTGCAGTCTTTTTCATAGCGTGGCCGGGGGTGCGACTTATACTCTGGTGCGATTTATGCGTGAAATTAACACATTATTATATCATTTCACATGTTATTTTCACACTAAACCGCAAGAGGGCGATCTAGGCCTGTGTTGATAAGTTCAACATTGCCGGTAGAAGAGCATCGTCGAGTTAGGGGAGTTGTTTAAAAGTGACACCGAGGATGAAGATTTCATTGGATTAAGTGATTTGGAGTGAAACTGATAGTTTGGTAAACTTGTTAGCATGTTCTTTATGCTAGAGTTATATGAATAACTTGTAGTGACGGGAACATAATTCACTCACGGACGTTGGGACGAAGGGAGAGTTCCGGGTGGGAAGGTTTTGTTATGTGGAAAAGGGAAGTTAGCCTGTTAGCTTCTAGCTGAGTGGGGAGTTGCTGTTAAGACCTCAGAAGCTGATGTCAATAAAACGCCAGCCTTTGGCTGCGTGCTTCAACACTCCGCCTCCGACTCCCGTCACTGCTCGCTACAAACTCTTAATGTTACGTCGGTACTGACATTACCAGGCATGTCAGTCATGTGACGTTAGTATACCGTACACTTATTCAGCCTGTTGTTCTCTCTTTTATTTTTATTTTAAATTGCCTTTCAAGATGACATGTATGTTTTTGGTGTTGGATTTTATCAAATATATTTCCCCCAAAAATGTGACTTATACTCCAGTGCGACTAATATGTTTTTTCCTTCTTAATTATGCATTTTTGGGCTGGTTCGACTTATAATCCGGAGCGACGTATAATCCGAAAAATACAGTATATATATATATATATATATATATGTATATATATATATATATATATATTAATGGTGTCAGTTAAACGCGTTTTTAACGGCGTTAACGCAACCCCCTTTTAACGGCGTCATTTTTTTTATCGCGCAATTAAAGCTCATTTGGAGCTTTCACCTGGCAACTAGATCATTTGTCTTTCACTTATGGGAGTTCGCCACTGTGTATACAGATCAGCGGTAAATGCAAGGCTTTCATTACAATACTTAAAGCTGATTGGGCAATGACAACCTGTGCGTGGTCTACCAAACTTTTGTTTTGACCAATCACGGTAATGGATGAAAAGTTCGTCTGCGTTGACATTGCTGGTTAGGAAAAAAAAAAAAAAAAAAAAAGCAACAACAACGGGGAAAGAGAAGCATCATGGCGAGCCGTAAAAAGGATATAAATTCAATTTTGAACGGCAAGTTTACTTTTAAAAAATTACCTAATGGTGGCATTGACAAGAGCAAAGTAATTTGTATGTATTGCCATCGCGAACTGAACTACCATCGCAGCACGTCCAGCTTAAAATACCATTTGATAGCCAAGCACACCGTTGATGCCGATTCTCCGACCCCTCGTCAAACCCAGGCATCCGTGGATAATTTCCGACAGAAACCAATGGATGAATCAACTAAGAAGAGACTCACCGAAGCGATTACTGGACGTCTCTCAGTCACCACAACTACCTCGGGGTAACTTCCCATTATTTTGACACTGACTGGGTGCTTCGCTGCCATGCTTTGTTATGAAGACCGAGGACCGGCATTTTGCCAATACTGTCGCAGAGCACTTCAGGCAGGTAGCTAGTATATGGGACATCAAATCCAAAGTCTCACTGACCACATATGGCGTGCGCAATATGATCGCGATATGAAGGCGAGCTTCCCTGTTGTCTGAAAATGTTAACAGGCTTGTCTGTTTGAGCAACTGGCTCAAAGCAAACTAGGATGCTGTTAGCCATTTCAGTTATTTTTCTAATCAGAAAGAAATCAGAAACTGGGTTGAGCTGGTAAATAATGACCAATATATTGCTGCTAAGTTTAAAACAAACTTTAAAAATAGTTTGCTGCACTATAAGCAGAGTCTCTGAGTTTACATTTCATATGCACTTTGTTGGCATTTTACATTGCCCCAATTTTAATCCCTTGGAAAGGGCTGTTGAGGGGCTGTTTGTGTGACTTTGCGTGTGTTGAATTCAATACTTTTTTTCAATAAAAAAAAAGAAAAAGATTTGCATACGAAAATCAATCCTCTTATTCACGTTAACGATGTTACAATTCGATAAAATAATGGGACAGAAAAAAAATCAAGGTTTTTTTTTTTTTTACAATAAATAAAATGTGCGATTAACTATTAGTTAACTATGAAAAAATGCGATTAATCGCGATTAAATATTTTAATCGCTTGACAGCACTAATATATATATATGTATGTATGTATGTATATATACATATACAGAGCATCCTGATTGTTTTTATTCCTAATTAATACCATATCTAAATGTAGCTCTAAGACATTACAGACACTAAATGGTGTTTAGATATCAGATATTTATGAGGAATCTATACACGGAATTTGGTTTATGTCGTTTCTGTCAAGCCTGATTGTGTCACAGCAAGATGGGCTTATTTGACATGAAGAGTGGAAATGATTTGTCCTTTAAAATTACACTGACAGAAAAAAATGGCCGTACCCACCGTTGGTGAAAGAACACTAACAATAGTTAGTCTCTGAATTAACGTCAAACTTGAGATAACCGTATCAGTTTGCTCACTTGGAGTGAGATAAAATAGCTGTTGACAGGCCCTGAGTGGAGTCTAATTGAGTGTTACAGAAATCATTTGATTGCAGTGATTACCTCAGAAGGTTGAGCATCAAAATAATTACTTTCTCTAATAATTGTTTTGGACCAGAAAAAAATAATAAGCAATTTCTGATAAACATTAGTTAATATTCTGCATTTATTACATCTGTCAGTTTCTAATTTATTCAATGGTCATTGTTTTATTGGAAGTGTACCAACAATTGTGTCTAAATGTGCAGCTTGTACAACAGTTTTGCAATGTCAGTAATAATAATACAGACTTTTTCAGACTGATACCAGTATGAGTACTCAACTCTTAAGTTACTGATACCACTAGTTCTTTTGATACACCATATTTCACCTCCAAAAACCAATGACAGATATTTTTAAAGGACGATCTATATATTCCAACATAGCATTTTTCCTTAAAATTGCATGAAGTTAATGGAAATTTTCTGTTGTTCTAATTGCTAGTGTCTGATCATAGAACAGCTACAAGGGAGCGGCCGATACCTGTATCATCCACCATCGTGTATCAATACCTTGAATAAGTCCTGGTTTCGGCCTGATACCGATACCTGTTATTGGTAATTGCCCATTCCTAAATATTGACAAATGCAGAACAAAATATGTGGCGTTGTGTCTAGTGCAAGTAAATTGAAGTTGTTTTTTTTCTCACTTAACTTCCTGTAAAAGCAGTGATAAATTCTCTGTGACCGTTGTTAAGTACACTTCCTTATGTTACATGTTACTCCAAGTAGTCTAATTCTAAGCTACCAAGTCAAATTACAGTACTTCTGTAAAAGTAGGTTTTATCGTAATACATAATGTGTCCTGAAGCATTGCATAATCAGAATTTGACTGTAAACTGCAGCAAATGAATTGAATCTGATTAAATAAGAAGGAACTAGTATACAGCAGAAGCAAACAAACTGACAAGTGCACCATCATTAGGAACTGTTGATAAAAAAAAATGGCCCATTCATAAAAATGTATCGCAAAGAGCACTGACCACTGACACAAACTGAACAACTGTCAATTTTTCCTATGAATTAAATATTGTGTGTGCGTGAGTGGGTTTGCTCGGCGTCTGAACTTGTACACATGCACATCAGAAACAAAAGAAATGTCCCCGAACCCCTGAAGAGAATGTGCTGTCATGACAGATTTACAGTGGACTGCTCACCTTGCTGTGCAGAACAATGTGCTTTCAAATACAGGACTTCAACACGTACTTGTCAGTATGAGCACGACACGCTATGTGTGCAGGGAAAAAGGTGTGGCACTCGTTGTGTGTTCTGACAGGTAATTTGAGTCTGTAGCCCAGTCCTATGTGGGGCAGGCCTCACAGAATGCACACGCACATGCAGTCATGTCACGTGATGGGGCAAAGCATCACATGCTGCCAAGTTGGGCTTGTGCAGAAACCTTTGGAGGAGCAGGTGCTCAAAATGAAAAAGGAGAACATGGAACAAGAGTTTGAAACACAATACAGAAACATATTTTACTATCTAGAGGAGACTGGGGCTTGTTGTCACAAGGGTATGTTGTCACTGTGCAATTATCTTCTCCACCAGATGGCGCAACTAAAAAGTGGAATACTAGTTTCCTTCCTATATGGTTCTGGCTCTTGCCCTGTCTGAGAAGAAAAAGCACATTATGAGCTGAGTTGAGCGCCATTTAACTATTTTGCACAACCCAAAGTAAAATATTTTAACTTGATATATTTTGCAAAGAGCAATTCAGGCATCTCGTCATGCCTCAGTCATTGTTCTGTTTTACACTAGAACTAGTATTAGCCAACATGGTAGTTTGGGTAATATGTCTCAGTCGTTTTGGAGTGAGTTGTCACATATGCAAAGAATTTAGCCAATGAAAAATGCAGAGGTGGACATTCCTTCAATATTGACGGAAGGTCCGGCAATCCATCAATGACGGACACCCATTTTGTTAACTATTGACGTGAAACTTCACTGCATTGACGAACTAAGCATTGACAGAAAGGGGTTTTCATCTGTCAATGTAATCGTCAATCAGTCAATACATTTGGCAATCCGTCAATGACGGATGTCCCAGTTTGGTGACGGACTGATGGAACATAGACGGATGTCCACTTCGAATGGCGGAAACATTGACGGACACTCATTATGCTGAGCAATCAATGAATGATGCATTGACGGTTCGGTTTGAAATATTGACGGATTGACGATGTCGGAAGGATGTCCTAACTGTTGACGACTGCCGAATGACGGATGCTCAAAATTCCTTGACAAGCCCACCTCTGGAAAAATGGTTAATGTATGCCAGAATTGCCATTCACATGATGATTCTGACGTGTGAGGAAATTGGTTTCTTGGGTTTTATTTGAGTGTTTAAAAATGGATCTTAGAGTTGTTCTTGGAAATTATGTCCACATTTTAGGCCTGGATTGTTTCAGAACATTTTCCGTCATTGTATCAGTTTCTCTACATTCCATAATCTATGATTGCTCCTCAAATTTGCAGGCAATGTCTTGCACGACTGGTGAAATGCATAAACCCAAGCTGGGCATTAATAGGAGGATAAGTACAGCAAGCGATGACAAACAAAACTGAAGAGTTGTATATAAGGTATAAGCATCACATCTGTTTATCCAATGTGAGCATGAAAGTGATAGTATATGATAGTGAGAGAATTGCTCCTGACCAACACTGCAAACTACTGCACTTAACTCAGAGGGAGGGTGGTCGCAGGCTCGATCCTGGCCAGGTCCCTTTGGGATTTTATTTTTTAATTTAGACACCAAATTTAAAGGAGAGCGGGGGGTTTTTGAAAAATCTATTCTATTAGTTGGTTCCCACATATATGCATATATGTGTTTTTAAACAAATTATTTACCAATCTTGAATGTTGAGAATCTCTTGCTTTTGATGCATCGTCAATGATTGAGCAAACATGCCATTTTTGAGGATGACGACAACACAGCACATCAACAGAACTCGTTGCTTCATCACAGCAAGCACGATGACACTTGGCAAAAAAAAAAAAAAAAAGATAACTACAATAGTACTACAATAATAAAGTACAAAAGACAATAGATAATGTAACAATTCTTAATAAAAGATAAAGTAATTCATAATAACTTAAAGTAAATTTAGGAGTCTTCATTCATCATGTGACCAAGTATTGCATGTATCTAAATTGTTACTATGTTGTTATTTTTTATTGTTGAGTGGCCACAGATAGGCTTTCACATATGCCCACATACACACACACACACACACACACACACCCGCACACACACACACACACACACACTCACACACACCACTCACATCTACACAAATAAAAAAAAAAGTCCAACAAAGGAGAAAAAGGGAGCGTTCCTTACTACAATGCTGTACAGTTTTATATAACTATAAGCAACATGTTGCTGCATTAATAGGAACATCAATTCATCTCACACTTCTGAATAAATGATGAATATTCATAATTAGGACATGGTGACAGTATGTGTACAAGTAATAATAGATTAATGTCATCTACACGAGTGTTGGATGAAACCACTTTCTCAAAAGTAAATTGTTTTCATCTCAGTATCGCAGTGATTTTATTGTCACTTACACTGCAGGTAACACAGACTGAGAGAAAGAGCGGGAGGCACTGATTCCTTCTTAAGTCCATAAATCATATGAACAGCAGGCGTGCCACTGTGTGTGTATGTGCAATGGTTCATTACAAAGAAAAAGCAGACTGAAAATAATGAGGATCCTGATTTCCCGAGAATTTGTAGCAAAATCAATTATATATATATATATATATATATATATATATATATATATATATATATATATATATATATATATATATATATATATATATATATAATTTTTGAAAAAGGTAGCAAGATCTGACCTCACTAACCCTTCAACCCCACCGTGAGTCTGACCAAAGCCACCCCCTCAATATTTCATCATTTAATTTAATTTAATTTCATTCATTTCATTTCATGTTTCAAAACTTTTAATCCAATTCAGTAGAAATGCACAAGCTGAACATGCGACTTATATCCATTTCCATTTGTTAGAATTTTGCAAATATTGAGAGGAGATGAGCCTGCGTCATAACACGACGTCATATGAGAGTGTCTCTCTGCAGACATTCGGCTGTTAGAGTAATTAATTTGTGTTTTGTTTTAGCATCCTTAATTAGCAATTGCACATGATTTTGGTATGGTGTTGTGTCTGATTTGATATATTTGATTGATGTGATTTATTGAACATATAAACACATTACGAGATATGTAAATAAAAATTGAAGGATCGTCAATGAATGTCATAATTCAACATGTTCATGTACATGTTCAAAGTGGGGCTGAGTGGTTAGCACGTCCGCCTCCCAGTACTGATGACTCGGGTTCGTGTCCAGGCTCCGGCCTTTCTGGGTGGAGTTTGCATGTTCTCCCCGTGCCTGCGTGGGTCTACTCTGGTCTCCTCCCACAATCCAAAGACATGCATGGCAGGTTAATTGGGCGCTCCAAATTGTCCCTAGGTGTGCTTGTGAGTGTGGTTGGTTGTTCGTCTCTGTGTGCCCTGCGATTGGCTGACAACCAGATCAGGGTGTACCCCACCTACTGCCCGAAGCCGGCTGGGATCGGCTCCAGCACCCCCGCGACCCTTGTGAGGAGCAAGCGGTCAAGAAGATGGATGGATGGATGGATGGATGGATGGATAAAAAAAAAAACAGATAAGGGGGGGACTCGGGTTATGGTTAGCTCAGACCATCTGTTGAGGCTCGTCCTCGGAGCAGGCGACCCCGGTTAGATTCCCGAGCCGTGTGGTCCTTTGCTGCAGGTCATTCCTTCTCTCTCCCGTTTCCTATCAACTCTTCAGATGTTCTGTTGATTAAAGGCTAGAAAGCCCCAAAAATATACTTAAAAATAGGGCGGGGGGGACTGGATGTTGTACTACGCTACCAGTTCTGTCATTGTTTTGTCATTGTTTCCCAAAGCAAAAACAGATGATTACAAATGTCTTATTTTTTATTAAACACAGAATATAATCCATCTTCGTTCATGAAGGACTACAGAAATAAGTGAACAATTGCATACTGATATGATGAAATCGAGGATTTAGACAATTTTAAATTAAAAAAGGGCTCCAAGCAGTTGTTTGATTTTTAAAATAGTTGTCAAACGTGGGATGGGGATGTTTTTAATTTCCAGAAGTGAATAGTACTTCAAAATAGTTTCAGCAAAAGTCCTGAAGCCCAAGTTAAAAGGTCAGCCTGGCAGGTCTGCCATCAACCAGTTATGAGCATGCATGCAAAGTAATGGCAAATGACTGACACCAAACCAGTCACTTCTGTCTCTTGGTCTAATTTCCTATTTCAAAAACAAAACAAAAGTGCCAACCCCCCTTTTAAGTTATATCTATCACGTAATCTGAAGAAGTATCCTTGCTGGTTGTTTTGGCTGCGCATCACATAAGACATTGTGAGCAGAAGTAGAGCTACCGGCTAAGCAGGAGGACATTTATGGAAAGACTATATCCAAGACTGGCAGTCCACAACATCACTTTATAGGATTAAAAATTACATCAGAACGGTTTCTGACTGCTACATTTCAAGTAAATGCTACTGAATAGGTAATGCTGTATGACTGACAGCTATAAAACTTTCTGACAGATAAAGGACCTATCATGTTACGTGTCTGTGTTTGAAACGCTCAAAGACTGAAGACAAAAATACGATCTGACACGATTAGGCTCCAACTGAAGGGCAGTGATAAAAACTGCAATCCCCAACACACACCGCTTTAAATAATTCCTCATGAAAAGGAGAACATTTCTCAAAGGTGCTCTGGTGTCCTTCAAATCATTTACATATTGAAGAATGACACTGAATCTCGGCTGTGATGACACATGCACGCCAGGGACAGCATGAGGTGCGAGACCCCGCTCACGCTGCCGTCGTCTTCACCTTGTATAGTCACTTCCTGTCACATTCCACGCGTCGTTTGTGTCAAATGACTCGCCTCCCTTTGGGTCCTCTTTACAATCCTTGCTGATTGCAGTTGTGTCATTTGATTATAGTGTATGTGTGAGCGTTTAGCACACTAAATGACAAAATAATCTATTAAAGAATAAGGTGGTTTTAAGAAGAAGAAAAAAAAAGCAGTACATGTATGTGCTCCTTTCTGCTGCAGTACCCACATAATGCGAGCTAACTGGTGCAGTGCTGCCCTCCCATCCCCAAACCCCTTATACTCCAAAAGTGGAGAAAAGGAGGACACAACGCTGAGGATATTTTTATCCTAACTCAGTTGAGGCTTCTCTCGTCATATTTCCCCCTCTTCTCATTCCGGCTGTCTCACACCATTTGCCCTCGCAATATTTTCGGGTGACCCTTCTCCACTGTTTGCTCACCTCTGCCCCCGTTTTCATTACCATCTAATGAATACAGAGATAAGTGTTGGAATGGTTGCTCCAGCATGGTGGCAAATGCTTCGAACCAGAGAGAGTAAGCATGGTGTTCCAAATTGATGAGGTGGGCCAAGTAATTTACGGCTGTGTGTGTAGGGGTGTTCATTCAGTTCACTTTCGGGTCATCTTGCAGCACGTACATCACCCTCCTAACGTCCGTATCCTAGCAACACTCATGAACGGGTGTAACCAGTCAACCGGCATAAAATGAACAAAGCTGCAATTCACTTTTATATACGAATCCTATAAAGTGCTAAAAAAGTTATTCCGTTATATTTATGTTGTAATTATAAAAAAAGAAGGAATTAAAACGAAAGAAGAGTAAAGTGCAAACAAAACAAGGGAAAATAAGGAGTAAAAGATTGTGTGTGTGCGCATGTGATTGACGGTAACACTGCTGATAAGTGCAGAATAGGTTGTTGTCGAAAAGAGTGGCCTGCATGCTGACATTGATTTTGGCACCGCACTTTCTGCTGCTGTCACACATAATTTGATTCGATGGCTCCCGAGTAAAATTAGACAGCTTAATGACGCTCACCTGGTGGCTCGCATCATTTTGGTTTAATCGCGAAACACCTTTCCTCTTAAATCTCTTTTTCAAATTTCCGTTGAAAGTTTGTATGCATTTGTAGGACCCGGTATTTTTTTATATTGATGATCACAAACATGACATGACTACTAATGCTTCTTATATACTATGTAAGAATATATACTATATATATGTATATATACTTATATACTACATATCGCTTTTGTGTAAAGTAATATTTTTGATGGACTGGCATACAAGCAAACCTAAACAAATGAATAAAAACACAACTCGCCCAGCGCTTGTTTCCTTTGAATGAGCTGGTTAATGATACTTGTTACTTATTTTGTTTTGGTTTTAGATGTCTGAAATGGAAGCAAGGTATCAAATGTTTTCCTTTTTTTTTTTTTTTTGTCTCCCAACATTCCAACATTCATTTTGAAATCTTCCTTGCCATGTTTATGAGCCTGTCATCTGCAGCTAGCTGTGTGACAATCACATGTAATGAATACTTATTTTAGGTAAAACTGCTTTTACATTGTCTTAAAGTGATTGGGCCAACCGATAGAAATTGGTCATTCTGACCAAGATATTGGTTCATCTGTGTCTGTGCCTCCCAGTCACAGGGCGGACACTCTACCACCAGGCCACGGAGCTGGTCACACCTAGTGATAATTAGTGATATTATTTTTTTTTTATATATATTCACTTGTCATAATTTATAAATACATTTAGAATACAATAAATCAATACAATGAATATGCCTTGCGATTGGCTGGCAACCAGGCCAGGGTGTCCCCTTCCTACTGCCCAAAGCCAGCTGAGATAGGTTCCAGCACTCCCCGCGACCCTTGTGAGGAATAAGCGGTCAAAAAAATGGATGGTTGGATGGAATACAATGAATATATTTCCAAGTGATCTTAAGCGAATTACTTTCTATTCTAACCAATTTCATTGGTTGTTTGGCTAACCAATGAAATTGGTATGTCCGTAACCACCCGAAATGGTCAATGTCTAATAGAGGTGTGCAAAATTTCCGATTCTTAGATTATTCACGATTCGGCCGTGGAACAATCGAGAACGATTCACAAACGTCCAAATTCCGATTATATAAATATGCCAAGGGAAGCGAAACGAGCGAAAAGTACGCGGAACTGAAACGCAGTAGCGCGCGCGGTCTTCGGGACGCTTTTTGGGACGGACCGAGAGTACACATCCACAACTCACGCCTCGAGATTCAAAACAACAACAAGCATGGCTGAGCTGACCAACCCACCTCTTCGTGAGATCAGACCTGCTCCGAAAAGGCAAACAACTTCAGGCGGAAGTATCAGCTAGCTGGCTGCAGTGCGTCGGTTAGCGTCCTACAGGGCGCCGCGCAGTGATACGAACGAACGAACAGAAAAGTAGTGGCTGGCGGTAATGGCGTCTGACTTTATTCAGAAAAGAGTATTGTGGTGGAAATGTATCACGCTTTTGAAAACAAATAGTTTTTAGAAGAAAAACGCTTTATTTCCGAGACCCCAGCCAGCTTGCTGGACTATTTTCTTTTTTATTTTCTTCTCGTCCAACGTCGAACCAGAACTGGTGTCACCGAACGCTGTCAGAAAGAAGTCAGTGCTGATCGCACACACGGGAGGTGAGGATCAAATCGAGATTCATGTTAAAAAAGCCGAACGATCCCATTAATGTTTACACGTTCATGTTTACACAAGTTAAAAAGCAGAAAAGCACTTGAGGTTTTTTTTTTTTTTTTGTACCTCTGAGAAACTTTAATGTTTACATGTTCATCTTTACACAACTTAAAAAGCAGGAAAGCACTTTTTTTTTTTAGGCATTTGTATTGAAGTAGTAGTTCACATTGTCTTTCATTTATACCTCAATGCACTTTTGAGTGGATAAAAATAATATATTTTTGCTCAATGCTATGTTTTATTCTGTTGAAGACTGAATATACTTAAAAGCTGTTGTTACAGAATGAGGACTTGAGTATTTTATTTACTGTTTTGAACTGTTAACTTGATACTGAAATAGTAGTTTATGTAGGCCTGAGAGGACTTTTGTACTATTTTTGTAACTAATGTACGAAACATTAAAAGCACCAAAATACATTGTTTTTTTCCTGCTGGCTGGGGGGGAAATCAATAATCGTTTTATAATCGAATCGTAGCCTCTGAATCGTAATCGCAATCGAATCGTGAGGTGCCCCAAGATTCCCACCTCTAATGTCTAACCAATCTGTTGGTTAATCAAGCCAATATGAGCTTAACCTACTAGATTGTTAGTTTTTTAACCAATCAATTTTTAGAATGTTGTATCATTTGATCCGGTTCGAGTCCAGGCTCGGACCCTCCTGGGTGGAGTTTGCATGTTCTCCCCGTGCCCGCGTGGGTCTTCTCCGGGTGCTCCGGTCTCCTCCCACATTCCAAAGACATGCATGGCAGGTTAATTGGGCGCTCCGAATTGTCCCTAGGTGTGCGTGTGAGTGTGTATGGTTGTTCGTCTCTGTGTGCCCTGCGATTGGTTGGCAACCAGTCCAGGGTGTCCCCCGCCTACTGCCCAGAGCCAGCTGAGATAGGCGCCAGCAGCCCCCGCGACCCTTGTGAGGAATAAGCGGTCAAGAAAATGGATGGATGGATGGATGTATCATTTGACCAAGACCAGCGGTTTTACATAATGTGCAGACTCAGGCGGATGTACATAATTTCCAAATAAAACATATCAGGCTCTGATGATCAATAAAAATATTTTAGGGTCAGTCTCCCTGGCCTAGTACCAAATGACCCAGTGTGCCATAATTGAGGAACTCTCGTTTTCGTTTCTTCTATATTCCATTTTTTGATTGCCATCCAAATTAGCCTCTGTATTAGTAAGTTTTATATTTTGCTTACCAATGTTGAACAATTCCGGCTGCTAACTAACTAACTAACTAACTAACTAACTAACTCAAGATGCTGTTCCATTCCAGGCTTCCAGGCTTGTAGGGGATGGAATTAAAGGTGGATTCAATGATGTTCTCGAAAAGTGGAAGCCAAACGTGTTTGTCACGTTTAAAAAAAAAAAAAAAAAAGTGCGCATGCGGAAGACCATCCTACCAGCTCTGCTGCTCGTCCGGGGGAAACGCCTCTCAAATGTCGCTAACGTCCGAGCTCATCTTCATCATCATCTTCATCACTCTCTGCAGCCGGCCTCGCTTCATACTGATGTCCTCTTGCAGCCCTCAGCAATTTTCAAAGTATGCGGTCAGCTCGGTGGAGCTACAACAATGAATGCCCAAATCCGAAGCTCACCACACGAAGCTAGCTACATGCTACAAACACTCGAAGTGCGCATGCGCAGCCAGTAACGAGCACGCACGACATTGTTACGCAGACTGATTGACAGGATCGAGAAACAAATGTTAACTCATTTGCTCCCAATAACATGTAAATATTTTTTTTTAATGTTGTAAGTGTCCCAAAGACGTATTTGTATGTTTTGTTTTGTTTTTTGTTTTTTTTTGTTTTTTATGCTAGAGTATACAGAAGGCTTGGATGCAGCCTCTCAACTGCAAAGATCGGTTGCAGAAATGGTAGTTATTACACAAACGGCCAGCAGGTGGCAGCAGAGCAAAGGAGATCAACCAGGGCCATCTAGAAAAAAAAGCTCAATTACTTACAATTTTAAATAGATTTGTGAAAACTGATGAAACTTAGCTCTCTTCTAATGCTAATTGCTTCAAAACGGAAACAGATAGAATCATACTTTTTTTTCCTGATGAAAGAAGAGACTTTAATCTTTCTTTTGGTAGGTTCCATGCTTTTATAGCAATTGAACACAATACTCTGTGGGCCTTGCAAAATCTGTCAAAATCCAGTATAACAGCCGGGAGCGAACGGGATTGCTTCTGTGAAAATGGCAGGGAGTGAATGAGTTAAGATGGTCCACCGAATGACACAACGGCAAAAATATCCTTGAACCCACCTTTTAAGCATAACAAATGCAGGTCCCAAATGCCATACATAACGAGCTATTTTCATCACGTAACACTGCATCTGTCAGCAGTTAAATAACAACAAAAAACAAAACGAAAAAAAGCAGTGTTATTGTCATTTCCAATCTCCTGAAGCTGGCTGGTCATTGTCCTCTTTGGCTTTGATGAATCAGAGTCTAACGGCAGAAATGATCATGAAGGAATCTGCACCCCAGTTTCTTTGTTTTGTTTTGTTTGTTTGTTTGTTTGTTTGTTTTTGGGTTTGTTTGTTTTTTGGGGGGGGGTCACTTGTCTATTTTTGTATAATCTTATGTAAAACAAACAAAACAAAAACGGCATTATTATACCTCCCACTTTCCTGAGCTGAGGTCACCCGTACATCACAATACAATAATCAGAATACTTTATTGCATTCATCAAGCGCAAAACACTAATTGCGACAGAGCAGAATGCATATTGTCCTACTCAGCCTGAAGCACCTGCCACTTTGACAGTATTGTGACTTTTCACTTCACATCATAGGCTCCATTTCGAAAACCTGATGACCAGTGCTTGAACAGACCCAAAAAGGGGAGTGGGTGGGGGTGGGGACGTCTGTCTCTCTGCCATGGTACATGCCCACTGACAGACGAAGTAAGGAAGCGCGGGTGAGGAGCGGCAGTCATGATTAATGTGGAGGCTATGTACATCCAAGAATATCTTCCCATTGCCCTCCATCTTAGCTAATGTAACCTGCCATATGGGTCACTCATTACAGCCTCTGCAAGTGTGTGATGTAGTATTAGACCATTACTCCTTGTACAGTCCCTTTTGTGTCGAAAATTGAGTCCTTATACATTTTACTACCCACACAAATTTATCAGAATAGTAAGAAGTCTAGGTTTCTTATTGACGCTCACCTAATATTCTTGGCTTATTTTCTTGTGGAATTGATCGATGGCATCTTTGAGAATGTCAGGCAAATTTGGGTCAAACAGCAGTGATGCTGTTGATTCATTCTCAGTGTTCGGGTTATCACTAGAGATTTGTGGGAGTCTATAATTTATTGTTTTGTTTATTATTTTAGTCACTTTCCAGCAATGGTGATGACTTTATGTCAAAGCAGGACCACTTTTATGATAATAATATCCTAATCAAGATGCTCAGACATTTTACATATTTTTCAACCAGCACACCATTGCTTGTTGTACGCTGCATATTGTTGTATGTGGCAGTTTTTAGTTGATAAACCTGCTCATCATGTTTTGATTTTCAGAATACCAGTTGTCAGTGCCAAAGCGTTCATATTTTGACCTTTAATGATACTTATATACTAACTTACTGAATTCCGTTTTCAGGTACATGATGAATGTGACGTGGGAAGGCCGAGACTTGTCTTTCACAGATGATGGATATCAAGAACATCCAAAGTTGGTGGTCATTGTTCTCAACAAAGAGAGAGAGTGGGAGAAGGTAGGAACTGTGTGTTTCAGCAGATAGCATTAAAATATTGGTTTGTTTGTTTTGTTTTGTGGTCATTATTTTGATTCTTCAATTACAGAGGTGATACACTTTCTATTTTCAGTTCTGTAATTGTTGTTCTAAATGATTTTTAAAATGTCTTAGCCAGCTTTAGTCATCACTCACCAGTAATTCTTAGTTGTCTGCATGTGTTGGGCGTCATTGTTTCACTTTTCATTGTTTCTCTTCATCATTACTGTTTGTTTCTTGTATAAGCAGATCCCATCAACTTCCGCCACCTTCAGAAACTACAAGGAAAAAGGCATCACAGCATCCCTGTTTGATTGACAAGTTATCTCAGAGAATCCCTTTGCAGGAGAAAAGAAATGTAACAAACGCCAAAGTTCACTAATGCAATGCAACGTCTGTGATTTTTAGTGACTCTTAGCTGAGCAATGAGCTCATTTCCCATCAAGCCTATGGATTTCCTTAAATAGCTAATGTGAGCGAGCTTCCCTAATGAACAGCCACTGTAAATCGCTAAGTATTCTCACCGTTGTAATGGACTTTAAATGAGTGCCATGCATCTTAATACCAACGTCCGACTGCTTCTTGCCTGCATTAAATGCCTCATATTTAATAGCTCGGTTGGTCATACTTAAGTCTAGCTGGGGCTGAAAGGATACACTTGAGAACTGCGTAAATAAACCACAAGATTTGATGATAGCTGCAATGACGGCAAGATGTGATGAGGTCAAATTCTGATTCTTTGGTTTTGACTCTCTGAACATGATTGGATTTAAATGCTCCCTTATTTTGTTACTCTATTGCTTCTATTTCCCTCCTTTTTCGCTCCAAATGCATAACTCCATTTCCTCGTTTTTATGTTCCTCATTCCTTCTTCCTTCCAAGCAATACTCCACCTATTCATTTTTGTTCCTTCAACCCCCTATCCATATTCCTTGCTGTCTTCTTTCTGAGCCTAATGCCTACCTGCTGTTTTTTTTAATTCTATTTCCTTGCTTTCCTTTCATTTTCTTTCTTCACTACATTCATCATCCTGCTTGATTCTCCCTCCTAGTGTTACTTTTAGGCTGGATTTACACCGCAGGTCCAAGTGCCCAATTTCAATTTAATGTAAGATTATTTTTTGAAGAGGAATTGGAGATTAAAAAAAAAGAAAAAAAGAAAAAAGAAAAAAAAAGAAAGTTGTGATCACTTGAAACGTGCAGTTTAGATCTACCCTTGGTTCAGACCTTAACAACCTCCTTCCCCTTCGTCCTCCTGTTCCTTTCCTTTGCCTGCTATTTTTCCTTCTTTTATTAGTCCCTTAGTTAATTTCTGAAATCCTTAATTTTCCAAAACTTTCATTCTTTCAGTCACCCCTTTCTTGCATTTATATTTTTCATCTCATCATACCTCCACCGTGTCTGCCATCCATTCACTTCTCTCCCCTTTTCTTTATTTCATCGTCCCTTTCTTCTTCCTTTCCTGAATCCAAACCTCTTCAATCTCCCCACCCTCCTTCCATCCTTCCTTCACACATTATTCCTTGATTTCTTCATGCCCACCCTCATGCATACCTTACTGTCATTCTGTCTTTATCTGCTTAGCTTCCTTCTTCTTTCTTCCTACCTCCAGTTTTCCGTCTTCCTTTCCATTACGTCATAGTCCCAACCACCCCTCTTTTGCTTCCTTACTTCTCTTGTGCCTTCCCACTTCTTTAATAGGCCTAATAGTCAGTGTTGGGAACATTCTTTTAAAAAAAGTAATTAGTTATAGTTACTCATTACTTGCAAAAAAAAAAAAAAAAAAAAAGTAACTGAATTAGTAATTGAATTACTTTATAATAAAAGTAACTTGTTACCAGACAAAGTAACTATTTTCACTACTTTGATAAAACTGATTTATATCAAATTATTTGGATTTAAAAAAAAAACCTGTTATTATTATTATTATTATTATTATTGTATTTGTATTTTTATACAAGGAATGCAAATTATGTCCAGGCGATATAGGGTGTTTTAATTTATTTTTGTGAATATTTATGTCACACAGATCTCATATACTGTACGTTCTACCACAATTACTACAGCAATCATAATAATAATACAAATAAAATAAACACTGGCTATATGGTGGTTTGTGGCACATATGTCACAATAGGTCATTTGTGGACAGTCGGTTAAGAGAAATACCATTGTTGGCACTATTAATTACTAGGGGTGGGACAAAAAACCGATTCGACCGAACCATCGGTCGTCAAGGGGAGCTAAACGATCGTATCGGTAGCAGACTTGTCAACCGATACAAACTCCGCCGGGAATCCTTAGATACATTGCTTGTAAAGCTGTGGACCGGATATCACGTTGCTGTGAATCGGTTGCGAGTGAGGCTTTATGGTTTTCATAACAATAGCAAGAGTTCTGCGCCGTGCT
Organism: Festucalex cinctus; assembly: GCF_051991245.1. NCBI lineage: Eukaryota > Metazoa > Chordata > Actinopteri > Syngnathiformes > Syngnathidae > Festucalex > Festucalex cinctus. The sequence continues at coordinate 48,446,716 of NC_135411.1, forward strand.
CTACTTGTTTTGTTTACATTTCAGTCGCATCACTATACAAGCTACTTCCGTGTTTACAGAGAGCTAGCAAAGTAGCGCTCAGAGACGCTTCATTCCCCGGATGTTGTAAACATAATGTAAAGACGTTTCGCACCTATTTTTGGGGGGAGGGGGGCCGCCTACCGTCAACGCCGTGCTCGCGACACGGCACGCGCGCAGTCGCGCACAACAAGTGATAACATGCAAATGGAGACAGTTAGCAGAAGCCGGTGCCTCACATCTCGGTATTTCCCATTGCTATCGAGTCCTCTCGGTGCACTTGTATGTCCCGGGCCGGCGTTGGTACTGCGCGCGAGCCAAAAAGAATAACTCCCGTGACGATCCAATGCATGGATTCAAACGACACAGGTATGTCCCACAGCCAAACACCAGCTAAGCTAAAAGCACACTGCAAGTATCTCATTTCTCAGTTTGTGGCTCCCTGTCAATGTCTACAACTAGCATGAGCAGCAGATAGGAGAACTGAGACGTGCCCGCGATTACGTCATCAAACTCAAAATGAACGACAGCCCAAAAAACAAAACATAAACAGTGGTGATTCCGTGGTCATCATCGTGTCTCAGATTAAAAAAACAAAAAAGATGTCATACATTAACCAAAAATGAATGTGATGGCAAAGAAAAACAAAAATTGTTAAAAACAAAAATTGTTGATAAAAAGGGAAGGGCACTTTTGGAAATATTTTTGGATATATTAAGTGGTTAAAATGTGTTTGTTAGATTTATTGTTCCATAAGGTGGCTTCATATTTCTTTTGGCTGGACGGTAGGTTTATTTCATGTCTTAAATTTATGTTTCTGAAATACTTCACAATGTGGACATATTCTGTTTAATTGTGTTGGTGTCTTTTTAAAGGTTAAATATTTATATTTCAAATTGAATTATCAGCCTTTTGTTTTCCTGATCCTGATTTTGAATAAAAAAACAAAAACAATTATAACTGTCAATAACGACTAATAAATATTTAAACTGATACATTTTTCAGTCATATCGTCCAGCCCTTTGTTCCGGTCCATTTAAATAATTGATTCAATATATAAAAATATAGAAGACATTGTTGTTGTTCTTTTTTAACACATTTGTAGATACTGTAAAAATTTGTGGTGTTTTAAGATTAATGTTTACAAGCAACAAATGTCACTATAAGTTTTGAATATTGAAATTAATCGTATCGAATCGAAAATTGTATCGTTCCCAAACTTAATCGAACCGTATCGAACCGTTCTGTTCTGAAAGATAATCGTTTTTCAATCGAATCGCAACCTGTGTATCGAGATACATATCGAATCGGCCTCATGTCAGAGATTCCCACCCCTATTAATTACCAGTGTTGCGAGAAATACCATTGTTGGCACTATTAATTACCAGTGTTGCCAGTACTATTAATTACAGTACTATTAATAAACCAGTGTTGCCGGTACTATTAACCGTTTCTCAAAAAATTTGCTTTTCAAAGTAACTATTAGTCTAACGCGTTACTTTATTCTACAAAGTAGTCTGATTAAAGTTACTGTCCAGAGATTCAATGCGTTACTCCACATTTTCATGAAGAAGGCAAAATATCTCACTGTTGTAACAGTCACAAACAACTCCCACTAACTCTGAAGATGAGGCGGAAGTCATTGATCACCACACTGAATTCAGCCATGGTCTGGTCGTGAATGGTTTGCACATTCAAAACAAAAGTGATGATACTTTTACTATTAGTTTTATTAACCAACAGGCACACAACGCAACAAAAAAGTGTACATTATGGACTATAAAAGTGGTTAAAAAAAAATAAAAATTTCCATCCTGGTCCGTGAAGCATTATGGGATGAGGTCGTCTCCGCCCTCTCGCCAGGGGGAGTGACGTCAGACAAGTCACGTTTTCAGTAGTGGACCGGATATCGCGTGGCTGTGAATCGGTTGCGAGTGAGGCTTTATAGTTTTCATAACAATAGCAAGAGTTCTGCGCCGTGCTCTACTTGTTTTGTTTACATTTCAGTAGCATCACTATTCAAGCTACTTCCGTGTTTACAGAGAGCTAGCAAAGTAGCGCTCAGAGACGCTTTATTCCCCGGATGTTGTAAACATAATGCAAAGACGTTACGCACCTTGGGGGGGAGCCTACCGTCAACAACACGGCGCGCGCGCGGACACCGAGTGACAACATGCAACAGTTAGCAGAAGCCGGTGCCGTACATCTCGGTATTTCCCATTGCTATCGAGTCCTCTCGGTGCACTTGTATGTCCCGGGCCGGCGTTGGTACTGCGCGCAGCCAAAAACAATAACTCCCGTGACGATCCAATGCATGGATTCAAACGACACAGGTATGTCCCACAGCCAACACACCAGCTATGCTAAAAGCACACTGCAAGTATCTCATTTCTCAGTTTTGGCTCCCTGTCAATGTCTACAACTAGCATGAGCAGCAGATAGGAGAACTGAGATGTGCCCGCGATTACGTCATCAAACTCAAAATGAACGACAGCCCAAAAAAACAAAATATAAACAGTAGTGATTCTGTGGTCATCGTGTCTCAGATAAATTAAAAAAAAAAAAAAAAAAAAAAAAAAGATGTCATACATTAACCAAAAATGAATGTCATGGCAAAAGAAAAACAAAAATGGTTAAAAACAAAAATTGTTGATTAAAAAGGGAAATTAACTTTTGGAAATATTTTTGCATATATTAAGTGGTTAAAATGTGTTTGATAGATTTATTGTTCCATAAGGTGGCTTCATATTTTTTTTGGCTGGACGGTAGGTTTATTTCATGTCTTAAATTTATGTTTCTGAAATACTTCACAATGTGCACATATTCTGTTTAATTGTGTTGGTGTCTGTCTGAAGGTTAAATATTTATATTTAACATTAAATTATCAACCTTTTGTTTTCCTGATCCTTATTTTGAAGAGGAAAAAACACACACAAAAAAAACAATTATAACTGTCAATAACTACTAATAAATATTTAAACTGATTTCAGTCATATCGCCCAGCCCTTTGTTGCGGTATATTTAAATAATTGATTCAAAATATAAAAATATAGGACATATTTGTTGTTGTTCACATTTGTAGATACTGTAAAAATTTGTGGTGTTTTAAGATTAATGCTTACAAGCAACAAATGTCACTATAAGTTGTGAAAATTGAAATGAATCGTATCGAATTGAAAATTGTATCGTTCCCAAACTTAATCGAACCGTATCAAACCGTTCTGTTCTGAAAGATAATCGTTTTTCAATCGAATCGCAACCTGTGTATCGAGATACATATCAAATCGGCCTCATTTCAGAGATTCCCACCCCTAGTTTTCAGCATGCACGAGTCGACTCAAGTGTACACACTGGAATAGCGGAACAAACAATAGAGGAATTAAGGGGATTTTCATTTTCAACCTGGATAGATTTTTATTTTTTGTTTTATAAAAAGTATTTACGTTACAAGAAGTCAAGAGAGACTGCCTATTTTTTTTTCATTAAAAAAACACCTTTATTTTCATGTTAAAAATGCACTTTCAATAAAGTATTTGGAACTCCGTTTCTACCGCATTATTTTTATGTTGAGATGGTGTTATCCGCAGCTGCTGAAAGTAACTAAAAAAGTAACTTTTAATCTAACTTAGTTACTTTTAAAATCAAGTAATCAGTAACGCAATTTAGTTACTTTTAAAACCAAGTAATCAGTAAAGTAACTAAGTTACTTTTTCAAGGTAACTGTGGCAACACTGTTAATTACACTAGGCGAGTGTGTCGCTCAGACTTATCTTTATTGCTGTCATTCCAGGCAAGGAACGTGCTAAAATGATAACATGTTCATTGTGAAGAAAGATACGTCGTGGCACGTTTCCAGCGGCACACTCCAAAATAAAAGTCACTGCACATTCCAGCTGTAAAGACACCTTTATTTGACTAGGTGCGACAACAGTGCGTGTAACTGTTCATGAAAGCTTTCCGAAACCAACTGTATGCTTACTTTGAGCCTTGAAACTAATAAATAAAGTGTAACGCACCGCATTTCACATACAATAACGATAACGGCGGTTCTAATATAGGGAGAATAATTAGTTGTATTAGTCAGTATGAAAAAAGACGGTATTAGTTTAAAAGATTTCCCAACACTGCAAATAGTACGTGTTTGCGGCAAACTCTATACCCAGACTACTTTTTCCGTATTTCATACTGACATGCTCCAAACTACACACACATGCACACACATCATTCTATGTTGATGTGCTGCGAAGAGATAGTGTTGCTGGCCTGTGAAATTGATCAGCACCACTCCGCTGTGTTGCAGAAAAGAGGCAAGCGAAACGAGGAGGCTCAAAGAGGAGGCATAATTGGGAGCTGATGTCACTTTCTTTCTTGCTCTCTGCCTGCTGCAGCCGTCCCACCCAATGCACCAGGAGTCGGTGGCACGCAGAGAAGAAGGAATTTTTAAGATGATCAAGAGAGGGAAAATTCAGAAAGGGCACAAAAATATGGTTACGCACTAAAAAATATTGCATGAGTCCCCCCTTGGGGCATAGGCGGAGCAAGCAGGGGAGTTGAGTAATGGGGAGATGGGGGAGTGATTGAGGCAGACAGTTAGAGGAGTGCAAGATTACGTGTTTAGCTCTCAATCTCAAAGAATAAGTCAAGCACTTTAAATATTCTTGATTAAGATGTCAAATTATATTGGACAAATTATTTGTAGAGGATGAATGTTAGGTTTGAAAAATATCTGACTTCGAAAAGTTTAGAAAAGGCGTGAATAAAAGTACTCTAATCTTTTAAACACATCCATGTTGTTTATCATGCAATTAAGATTAATTTATTCAACTAAGGCCTACTACAGGACTGTCTCAGAAAATTAGAATATTGTGGTAAAGTCCATTATTTTCTGTAATGCAATTAAATAAGCAAAAATGCCATACATTCTGGATTCATTACAAATCAACTGAAATATTGCAAGCCTTTTGTTGTTTTAATATTGCTGATTATGGCATTTTTTTTACTTGGTCTGAGGAAATATTCTAATATTTTGAGATAACATATTTGGCTGAAAATGCCATAATCAGCAATATTAAAACAATAAAAGGCTTGCAATATTTCAGTTGATTAGTAATGAATCCAGAATGTATGACATTTTTGTTTTTTTAATTGCATTACAGAAAATAATGGACTTTACCACAATATTCTAATTTTCTGAGACAGTCCTATATACTATTTGTTTTAATATATTATTCAGGAATGGATTATTGTCAATGTAGAAAAAAAAAGTTATTATTTTCATTGGTATTATTATTGTCGGGCGGCATAGTGGTTGAGTGGTTAGCAGGTCGCAAGATGGAGTCCAGGCTCCAGCCTTTCTGGGTGGAGTTTGCATGTTCTCTCCGTTCCTGCGTGGGTCTTCTCCGGGTACTCCGGTCTCCTCCCGTATTCCAAAGACATGCACGGCAGGTTAATTGGGTGCTCTGAATTGTCCCTCGGTGTGCTTGTGTATGTGGATGGTTGTTCGTCTCAGTGTGCCCTGCGATTGGCTGGCAACCAGTCCAGGGTGTCCCCCGCCTACTGCCTGAAGCCGGTTGGGATAGGCTCCAGCACCCCCACGGCCCTTGTGAGGAATAAGCGGTTAAGAAAATGGATGGATGGATGGATGGATGATTATTGTTGTTATTATTACTAATTAGAGATGGGCGAGTACCAACACCAGGTATCAAGCCGATACCTGGTCTTGTAGGTACTGGTACTCGGGACAGGACTCTTGTGGTGATTTTACAATAAAAAGAAAAAAGAAAAAGAAAAAAAATCTAAATTAGAAATGAGAAGAATAGAACATTTAATGGAATTTTAAGGAAAAAAATGCTATATTGGGAAATATAGGTATTTCATAAAATGATCTGTCATTGTTTGTGCGGGGAAGTTATATGTATCAAAAGTACTTGTGTTATCAGAACATGGCATGAGTATCGAAAACTACTCTAGTTGAATACTCATACTGGAATCAGTCTGAAAAAAATTACTATTGAACACCCCTAATTATCGTTGTTTATTATTATTATTATTATTATTATTATGGTTCAAATAACTTCATTAACCTAAATGTATTCACTGAGTAACAGCAAATCTTTGTTTGATTCTATATTGAGTAGATGGCACGTGTAAATTGCTTAAGGAACTGCTTCATCCAGTTTGTAAAATAATGATTTCAGACAGTATGGGATTTGTGCTTGAAAAATAGCAGTAGAGACAAACGTGCAAAAGCCTCTGTGCATATGCATATTCACACAGATGCACATTTCTTAGTCAATGAAGACAGCAAGGATTTATGCATCTTAATAAAGGAAAATGTTAACTTAAAAGAAAAAACAGATCATCATGAGTGAAAATTTCTCTCACTGCCCCACTTTATCATCTGCTTTCTTGTTTCCCCCGTTTTCACATGCACACACATATGCACGTGCTTCCTTCATGCCGCTTTCTCTCTCTCTTTGACTCTCTCTCACACATACATGTGTGCACACGCACACAGAGCACGTGTAGGAGAGGAAGCGCAAGCTCGATTTTCTCGACATAATTTTGTCTGACAGAAGTGACAGATATTATTTTATGACTGAATGCTTTTCTCCACGCTATTAGGGACTCTTTCTCCCATAATGCAAATTGCCACAGTGATAACTCTCCCAGTGAGATGTGCGCACAGACGGTGCGCCATGAAAAGCGCTCTGATCCCTTTAGTCTTTAGTGTTCTCGCTCTCATGTTCAGCAGGGATGTGCTCGATTGGAAATGTGTTTGTAGAGGTCAAACAACGCACACGAGCAAAGAGGAAGGGTGGTGGAAAGAGAGCAACAGGAAAGAAAACATGAAATGCTGGCACAGGCGCAGGAGATGACACGAATCAAAGGCTATTCACGACAACTTGGCAAATCGTCAACACGTCGCCAAGATCCTCAAAATCTATGCGGGTGTGATGACACACTAATATCAGAAAGCAAGAATCCATCGGGGTCCCGTCATCATTACCTCCATGTGGCCTCTGTGTCACGCCGTTCTGCTCTCCAAGCACTGTGTGTGCGTAATGGATCGGGTCTGGAGATTCAGCAGTCTGCTGCGCGCTCAGTCGATTGAGAGCATCTTCTTTTTCTGCTTCTCTCTCTGCATTAATTTATAACCCCATTTTCTCTAATTAGAGAGAAGTCGAGGAAAAGAGGGAGCATGGGGACAGGAAATCGCATGAGTTGCTGAATTCAGCTACTTCGCTGCATCCGTCCTCAACCTTTTCCAAGTTTAAATCCCACTGAGATAGGAAATTAATTCTGAATTCTGTGAGGTTTGCTATTTCGAGCTCAATTGACACGTGAGAGTGTGACAAATAGTCACAACTGTTTAAGTTACATGTACACTTACCATCCACGCAGGTCTGTATCAACACTATGGTCATGCTCAGTTGATGCTGTCAGAGAAATATCCAATTACTTTTGTTATTTTGTTAGTGCATGGGGGTAATCAAAACATCTTGCATGCAGTGCAATGCAGTCATTCTACATCACTGCAAACTACCCAACAGTATAATGAAATATTATTAAATGAATAACTATCTGACAAGATTATTATAATCATTTATCTCTTGCAAATATGTTATGTGACAGATATTTAGTAGAACTCAGTAGATTGCCCACGGGTACCTGGCTGGTAAGTTTACTGCACATATAGTTTTATATTACCAGGCAGCTTCCATTGCAGCTTTATCTCCATTATGACAACAAATAGACACGATGGTTATGGAATACAACACGTTGCATATTACAGAAAATTCTACTTACTGTAAATTAATTGCTATACAAGCCGTAATACGATTTTAACTTGTGTGTTGTTAAATCCTCGACTTGATTTGGTTCGTTGTTGTTGTTTGTTATAATTATTACATTAGTTGAGTTACTCCCTAAATTAGGTTTGTTGTACAACAGTCCAATAATATCGATCACCCAGGCTACTTGTTTGTCACACACACATATTGACATTGCATGTACTGTTTGTTTTAAATGTGTGCGCACTGACTTACGAAATGCAAAACCACAAAAAGGAAACAAAAGCAGCCTTACCCTGGCGAGAGAAGGTGACATACAAGAAACAGCGCTCATGCCACCCCATGTACTGTCCAAAACAATCAATCCCTCTACCTACTCACGCACACATGCCTGCACACGCACACGCTGAGAGGTGTCTACGGCAATTGACTGAGGCGTCTCTAATCCCTGTCAGAGGATAGAAAACCACTCAGAGCAAAACAATTAAAATGCTAATTTCACTTCCTACACATGACTTGCCAGGCAGGCTGAACAGCAATGTTAAAGTGTGTATGTCCAATAACGAACATATGAGTACAAGGTCAGAGGGGAACAATCACAATTTCCCCCGTCGCTCAACTCGACAAAAAAAAAATATATGTATATACTGAGTTGAATTCATCCAGAGATGGCAAAAAATCACTCACTGCTGAAAAGTACGTTTATGCATCTGTGTAAGTCTGTACACAAAATGACAGACTAGCCAATGCTGACTACAACTGCATTGAGAAAAGAGCATGTATGAGACATGCCTTTTAAATAGAAAGAGTGAGCGAACGCAACGTTTGCCTTTTCTGCCTCCTGTAGTATTAATAATTGAACGTGGAGCAAAGCTTTTTTTTGCTTTGTGCCGGTTCTTTTCTCGCCTGCTTGACACAAACATAAGTCAACATCAAATGCGCACACCAAGGTGTTTGAGGGGAAGAGAGCATCCACAAGGGAATCTGTGACAATGCAGCTCTGAAAACTATAAATTATTGACATATTTTGCCGTCACACCCACTCTATACATCAAAGATACAAAAACCACAACATATATGCAATGTTTACTCAAGGTGCCCCTGATGGTGACAACTATCAAACGAGGCGCCCAAATTACTTTTATAACCCAACCTTTAACTCCAGTTAACCTCCCTCCCAGTCCAAAATGTTAATTCCAACACAGATCCTCCTAGACTGCTAATGCTGCTCGTATCCTGCACTCCTTCATCCCCGCAGATGGGGAAGCTGGACAACGGCAGCCTGACACTCAAGTATCCCGTGTGGCCACGCTTCAACTCCTTTGGCGACGCTGAGCTCGACGACAACCACTTGTCCATCGTCACTTTAGAGGAGAAGCCGTTTGTCATCGTGGAGGATGTCGAGAGACTGACTGGTACCTGCATGAGGAACTCTGTGCCCTGCAGGAAACATATCAAAGAGTATGTGTGACTTTGATTTTTTTTCCCTTCTATGTGTTTCTTGTCCCTGTGTTAAATCGTCATAACAAATACTGTGTTGTCCGCACTGTAAGGCGCACCGCATTATAAGGCGCACCTTCAATGAATGACATGTTTTAAAACTTTTTCCATATATATGGCGCTACAGTAGAGGCTGGGGTTACGTTATGCATCCATTTGATGGTGCTGCGCTAAAGGGAATGTCAACAAAACAGTCCGATAGGTCCGTCAAACTTTATTCATAGATTACAAACCAGCTTTCTGACAACTCAATTCACTCCCAAAATGAATAAACAGCTGTTTTAATATTTTCTCTGAGGTAAAGTATTAGTATTAGCGAGCGATCCAAGATGGCGGGATCTTCTGCGCATGCGCGTCACCAATGGTGCAGGGTCACCGATAGCGTCCAGTTGCGGCTCAATATTGATCCATATATAAGGCGCACTAGATTATAAGGGGCGTGGTCAGCTTTTGAAAAAATTGAAGGCTTTTAGGTGCGCCTTATAGTGCGGAAAATACGGTAATTATTTGATATGCAGTACTACAAAAAAAAATAATCCATCCTATTTTGCCTTTGGCACTGTCATTATCTTGGCTCCGTATGCTTTATTGTGTTCTTTTCTTGGGATTAGATGAGAATGATCTATGTAGAGATCCAAACAACACACACATTCACAACTACACACACCCTGCTGAACTCAGCAATTTACTTCCTCTTTTCCAATTTTCTCTCTCCCACCGCTATATTGCCTGTGTCTTGCAACACTCCATTCTTGAAGGCTTACACATTGTGAGTGTGTGTAGCACACAGTGGCTTGGATGATACGTAATCAAAGCTTTTATTTGATGGCACCACACTATTAGTTCTTGCCACTGGAGCACACACACGCATCCACGCATGCAGGCTCTCTGAAGATTGCTGTGCACGCTACATACTTAAACCTATCCATGTGTATACGGCATTAGCGACTTGAAGGACACACATGAATGCGCACGCATACACTCTCACAAACACAGCTGATTAAGTTGTAATGGAGTCCCAGGGAAGAGGCAGAGAGAGAGATTTTCATCCAGAATCACTGTGAAGTAGGGCGGAGGATAATGCATCTCCAAGGAGCGACACACACACATACACACGCAGTCAATCTGATATACGCTCGCTTTTGCCACATGTCCACTCACACATTGCAGTGGATTTCTGCCTCCCATAGCGCAATTCCCACTGAGGCATCCGCATTTGGAGGAAGAGGGGATGGAAGCGGGGAAGTACACAGTAAGAGGGGTGTTGTTGGGATGGGATCAGGGGGCCAGAGGACCATTCATGCATGCAGAATCACAAATTCGCTCGTCCAGGCTGGGCCTAAGAACAACCTACATACACATGACTACCCTGCCCTCCCTGGAGACCCCTGAGGCCTTTAGTGGTTCTATATCAAGTTGGCCTGGCAACTTCACAAAGAGCCTCCATAATGTCACATGCTCTGCACCGGCTGTCTAAATGTGCCCACTGCGATAATGAGTGCAGCTATCACAGTTCTGGACTCCATGTTAGTTTCGGACCTGCATCTGCCAACCTTCTTGTCCTCATTTCTGTTACATCACATACTGTAGCTTTCACTTATGACTCATAGTTAGTAGAACTTAGGGATGGGAGAGTATTGGTATTGGTACTGATGACGGTGGCTGATACTGGTGGCCTTTTTATGATCAGGAACAAAAGGCATATGTCTGACAGACGCCCATTAAGATAACCACATATTTTAATTGGGACCTTCTGCTCACTCGATCAGTTTCATTTAATTTACCCATGTTTATCTATTACAACTCATTTTATTTTGTGTTCTATACAAAATATGTATTTTAACATATGGGGAAAAAAGACGAGTGTTGTAGGTTGTAGGCTGATACCACTGAGATGTCACATGAGATGTGTGTGTAACAACAAAACATTGTTTGTAGTGTTTTGACAAGTTCATGTGGAATTGACTGCAGAGTGTATTGTCGGTTGAAGCGTTCAGCTTTTACATGAGAGGTGTGTGCAATAACTGAGAATTGTGTGTAGTGTTTAGTCAACAAGGTGATTTGCAATTGGTGTGAGTGTAAAGAAGGAAAGTCTAAGGGAGTTATAAGGGAGTGTGAAGTAGTGACAATTCGGGTCGAGCGATTGGCACATGAAGTTCAGGTTGTGCAAATTGTGCCAAAGTTTACATTTCTGTGTGTTAACAATTGTGAAAAACTGTAAAATAATCATTATGAAATATTTAATCAAAATAAAATATTTGTTACATATTAAAGAATAGTATAACACTTTTCATAGCAATACTAACAATACCATATTAAATAATTGTCTGTTATTTATCAACGGGATAGTTTTTTCAAAATGACCTTTTTATTTATTGAATTTTAACACTTTTGGGCTTCCATACGGAGAGGGCCGAAGCTGCTCTTCCGAGGGCGTAGGGGAGGACGGCCGCAATTCAAACGTCGCACTGGCACATTCAAACTGCAGTCAAATAACACAAGCCGACACACACGCACACCCACCCACAAGGGGAGCGTAGACGCCGGCGGACCCGAGCCGACAACCGTAACGTGCCAATATTTATTTGATATAATATTTAAGTATCTGTACTTGCTGTCAGTATCAAGTGGTATCGGCCTTAAAAAAGTGGCATCGGACATTCCTAGTATAAATATGCATCTATACACACTGAAAAACAAAATGCTTTGGAACAAGATGAATAATGTTCAAATAAAAAAAAAATTAATAATTTTATTCAGATTCTTTTAAATTCCTGGAAACATCAAATTAAAATATAGCGCAGAAGCAGAGTTAAAACATCCTATATAAACAAAACACATTGTACAACTTAATCTGAAAGGGATATACAGATATATTGTATAAACATTTCAACATGCATAGTGGGATTTTCCTTGTTCTGTGATCTGATTATGATCGATATACACATACACACAGTTTCCTTTTATAAACAACATGTTGTCATGAATGCCATAGTTTGAATTCATACAGGAATTGGTTGGGATATGATTCTTATAACATTACATTCCTAAAAGAAACAGGGAAAAACGTCATTGAAAAGCAGCCATACCAACACACATCTTGTCTAAGTTTTGAAGATTGTCCTGGTTACGCTGCCCTTCCTCTTACCACTTTTTAAACTTTTGCATCGTGACAAAAACAAGAGCAGGCAAGAATCCCGTTTTGTTTGAGATTATTTTTGACACATTGACAGCTCGTGATTTTAACAACTGAGTTTTCAGGGGAAGCAAGGAATGTCTAGCGTTTTTTTTGTGTTTTTTTTCCCTCCTCATTTCTCTCCAACAACATAAATTCTCCAAAGTGACAGTGTTCCAATTCTGAAGGTAACTGCAGAGTCATGATTCAATGTATAAGACTTTCTTTTTTTTTTCACCTCCTTTTGTCCCTCTTTAAGTTTTTGTTCAGGTCGCAAAAACTTAGACAAGGTTGTATCGTCCTAATTAACACACATCTAAAATTTAAATGAGAGTCCCAGGTGGCAGAAAGTTGATGTGCAGATTTTGTGTGCACTCACAGATGGTGCAAGGTTTGAGGATAAAGTGCCATCATAAAGTCCAAATTGAGTGAGTTAAAGAAGAAAGGATACCCATTTCTTAATATGACAAGTGAGGGCGAAAATGCAACAGGAAAAATCAGTGAATTGATATGTATTCCCCATTGTGATGTTGATTGGTATTGATATGAAATGAGATACTTCAATGTCATGAAATTCAAGTTTCATTTACATCGTATTGACACATGTCAACAAATATTATTTTTCCTTCGATGAGAGCAAGTGTCCCGCTACAAATAATCTATTCAATACACGGCAGATACTTGGTTTAAAAGTTATCTGTGCTGGTTTCAATCCGTTTTCCAGCTGCTAAAGGCAGTAAATGTTCGCAATAATCATTGAATGTAATATACTGCATGTTTGTGTTTCTGCAGCAACACAACTGAGGCTGGTGGGACATACATCAAGAAGTGCTGTAAAGGCTTCTGCATTGACATTTTGAAGAAGATAGCCAAATATGTCAAGTTCACCTATGACCTGTACCTAGTAACCAATGGCAAACATGGAAAGAAGATTAACAATGTCTGGAATGGGATGGTGGGAGAGGTAAGATATGAAGCACTTTTGACTGTAATACAAATCAATTGGCTCGTAAATGTTCTCAGATGAGCAAGACAACTGCAAATCATACAGTAGTTATTGTGATACAATTATCTTTAAATAATTGCTTTAGTCTGAAGGTGAAGTCCCAGAGGTCAGTTTAAGACAGCTAATTATGTGAGTGTATATATTTAATGGCAGTCATTGCTGACTTGAAGATTATTTTTACATTTTCAGTGACTCCAACTTAGATATTGATTTTTTTTTTTATTTTTTTTTTGCTGTCGAATGAAGAGTAAAGCAATTAGTATCTCCCCATTTGAAAACCCAACCGAAAAGTATTGGCACAAAAATCTGGGTACGCTACATGCATTTCTCGCAAGTTTCCGAGTTTTTTTTCTAGCAAATCTGAAAGTTTATTTCTCACAAATTTATGAGTTTCTTTTTCTTGCAAATGTCACAAACTTATGAGTAGGGATGTCACGATAAGGGCAATATCGTGATATTGTGATATTAAAACTGCCACAATATGGTCGTCGTCATGTTCACAATATTTAAAAGGAACACATCTATATATGCCTTTATGTATGTCTGTATGTATGTATATATATATATATATATATATATATATATATATATATATATATATATATATATATATATATATATATATATATATATATATATATACACACACACGTGGCCCTAATACGCCATCGTACATTCCCACTGTAACAATATGTACATTTTTACTCTCAATGTGCTCTGCCGATCCTTTTTAATTTTACCTACATATAACACCTTTCCTATTCCTATTCTTTACATTTCATTTGCCTACTAAAATTTTTACTTTTCTATCATTTTATCCTTGCTCACCTCTGCTTTCATCATCTGTCTACCAACCTGCCCTGCTTCTCTACCCTCAAGGTGGTCTATAAGAAAGCCGTCATGGCCGTCGGATCTCTGACGATCAATGAGGAGCGTTCTGAGGTCATCGATTTCTCCGTCCCATTCGTGGAAACTGGTATCAGCGTCATGGTGTCCCGTAGTAATGGAACCGTGTCCCCTTCAGCCTTTCTTGGTAAGCATCATTTAATGTTCTTATGTTGTTAAATCCCACAGAGAATTACCTTGTTTCGGTGTGTGTGAATATGGAAGTGTCATCGTTTTGGTGAGTGTTACAAAGTGTGATAGAAAGCTGACCAAACAGCCTGGTTGTCTTACCCCACCAGTCGATACTCGCCGTTCCATCTGCGGGATTGAGCTCAACACTTACAGTACTTTTGTACACGGTGCCTCCTGAGAGGGATATAAAGTGTTTTAAAGGCAACAAGTTTTCTTTTTAACAATGCCTTATATTATCTTATCTATTTATGAAATATATAATATATAGATATAAAAAAAAAAAACTTCAGGCATACACAATATACAAGTCTGGTATGAAGACACGCAGCCAGTTGATAGATATAAAAGTGCAAAAGGTCATGGCTCAGGCTTATGACCGCTAATGCTAGCATGAAGTCTCACACACACACACACACACCAACTTAACATGTATGTAGCACACTGTCGTGAAAGTGGCAATTAATTAGAAGGGCTTTGCTGGAACGCCCCATATGGCCTCTCGCCAACGCGTTCTTGCTCAGAAGCGATGCAGCCCCGCTGCCATACATTATAGGCTTGCTTTAATCTCTGCAGTGGTGTTGTTGGCTCAGAGGGAGGACAGAAGTGCTGACACCAGGGCTTCCTACGCCTCCTCACACTGTCAAACCAGAGATCTGTCTGCGTATATGCGCGGGACGCGCACACACAAACAGGGCTTTGGGGTTTAAGTGGGGGCCCTGCGAACTTGTTCAATGCAGCACTTTACTCAGCAGCTCATGTGCGTAATTGATTTCCACATTCAGATCATGGAAAGCAAGAACGAGACGAAGCATGAATCACAAGAAGTGATGTGTAATATTTGAAATTGTGACTCAGCGCATCTTATTAATACTAAATCCCTGTCATCTTATGTCACTCTTGCCCTCTCTTAGAGCCATTCAGTGCATCAGTGTGGGTGATGATGTTTGTGATGCTCCTACTGGTGACTGCAATGGCTGTCTTCATGTTTGAATACATCAGTCCTCTCGGCTTCAACAGAAACCTGGCGCAGGGAAAAGGTATGCATGCACACCCCACATTGATACCCAGTTGTGTGGACATAAAAGATTGAATATACTGTATCATGTAAGATAGAACGATGAGGTTTAACATGATATATAAAACGAGGGATGCTCCGATCCGCTTTTTTCATTACCGATTCGATACCGACACCGTGGGTTCAGTTATTTGCCGATACTGATCTGATACCGATCCGTACAAAATTGTCTTTGCACATGTTTTTTCTTCCAAAATATTCAATGTATTCACAAAAAATTTAAAATGCTTTTAAGGCCTGGATACACTAATTTGACGTCGGGAGTCGGACAGCGTTCGGTCAACAGCATACACCATCTGATCAGTGTATAAAGTCGGATCAAGTTGGAATACATGGGTGGCGTTTCCAGCAAATTTGACATGTCGAATCGGCGTCGGGGCATTTGACCACTGAGATTGTGTTAGCTAGCGAATCAGCACACAGGGCAAAAAGAAGTGATGAACTCGGATAAACAGTATCGATAGAAAGCCTGGACCATTTTTTTCCCGCTCATTTTGTGCATCGTCACCCTGCTGTACCCTCCGCATTTGAACGTACAATGTCTGTCTGGACAGAAGATCGCGAAGATGACTTTGTCTCTTTGGTTCAAGAGAGACTAGCATTGTAAGATATTATATATATATTATTGTAAGATATTAGAAGGTTTGCCGACAAACGTAACTGGATATAGCAGGTAGGTTTTACTTTTATATACAATACTGTGAAAAAAGCCAAAGTGTTTCATTCGGACATCGTCAGAGAAAAAGTAACCGGTATGCAATGTTTACGTTTTTATATCCCGCCCCCGTAAAGAGGTTTCCGGTTGCCTTTAGGAATAATTACTACTGCCGCCGATGGTATAGAGGGGAATTACTTCTCGCGCATGCGCTGTAGGTACGTAATAGTCGGGGTCGGCACGGTGTGTATTTACGCCATTTCTCCATGCGATTTGCCAACGTCTGGGCCGACGCCGCAGGGGGTACGTGTCGGTCACATATGGCCCACGTTGGCTTGCTGTATCTAGGCCTTTACAGGTTCTTTAATGTCTAGGAAATGTTGCATTTTGAACATTTATTGAAGTATGATTTCCATTCAATATTTTCAATACACTATTGAATGAATGTAATTAACCTAAATACACTTTTATTTTCCTACAATCAAGCACACTGTTAATATTTGAACTGTGACTAATGTTGCAGTGGCCTTCCAATAATGGATACAAGTATATTTTAAGAATTAAAACCTCTAACTCGTTTTTAAAAACAGGTCCACTATGCTACTGTATTAAAATGCTGGTCCAAATGGTGGTACACTTTTTTTGTTTGTTTGTATACAGTTAGTTACCCCTATATTTTCCACATGCAATTTTTTTAAATACATACAATCACAATAATTTTGTGATAATTACTGCATTATACATTCAACTGCAGTTGCAACTGTAATATCATGAAGACAACAATGACAACCAAATACATTACGTAAATCCGCGCTGAGTAGGGATGCAACGGTTCTCGGTCTTATACCGAACCGTTCCGTCCGCCCTGCACGGGATAGAGTTAATTTCGTCAACGAAAACTAAACAAAAATAATTTTGTCAACACACATTTTTCACCGGACTAAAACTAGACTAGACTACACTAAAACCCTAATTAATAAACCATAACTGGGACTAATTCAGTCTGCATTTTCATTGACTAATGCAGACTAGAGGAAAATGTACTTCACTTAATAAAAACTGGACTAAAATCTATAAACATATTAGTTCATGAACAAAAACGAGACAAATATTAAATGATTTTGTAAAATCTCGTCTCTTCTAATCTGTCACATCTATGACACTGTCATGATGTGACACACCCCCTTTCAAATCGCCAGCTAGCAAGTGCAACATGCACAAACATATGGAACAGACAGGAGGTGGATTCATGGTGAAAGGTTAAAAAAAAGAAAGAAAAAAAAGTAAATTAGAGTTATAACAACATTATTCCAATGGATATAACATTCCAACAACAATAATGTTATTCCGACTGCTAACTAATGCTGGATAATTTACTAGCTCAAAGCATGGAGCCATATTGGCCAGTGTAATCGTGTTAGGCTCTGGAATTGGATCCCAAAAACGCAGACACAAATAAGATTTTAACACTTTATTCGCATGACATCAAGAGGTGTGGAACTAACTTTACTAAACCAGAAGCAACGAGAATGTATCAAGAATCAAGAGACGCGATGCTAACTTGGGCTGTGGAGTTGCACAGAGGAACAGAGGAAAATAATCCGGCGAAAACACACTTCTCTGTCAGACTTATATAGACAGCGAATGGATTAGATTAGCTGTGGCCAGACATGTGGGCAACAGGACTGACATGGATTTCTCTGATTGGCTCCTGACCAGATAAAGAGATTAAAGATTCCTGACATCACATAGCTTCTGACTTTACATAGCTTCTTGCCAGTTGAAACTAGTTGCTGGTAGACACTTGACCCCAAACAAACAGTCATGACCCAAACATAAGCCTTGCCCCAAACAAAACACAAAAACAGTCATGACAAATTGTGTGGGAAGTTGTTTTTCATTAAAAAGTATGATAGAACATTTTATGTGAAATCGTCTTAAACTCGAAATGTTCATTATCTGCTCAGAAATTATACAGGGGTAAAATTATTGTCATAACTAAAACTAGACTAAACGGTTGACAGTTTTTGTGACTAAAACATTTATAGTCGACTAAAAATGGACTATATAAAAACGGGATGAGGTTGACTAACCATGATTAAAAACTAGCAAGTGTGATTGAAACTGGACTAAAACTGAGACTAAAATTAAAAATAGTGGATAAAATTAATACTAGCACGGGACTATAAGCCCTTATAGACCACAGGTTTTTGGTTCTGCACCAAATTTTGTATTGACACTTTACACGCCATTTTGTAAGTGCGTACCTGTTCAGCGTCCACACGCAGAGGCAGCTTGCTACAGAAACGCCCTCTCCACGAGCTAATGTCCAATCACTGTTGAGGTTCCATCCAGTCACTTCCTCACACAGAACAGAAGCGGAAAACCAAAATGGCAAATGTGAGCGGCAGAATAGACAGATGAAAGTTTGAAGAAGCAGCGTGGAATAATTTCAGCTTCGTTATCGAATACAACGATGAGAGTGAAAACAGTGAAGAGAAATTTTATGATCTGTAAACGTTGCCGTCATTTATACGCAGATTTGTGGACCAGTCCTAAATTACGGAGCTCAACTGTAATCATGTTGTTCCGAAGAATAACACAAATGCAAATGGAACGCGGCAACACTTTGCCAGTGTATGTTCCGGATGTGTTAAATCGACCTGTTTTGCATATATATTGTTCTCAGAATGCATTGCGTGATGCAGTTAATGATGTTAGAAGGACACTAATCCTTGTCATATCTATTTTTGTTAACAGTAATTGAATTTGTGTCGTATTTAACACGTTAATGTCGGTCTATGATAAAAAAAAAAAAAGATAATAATAATAATCGTCATCGTAAGTTTAAGTTGTGTGTGAAATAATGACATCCAGGATGATTCCCCCCCCCCCCGTACAAATTGCGCATTGCTCATCTGAGGACTGCTTGTGAAATTACAAATTTTATATATTTTGATTGTGGCCAGCTGATTAATTAGTCCAACATTCCAATATTTTTTTTTAACTTTACAAAATCATCTTGTGGGCCGGATTAAACCCCTTTGCGGGCCTGATCCGGCCTGCGGGCCGTATGTTTGACACCACTGGGTTAAAGGAAACCCGAGCAACATGAACAAGCATCTCCAGTGTCGATGTACACGGATTTTTTCTTATATTATAATAATAGTAACTTTTATTATTATTATATTATTTTGTATACATATTTTATACTACTGTATAGTGTTAAACTGTCATTGCGCAAAGCAATTTTTGCTAACAAGCAAAATAAAGTGCATTTAAAAAAAAAGAAAAAGAGAGTTCTCTTTACGTACAAAACACGTACTGAAATTAAACCGAAACCGTGCTCCAAAAACCAAGGTACGGACGGTACCGTAGACTACCTGTAACGTTGCACCTCTAGAGTTTGTATGGGGATATGTACGCTCGAGATGATACATAACAAATAAATTGAAACGGTTAAGCTTAATTAAGTAAAATTAATTATGTTATAGACTGTGTTACGAAACACAGTCCTGCCTGACTTCCTGCTCGTGAAATCGTCTGATTATCCTTCTTTTACACACAAATAAAAAAGTTTGTGTATTCATCGAGTCAAAGCCAGGGGAACATTGCCAAACAATTATGATTTGATGAGAGTTCATGTCCTGGTTAAAATAATTCATCCGCCATGTCGTCCTGCGCTCCCCACAAACATGGAAGGGAGTCCAGGGGGTAATTCAAAGTTGTTTAAAGTGACTCGTTGCAGGAACCAACACAATATTCGCGTTATCATTCTTCCTCAGCCTGTAACAGAGCGGCTTACTTGCTAATGCTTGCTTGCTTGCTTCGCCCGGCACCGGCAGATGTAAGCAATGCTGTCATTGGCTTAGAGCCATGTTGTGAATATACTGTAACCAATGATATGCGTCCAGTTTGTTTCCAATATCTGGATCGGAGCATCCCTACATGAAACCAAATACATCTTGAGATTTAATTAGAAGAAATTAATTGAAAATGAACTATCGATTATGGATATATGATTAAAATATTACAGTAAATGTAAATTTCCTTCTGCTTCATTTTTTTACAGCAGCCATGTAAACATCAAAGTAGTTAAGTCTAAATTAATGACTGCTGCTGGAGGCTGCCAAGTCGTAAAATCATGTTGCCTAAATTATGTCTCTGTTGCTTTAAGATGAGGCTCAAGCCTCAGGCTTGCTCTGCCACATAACAACCTTGATACATGTGCTAGATTGATCACATCGCACTATAGACTGATATTTCTATGCACAATGATGAATACAGTACATTTATACGATTGTCATATAAGAGCCATCACTCCGTCGGTCTTATCGTCCCTGTGTTCCCCCATCAGACCCCCACGGTCCCTCCTTCACCATGGGCAAAGCTGTGTGGCTGCTCTGGGGTCTCGTCTTCAACAACTCTGTCCCGGTGCAAAATCCAAAGGGAACGACCAGCAAGTTCATCGTGTCTGTGTGGGCCTTCTTCGCTGTCATCTTCCTGGCTTCTTACACTGCCAACTTGGCCGCTTTCATGATCCAGGAGGAGTTCGTCGACCAAGTTACAGGGCTTTCTGATAACAAGGTAAAAGAAAGCGAGTTGTGTTATAATAGCCATCCACCCATCTATTCGCTCGGCTGATTATTCAAATTCTGAGTCTATTATGTATATACAGAAGCAGTTGATTGACAGAGCCAATTTGACAACACTTCTTTAACCAGTCTGATACATATTACAAAGCATTTTTAACCTTTTGGTTAACCGTTGTTCTTGCTCCTGTTCGGAAATGTGGCAATTCACAATACCAATTAAGAGGCTTTGTGTAACATGCGATACCATGTTTGAAAAAAATAATAGTTTTTCTTTCCTCTATGCATGTAAAAGAAATGTGGTAACGTAATGTGTACTATACAGTATCTGGTTTATATAATTTACAATTGAGATGTTTTTTATGGAAGCCCAAAAGTGTCAAAATTTAATAAATAAAAAGGCCTTTTTGAAATAACTATCCTTTTGATAAATAACAGACAATTATGTAATATGGCCATTAAATTTTAAAATGAGGTGTTATTATTATTATGAAAAGCGTTATGCTATTCTTTAATATGGAGCAAATATTTTATTTTGGTTAAATATTTCATAATGATTATTTTAACGTCATACTTTTTAAAAATAATGACATTTATTTTTATTTACAAGGTTTTATAAGATAAGAAAACGTTGTTTTACAAAGTCAGTTTTTATTTCATAACGTCCTTTTCCACAATGGTCTTCTTTTACATAATGGAGTTTTACAGCCGAATGACTTGGTCTGTCAATCAAATGACATGAGGCGGAGCCAGTTACGTGATTGGCTGAGTCCCTTATACAGACATGAGCAGCAGCACTTGCAGTATCGATTCACGCGTGGAGAGTTTAGCGCCTGATGAGGAGCCGCGGCGGTCACAGGCTTGCTAAAGCATGGATACGGAAGATAAGTCACTTTCAGAAGTACTCCAAGAAGTAGCAAATCGTTTAGAATCGGATCATAACGTAAAGGCCTTGTTAAACTTCTGCGTCAGGCTACCTTGTAGGCGTCACGGCGATCTCGGCTCAAACAGGTGGTCCCACCCACTGACTTTAGATTGACAGGCCAACTCATTCGGCAGTAATACGCCATTATGTAAAAGAAGACCATTGTGGAAAAGGACATTATGAAATAAAAACTGACTTTGTCAAACGTTTTATCTTATAAAACCTTGAAAATAAATTAAATGTCATTATTTTTAAAAAGTATGACGTTGTTAAAATAATAATTTTGAAATATTTAATCAAAATAAAATATTTGTTACATATTAAAGAATAGCATAACACTTTTCATAATAATACTAACACCTCATTTTAAAATGTAATGTCCATATTACATAATTGTCTGTTATTTATCAAAAGAATAGTTATTTCAAAAAGGCCTTTTTATTTATTGAATTTTGACACTTTTGGGCTTCCATAGTTTTTCAATTGTTTTTTTTTTCTTAATATCTGTTGCATCTTCTATGAGATTTTGACTTTTCTTTCCCACACTTTGTCACATATGAAGGGGTAAAAATATTAGAAAGTACACATATTTGCATTACTTAAAGAAGACAGAAGGTCAATCCAAATGTATTTTTATGAAACAAATGAGGTTTGAAAAGAGAAAAAGTAGATGAGATGCAAGGTGCCGTAGAGTGTTGTCGACTAACGTGGAAGCTTGTGACAACGTTCAAGGAAGAGGTGCAGGGATGGCGACTGAAGAATTGTCAAAGGCCAAGACACACAAGAGGATACAAGACAACAGATGGACAGATATGGGCCATGTTTTGATGGCTGAGGTAAGGAGAAAGGAAAGGCAAATGGGGGGTGAGAGCAAACAAGATGAAGACAGGATAGAAGCCCAAGAGGCTGCAAAATTCAGGGTAAAAGGCTGATCAGGACTGGACAAGAAAACTGTGTTTAACCTGCAACATGAAAAGCAAAGTTCACCTCAGATCTCCTGGTCAGTGATTTCTCCCCCATCCTACCCACACACACACGCAAAAATTGATGTTAACCGCTGGGGGACAAAAGGTCAGAAATCTACTCACCAGAAAAGAAGCTTCGTATGTTTTTTAAAACATACAATGGTTACACCTGAATGGATTCCTGTCTCCTATCAGTACAGTAAGTGTCTGCTTTTTAGCTCTATTTGCACAAATCCTGAGCAAAACAGTTTGTAGTACAAAATATTGACACACAAGACTACTCATTCTTTTTTTTCTTGTCCGTTACAGTGACTTCCTCATGGACATTTCAACTTGTGGCATTTCTAGTCACAACATAGATCAAAAATTACAATTCAGTACAATTTCTCCAAAGTGAATGGGTGGCTGAACCTAAGGCACAGCCGCAAACAATTTCACACAACAGGTTTCACATGTAACCACTTTTTTTTTTTTTTTATTCGCCCTTATAAAAATTGCAACCGGTGATATTTGTCTATCCAGTTGAGCAAAAAATGAGTCATATTTTTATAGAGGAAATAATTCATGTTTACTAGGCTGCAAGTATCCTCTATAGTCTATCTTATGAATGCCCTCCAGCTTGGTGATTGTTAGAACTTCCCTCCGTGGTGCCTGTACCCTGGGATCATGAAAAGTAAAGACAGCAATGCATTGTGTAAATTGTTCACTCTTTGAGGATTGTGGTTTGGTGCATTGCTAATCTAAGGCTGATCGTATGAAACAACAGAGGGGTGACATATGTTGTTTATTTAGTGTATTTACATCTCGGTTATCTCCGTTAGGTTATAGTATATACCGATAGGTCACAGCATTATAGTTATACTGACAAACTTAATTAGATAACACTCAAAAGGATTGAAAGTTGGTTCTAAATTAGTATAGGAGACAACAGACACTCAACATAGAAAAAGGCACAGACAGGGAGTCATTTGCTTACATAACAGCAGAACTTGCATGATAAAAAAGAAAGTAGACCAAGGCAAAATGAAAAATCCATTAAAGAAATGTTGTGTAAAATGAG
Source organism: Festucalex cinctus (assembly GCF_051991245.1). Classification (NCBI taxonomy): domain Eukaryota; kingdom Metazoa; phylum Chordata; class Actinopteri; order Syngnathiformes; family Syngnathidae; genus Festucalex; species Festucalex cinctus. The sequence goes on from NC_135411.1 coordinate 48,470,557, forward strand.
AGCAAAGCAGCACTGAGAAGCAATATTCATTACAAAAACAAAGTGGTCATGTCTCACTTCCTTAATTATGCGGGCAGAATTAGTTGCGGAATACTTTGACAAATAAAAAGGTGAAAATATGAAGTTCTTCTTATCACTTCTTGCCCGAAAGGTGAACCCATTTCTGCTTGAGCTCTTTCTCATCGTTGTCTCATCCAAATTTTATTAGCAGTGTATTATACAGGTACTCCTATCTGTTCCTCACCATTTCACCCACAAAGCTAAAAGCTAGCTTGTTCGGTACGGCTGGCTTTTGACCTCAGAGATTCCATTGCAATGCAGGAAGAAAATGGCAGGTAGGGTAGAGAAACAATAGCCTGGAGTGTATGAGAGTGTCTCTTAAGAGCTGATTGTGCATGTCGGAATTATGACCATGTGACAATGAGACCAATAACACATCCGTGCATAGACAAAAGCAAGGATGAATTATCAACAAAGCTGCAAATTGATTATGCAATGTACATGTTTACAGGTAGAGAGCTTGTGCAACACACAGGCTAAAGGCTAGGCCAATTATATATATATATATATATATATATATATATATATATATATATATATATATATATATATATATATATATATATATATAATCAGTGAAAAGGAAACCTGTCAATATCATGAATGTTTGGAACTATTTTCACTATTTTATTTTTTTTAATTTTATTTTATTTTTAAGTGAAAACCAATATGGCTTTAGAGAAAAACATATTGTTATGGCAGTAATGGAACTTATGGAAGAATAAGTAACTAAAATAAATAACTAATAATTTACTGGTGGAATTATTATAGATCTAATGAATACATTGGAGAGATACGACATTGGAGGTTTAGCATATAAATGAAAAGTTATCTGTATAACAGTATGTGCAGTTCAATGACGTTCAATCAAATAAATTGAAGATCACTCATGGAATTCCCCAAGGGTCTGTGCTAGGCCCCAAACTATTCTTGTTGTATATACATGATATTTGCTGTGTCTCAAAACTACTTAAAAGTGATCCATTCACTGATGACACTTCTCTCTACTGCTCTGGAGGAAATCTGAAACATCTGTCTTTCACTAGTGGCTCTCAGGCATTTGGGGGAAAATGGGGACATGAATGTAGCAAACTGTAAAACCAATCCGACTCACAACACACCCAAATCATTTTTTCATACCATCTCCCTTGTACTATATGTTGTTGTCTTCTACAGTTTCAGAACCCGTATGCCTACTCTCCCCCATTCCGCTTTGGCACGGTTCCAAATGGATCAACTGAGAGGAACATCAGGAAGAACTACCCTTCCATGCACCAGTACATGGTCAAGTATCACCAAACAGGAGTACAGGATGCTCTTGTCAGCCTAAAATCTGGGTATGGAGACACTGTATTTGAGTGTTTGTGTGTCTGCAAGGTGATGTCGCATGATTGGTTGTAGGCAAGTGTAAACAAGTTATGTTACTGATTACAATCAAACTAATGTAAAAAAAATAAAAAAGTCAGCAACATAGTCATAACTGCACATCTATGAGCACCCCCCCCCTCCCCCCCCCCCCACACACACACACACACACGCATACCGTATTTTTCGGATTATACGTCGCTCCGGATTATAAATCAAACCAGCCAAAAATGCATAATTAAGAAGGAAAAAACATATATAAGTCGCACTGGAGTATAAGCCGCATTTTTCGGGGTAATTTATTTGGTAAAATTCAACACCAAAAACATACGTGTCATCTTGAATGGCAATTTAAAATAAAAATAAAAGATAGAACAACAGGCTGAATAAGTGTACGGTATACTAACGTGACATGACTGACATGCCTGACATGTCAGTACCGACGTAACATATTGAGAGTTTGTAGCGAGCAGTGACGGGAGTCGGAGGCGGAGTGTTGAAGCACGCAGCCAAAGGCTGGCGTTTTATTGACATCAGCTTCTGAGGTCTTAACAGCAACTCCCCACTCAGCTAGAAGCTAACAGGCTAACTCCCCTTTTCCACATAACAAAACCTTCCCACCCGGAACTCTCCCTTCGTCCCAACGTCCGTGAGTGAATTATGTTCCCGTCACTACAAGTTATTCATATAACTCTAGCATAAAGAACATGCTAACAAGTTTACCAAACTATCAGTTTCACTCCAAATCACTCAATCCAATGAAATCTTCATCCTCGGTGTCACTTTTAAACAACTCCCCCAACTCGGGAGGTAGACGATGCTCTTCTACCGGCAATGTTGAACTTATCAACACAGGCCTAGAGCGCCCTCTTGCGGTTTAGTGTGAAAATAACATGTGAAATGATATAAAAATGTGTTAATTTCACACATAAGTCGCACCAGAGTATAAGTCGCACCCCCGGCCACGCTAAAAAAAACGGCAACTTATAATCCGAAAAATACGGTATATATATATATATATATATATATATATATATATATATATATATATATATATATATATACATATATATATATATATATATATATGCACATCCCTTTAATTATAAACGCAAAAAGTATTTTTAAATACACATTTCCCTTTGTACAAAACAGAATCAAAATTATTATTAAGAGGAACAGGCTCAAGTGTGAATGCACAAGTCTCACAAAAACAAAGTGTGCGGGTGCGTGTGTGTGTATGCGTGTAATTGGATGTCTGAGGGTGTGCTTGCTCTTACGTATGTGACAGCCCCTGTAAGACTGGGGATGAATGAGAGTCCTCACTGGGAACAGTAGGCTCTATTTTTAGTGCCTGGTCTCTATAATGGGACTGGCTGCAGTTGGTGGGGTGTGTGCGTGTGTTTGGAATGGGGGTGTTTAAGGGTTATAACACCAAAGACCAAACCAAAGACATATTGGAAGAGTGGAGTGTGAATGGCTAGACAATCAGAGTAAGGATGGTGAGGGGAAAAAGAGTGGAAATGGAGGTGTGGACTCATCCCACCATCACATGGGAAAAGGAAAATAGGAGCGGATGGGGTTATTGGAGGTGGGGTGCTTGAAGTCCAGGGCAAATTGTCTGCTTGGAAGTATTGAAGGTTTTGAGGAGAGCTGTAGGTTAAGGCCAATAAAGTGGAGGAAAAGAAATGGATTGAATAAAGGGTGCCAGCAAAGATAGAAGACAGTAAATTAAAGATTAGGGTAGATTGGGAGTAAGATTATAGAGTGAATAAATATATAAATAAATAGCAGTGGATTTATAGATGATATACAGTATTTCATAATCTGCTTTGTCTTTTTAAGACCATTTCCCATCGTCAATTAGTCATGAGTAAATCATGAGCTATCGAGACCACTACTGTGCACAGCAAATCTGTCAGTGTTAGATTTCCAGTGTTTGATGAAATCTGGTGTAAACATAATAACTGGTGTTATTCTGACACTTGTCAGGATAAAAAATGACTCTGTCAGAGTAAATGTCTTCAAGTGTTGGAAGCGCAGGCTAAGCATAACGTAATCAGCCCTGAGAGTTAAATTGACCACACCCTCATTTCCAGCGAAGGACAAACTTTCCAAATTGCCAGCGTGCTGTCGGCATTTCATTTGCGATACCTCCAGTTGTTGTTGTTGGGCCAGTGCGGCTCAGTGGTAGAATAGTTGTCTCCTGATCCTGAGAGCATGGGTTTGATCCCAGACCAGTGTATCTATATCAAAGTATCCTTGAGCAACATACTGAACCCCATGTCATCAGTAGTCAAAAGCACTATGACTGGTCTTGTAAGGAGGGAAAACGCTAGGTAAATGATGTACTTTTTACCAGAGTTAAGTGTTTGTGTGACTTAAAATTTTAACAATGACACTATTATAGAGTACTTTCAACACTACTCAGTGTTTACCACTGTATATTTGTAACACTATACAGTGATAGAGTAACACTGGTTAAAGGAACACAAGACTTATTAACTCTTTGGCTGCCAAAAACGTTTAACGACATATTCTAAAATCCTAATGAATGCTGCCATAAACGTTAATTTACGTTTATTACGTTTTTGTTTTTTTTTCTCTCAATGGGCAGCACAACATCTTGTGCAGCGCTGCCTTGTCACTAAACAAAAAACATTCGTGTCAAAGTCACTGTTGTGCAAAAAAATGTATCTTTTCACAAAAAGCTTCTTTTCTCTTTCTATTTTTGTTTTCACTTATATCACTCAAATGACCTAATTTCAAATGGTGATTACTAAAGAACAGAATAAGGTAGAGACATCCTTTTTTTTCTCACGAAAGAAGGGAATCCAATCTTTCATATGGTATCCACCGTGTTTATATAGTCATGCCGCACAATATTCTGTCTGCTTTGAAAGATGAGTGAAAATGCTCAAAATCGGCTGGTACCATTGGGGTTGTTTTTTTGGATAATGTTTGGCAGTCAAAGAGTTAAAAACTAACCAGCTATTATGTGAAATGCTTCATTTCAATTCTTCCCTGAAAAAAAATGCCAATTTATGTTGAGCAATTGTGATTTTATAGCACTTTTTATGAATATTTTTTGTTTAAGTACTGTATTGGGCATTTTGGACATTCATGTGATCATTGTGACGTATCACGCGAGTGAAATAGACATTGAATGACATGGAATGAATAACAGCAAAGACTCTCACGAGGAATGATCGCGTCCCACGGCGGACATCAAAGGTGGCGGCTTCCGGTTATGCACAGCATACGTCATCATGATCACCTGACCAGCAACATGGCGTTCCACACAGGATGGTCCAAGGCTGATACTTAATCGGCTTAAAATAAAATTTAGGGAATAAGACACAATGCCTAATACAATACTGGAAAATGATTAAAAGTGTTGCATCACTTTAAGTGTGGGAAAAAAAAAAGGAACACTTTGAAAAGTGTCAGATTTACACTCCTAGGTTTGGAGTCTGGACACATATAAACACTTTTCTAGTGATTTAACACTGCTCGGTGATAGAACACGAGCGATTGTGCTGTGTACTGTATCTATGTCACACGTATCATATTGCATATACAGTACAATAAGTATACACAGGCACAGCTCCAAGCAAAAGCCTTGACAAAGTAAACATGCATGCTCATGTGTATCTACACTCAAACAGCTAACTGGCGGGTCTGCCTATGCAGTAATTCCCTCATTGATAATTCTATTTGGCGGCATTAGCAGATGAGCAATGCTGCGGCATTCAGCTGTTTAAGGCTCGATGGCTGGATTAGCGCTGATCACACATAATGCTGACAGGCTTTACATGCGCAATCTGCTACAGCCGCGAGAACCAAAACTATGCGCAGGGGGAGTGGAGTTATAAATCATTTGATCATACTTTGAAACTTAAGTCGCTTAAGTTTTAGGCAAGTTCGGAAAATGGGTTTAAAAAAAAAAATTATGAGAGAATTCAGTCAGGCTTGCTGCCAACAAGTTAGAATTTCCACATATGTGTTTAAAAAAAAAAAAAAAAAGCAATCCAGTTACATTTTATTGAATATTTTTTGTAGAAATATATTCCAAGTGGGATACATTAAAATAGCTCCATCAGCAAGAGATAAATCACATTTTGAACTCTAATCACATTTGTAAGGAAAAATATATATATAGAGATAAATAAATAAACGTAAATGTGTAAAGTTCTTATTTATTTCCTTATTTTTACAATTATTTCAAAATTTTATTTTTTTGTGTCAGCCAAAAAAAAACATAATCTTTTTGAAAATAACGAATGATGTGAATCAGTTGCTTTGAGTAACAATTTACCTTAAACATTATTATACAAAATAACAGACTTGAAAGCCCATTCAAGGACCTGCCACCTTGTATGAATGTGTGTGCGTATCTTCATTTACTATGCTCGGTGTCCCTGGAGGTGACATCATCTGGACGGCAGCATATGTTGCTGTAAAATGTCCTGATTTTGAATTGATTGTGGTTTCTCAGATGTGCCAGTTACCTTTCCTGAGAAGATCCCACCTGACTTCTGGACATAATAAATAACAGCCTAGATGGTGTGTTTTCTCTCTGCTCCTGACCTTAAGCAATGGATCTGACCACAGTTCCACACAATTACACAGTGAGAAGAAGGTTCATCCCAGATGGCCCTGTGCCCAAATATGTGTACAGAGCTGCTCTTTCCCCAACTGAAATTGTTTTTCAGTTACACTGTAGAAGAATGCTCCACATTTGTGGATCAATACAGTTTTTTTCATATTCAACTCCCCGCCCTGAAATTCCTTCAGCTTCATTTCTTCTTCTTTTTTTTTCTTAAATTATTGCTTACTTGTGTAAATGATCCAAATGTCCATTACCCATTCACTCACAAGCCACAACCTTCGTTAAAGCTGTGCTGTCTCGCACAATATCATTGATCATCGGCAGTTGTAGCACTGCAAATGACAAAAAATATAGCTAGCTCACGTTGTTATATAGGAAACATTAAGTGCACCGTTAGCTGGATCTTTTATTAAAATATGTACCTAATGTAGTAGTGGTTGATATGTTAATTTTGCATTTTGATATTGTCATTCACAACTGTTTGGCTTCCAGTTACTCTGAAAGGGAAACTCAGTATTAAGGACCTTTTGGAAAAAAATATACTATTATTGTTTTATGCCATTCTAGTATGAATTCATTCCGTGAAATGTGCATACCTTAAAGGGGAAGTCAACTTTAAAAATTTCTTGGCAATAATATGTTATACAGTATGTCACCTCATGAGTCTAACCATGATATTCTGATTTGTATTACATTTGTGGAATATGAGTTATGCAGCAAAATACAGCCGTTTTTAACTATCTCAGGGGGTGGCCATTTTGCCATTTGCTGTTGACTTATGATGTCAGAGTTGCTCAGGGCTCAGGTAACGCCCAATCACAGCTCACCTATTTTCTGAAGCTGAGCTGTGATTGGTTGTTACCTGAGACCTGAGCAACTGTGATGTCACTTTCAGTGGACAGCAAGTGTCAAAATTGCCGCCTTCTTAAATTGATTAAAAACTGTTGGATTTTGCTGTTTAATTCATGTTCCACTAACGCAATATTAGCCAAAATACAATATTTAGACTAGTGGGGCTGCATAGAATATACCAGTATTGTCAATAATTATGGGGGGCTTGACTTGCACTTTAATGTACCGTATTTTCCGCACTATAAGGCGCACCTAAAAGCCTTCAATTTTTTTCAAAAGCTGACCATGCGCCTTATAATCCAGTGCGCCTTGTATATGGATCAATATTGAGCCGCAACAGGTCTCGCTGTCAAGACGCTATCGGTGACCCTGCATGATCGGTGACGCGCATGCGCAGAAGATCCCGCCATCTTGGATCGCTAGCTAATAGGCAAGGCAAGGCTAATACTAATACTAATACTAATACTAATACTAATACTAATACTAATACTTTACCTCAGAGAAGATAATAAAACAGCTGTTTATTAATTTTGGGAGTGAATGGAGTTGTCAGAAAGCTGGTTTGTAATCTATTAATAAAGTTTGACTGACCTATCTGACTGTTTTGTTGACATTCCCTTTAGCGCAGCACCATCTAATGGATGCATAACGTAACCCCAGCCTCTACTGTAGCGCCTTATATATGGAAAAAATTGTAAAATATGTCATTCATTGAGGGTGCGCCTTATAATGCGGTGCGCCTTAGATATGGAAAAATTTTTAGAGTATGGCATGCATTGAAGGTGCGCCTTATAATGAGGTGCGCCTTATAGTGCGGAAAATACGGTACTTGTTTTTTTTTCCCAACTCAACAATATTTACACCCCACCATTCCCCCCACACATTGAGTGTTCCACAAGCCTCCGTCCTCGGCCTCATCGCCAACCTCCTCTGTCGTCCAAGTCCACTGCTATGACACACAAATTTACCTGGGATCTTTATTCAGGTGTACTTTTAAAAAATATTATATAAAATTATTGTTCTTATTTACCTGGAGGCGGGGCTCGCTGGCGAGCGCCTGGTGGCCGGGCCTGCACCCATGGGGCCCGGCCGGGCACAGCCCGAAGAGGCAACATGGGTCCCCCTTCCCACGGGCTCACCACCGGTGGGAGGGGCCAAAGGGGTCGGGTGCAGTGCAGGCTGGGTGGCAGCCAAGGGAGGAGACCTTGGCGGACCGACCCCCGGCTACAGAAGCTGGCTCTTGGGACATGGAATGTCACCTCTCTGGCAGGGAAGGAGCCTGAGCTGGTGTGTGAGGCCGAGAAGTTCCGACTAGACATAGTCGGACTCGCCTCCACACACAGCTTGGGCTCTGGTACCAGTCCTCTTGAGAGGGTTTGGACTCTCTTCCACTCTGGAGTAGCCCACGGTGTGAGGCGCAGAGTAGGTGTGGGCATACTTATTTCCCCCCGGCTCGGCGCCTGTACGTTGGGGTTTACCCCGGTGGACGAGAGGGTAGCCTCCCTCCGCCTTCGGGTGGGGGGACGGGTCCTGACTGTTGTTTGTGCATATGCACCAAACAGCAGCTCAGAGTACCCACCCTTTTTGGAGTCCTTGGAGGGTGTGCTGGAGAGCGCTCCCTCTGGGGACTCCCTCGTCCTGCTGGGGGACTTCAACGCTCACGTGGGGAATGACAGTGAGACCTGAAAGGGCGTGATTGGGAGGAACGGCCCCCCTGCGGAACCCGAGCGGTGTTCTGTTATTGGACTTCTGTGCTCGTCACGGTTTGTCCATAACGAACACCATGTTCAAGCATAAGGGTGTCCATATGTGCATTTGGCACCAGGACACCCTAGGCCGCAGTTCGATGATCGACTTTGTAGTCGTGTCATCGGATTTGCGGCCGCATGTTTTGGACACTCGGGTGAAGAGAGGGGCGGAGCTGTCAACTGATTACCACCTGGTTGTGTGTTGGCTCCGATGGTGGGGGAAGATGCCGGTCCGACCTGGCAGACCCAAACGTATTGTGAGGGTTTGCTGGGAACGTCTGGCGGAATCCCCTGTCAGAAAGAGTTTCAATGCCCACCTCCGGCAGAGCTTCTCCCTTGTCCCGGGGGAGGCGGGGGACATTGAGTCCGAATGGGCCATGTTCCGTGCCTCCATTGTTGAGGCGGCCGATCGGAGCTGTGGCCGTAAGGTGGTCGGTGCCTGTCGCGGCGGCAATCCTCGAACCCGCTGGTGGTCACCAGCAGTAAGGGATGCCGTCAAGCTGAAGAAGGAGTCCTATCGGGCCTTTTTGGCCTGTCGGACTCCGGAGGCAGCTGACAGGTACCGGATGGCCAAGCGGAACGCGGCTTCGGCGGTTGCTGAGGCAAAAACTCGGACATGGGAGGAGTTCGGTGAGGCCATGGAAAACGACTTCCGGACGGCTTCGAGAAAATTCTGGTCCACGATCTGGCGTCTCAGGAGAGGAAAGCAGTGCACCATTAACACTGTGTATAGTGGTGATGGGGTGCTGCTGACCTCGACTCGGGACGTCGTGAAGCGGTGGGGGGAATACTTCGAAGGCCTCCTCAATTCCACCAACACGTCTTCCTTAGAGGAAGCAGAGTCTGGGGACTCTGGGGTGGGCTCTCCTATCTCTGGGGTCGAAGTCACTGAGGTGGTTGGAAAGCTCCTCGGTGGTAGGGCCCCGGGGGTGGATGAGATCCGCCCGGAGTTCCTAAAGACTCGATGTTGTGGGGCTGTCGTGGTTGACACGCCTCTACAACATCGCGTGGACATTGGGGACAGTGCCTCTGGATTGGCAGACCGGGGTGGTGGTCCCCCTTTTTAAGTAGGGGGACCGGAGGGTGTGTTCCAACTACAGAGGGATCACACTCCTCAGCCTCCCTGGTAAGGTCTATTCAGGGGTGCTGGAGAGGAGGGTCCGTCGGGAGGTCGAATCTCGGATTCAGGAGGAGCAGTGTGGTTTTCGTCCTGGCCGTGGAACAGTGGACCAGCTCTACACCCTCCGCAGGATCCTCGGGAGTGCGTGGAAGTTCGCTCAACCAGTCCACATGTGTTTTGTGGATTTGGAGAAGGCGTTCGACCGTGTCCCTCGGGGAGTTCTGTGGGGGGTGCTTTGGGAGTACGGGGTGCCGGGCCCCTTGATACGGGCTGTTCGGTCCCTGTACGACCGTTGCCAGAGTTTGGTCCGCATTGCCGGCAGTAAGTCGGATTCGTTTCCGGTGAGGGTTGGACTGCGCCAAGGTTGCCCTTTGTCACCGATTCTGTTCATAACTTTTATGGACAGAATTTCTAGACGCAGCCGAGGCGTGGAGGGGTTCCGGTTTGGTGGCCTCAGCATTGCATCTCTGCTCTTTGCAGATGATGTGGTGCTGTTGGCTTCATCAGGCCGGGACCTTCAGCTCTCACTGGAGCGGTTCGCAGCCGAGTGTGAAGCGGCTGGGATGAGGATCAGCACCTCCAAATCCGAGACCATGGTCCTCAGTCGGAAAAGGGTGGAGTGTCGTCTGCAGGTCGGGGACGAGATCCTGCCCCAAGTGGAGGAGTTCAAGTATCTTGGGGTCTTGTTCACGAGTGAGGGTAGGATGGAGTGGGAGATCGACAGGCGGATCGGTGCAGCGTCTGCAGTGATGCGGACGCTGTATCGGTCCGTCGTGGTGAAGAAAGAGCTGAGCCAAAAGGCAAAGCTCTCGATTTACCGGTCGGTCTACGTTCCCACCCTCACCTATGGTCACGAGCTGTGGGTCGTGACCGAAAGAACGAGATCCCGGATACAAGCGGCCGAAATGAGTTTCCTCCGCAGGGTGTCCGGGCTCTCCCTTAGAGATAGGGTGAGAAGCTCGGTCATCCGGGAGGGACTCAGAGTCGAGCCGCTGCTCCTCCGCGTTGAGAGGAGCCCGCTGAGGTGGCTCGGGCATCTGGTTCGGATGCCTCCTGGACGCCTCCCTGGGGTGGTGTTCCGGGCATGTCCCACTGGCGGGAGGCCCCGGGGACGACCCAGGACACGCTGGAGAGACTATGTCTCTCGGCTGGCCTGGGAACGCCTTGGGATCCCGCCGGAGGAGCTGGTTGAAGTGGCTGGGGAGAGGGAATTCTGGGTTTCCCTCCTGAAGCTGCTGCCCCCGCGACCCGACCCCGGATAAGCGGAAGAAGATGGATGGATGGATGGATGTTCTTATTTAGTTTTATATATAGTGCCCTTGGGGATTCTAAAAGGCTCTTTTAAATAAAACACTAGTTTAAACCACCAAATGTATTTTTACTTCTATTAGTGTGTATTCCTGCTTATTTAGATTTAAGGTGGGTTTTTTTCTTCTTTCTTTCTTTTTTTTTTTTTTTAATTTATAGCCTATCGTCAAACACAATCACACATCTACTTTAACATTTAAGACTGAAGACTCACAGTCTTTGTGTGGATGTAGCCATTGCTGACTTAAGCTAATTACAAAGCTTAACTATTTGCCTGTGAGCCTTTGTAAAGGGCTGATCTGACAATCCGTAAATGCCAGGCGGTCGCTACACTATTAGCAGGTCTGCGTGTGTGTGTGTCTGTTCGTGATGGCATCAGTTACAGTGAAAATGTCAGGGCTGTGGATGTGTGTGTGAGCGAGAGGTCAAAGGCAGAGACAGAAGAAAGGATGGTGTGAATGTTTGTGTTTATCTAAAGTTTGTTGTCCAGGTGCCTCCAAGGCCATATTATCTGTGAAGTGTGTGTACAGAACTTCCCCTCCTCTCTGTGTCCTCTGCTATGGGTTGGGTAACACTTGGATTGAAGTCCTATGGAGATGATTTACTACAAAACAGAACATTCTGGAGGGTGCCATTCACGCTCTAAAAACCATTTGACTACCCACATGTTGTCTTTATCCCCTCCCTTTTGTCTGATGCTCCTTCCTTGCAGTAAACTGGATGCCTTCATCTATGATGCCGCAGTGTTGAACTACATGGCCGGCAGAGATGAGGGATGTAAGCTGGTGACCATTGGCAGCGGGTAACTGAAACTTTATATGTTTTGTTATGTTGCGGCCAGCTGTATTGACACTAAAACTTGGATTTTTGTTTCACAATAAAATTACATGCTAGGATAATTAAACAGGTTTTTTTTTGTTCCATATTTTATACACTTCACTTTCTTTTTCTTGTAGTTCACATTTCCACATATCAACATCTTTATCATCTTATTAAAGATATTATCTCTTGTTTATGGGGCAAAACAAAAAATAAAATCAACTGCACTTTATTGTACAGCATTACTGGTTTCACAAATGTGGAGGTCATTGCTTATTTGTATGTGCAGTCAGTGTTGTAGTTAGAGCAGTCAATTCTGATTCACAAGATTGATTAACGGCTCTCAAGCTTCACTGATGGATGTAAATTTGCCGGCCTTTATTGACAAAAACATTTATTTTTGCTCATACAACAGAGGAGTTTGTAATTACGTTCACGTTTTGAATATGTTAACTTAGGGGCACTGGATAACTTAATGGCCCGAGAGGTAAACAACAATCAATATTGTTTATTGACAATTCAAGTTATCTCCTAACTACTATAAGCTGTACACTCTCATACTATAGTTGCCATGTATTGCCATAATTATAGTTGAAATTTTGTTTTGGAGCAGGAACGTTTTTTCCCCCTTGGTAGTCCAGAGTTATTACGTGACCTGCCTTTACTTCTTTCTCAACGCAATAGCATGGCGCCACTGGTATCAGAGAACTGCAGGTTAGCTAAGCAGCTGCTTCATTGTCAACATATCTGACATGGAGGGATTTAACGCTTCAATGGACTACAATTATCATTGGCCCTGACAGAAAGAACACAGCGTAGTTAATGTTCACTCGAAAGCAACGATATGGAGTAACCTGACATGGAATACCAATTTCAAGATCTAACAAAGATTAGCATTGCTGCCATTTCCATGACAACCACCTACATTAGTGCTCTATAATATTGGTGGACCAATCCAGACACCTCTGAAGTCTTCTAACAAATGTACATTCATTCACTGTTGTTGATTTGTACAACTGTAGGCGGAGCCCTGGAGCAAAAACGTACAGTATGTAATTTGATTTCCTGTGCATGTTTATGCAATCACAATTCACTTGGTTCAATTTTCTTTAAATACAGAAAACATCTGGTCTAATCAGGTCAAGGAGGACTGTTTAAAAAAATTTGTTTGTGTTTGTGTGCGTACATTTGGACCTTGTTGCATTCAGGTACATCTTTGCCACCACTGGATACGGCATTGCTCTCCAAAAAGGCTCGTACTGGAAACGACAGGTGGATCTGGCTATTTTGGCCATCATTGGAGATGGTAAGAAGCATTCATAAGCGACATTGTCACATGCATTGAATATGACATTAAGGCTTCAGGGATTCATTGTAGGCTACTGTTTCTTGCCAACATTATAATTCTTTGACACACAAACATCTATAACCTTGTCTGCTGACAACACAAAGGCGAAACAGTGAAGTATAAATAGTTGTTTGATGTTATTCTGGTCGCAAACGGCTGCTTTAAAGAGCGTGTGCAATGTTTCTACTATTCTTTTCTGTGGTGCTAAATCTCTGTGTGTGTGTATGTGTAATGCAGCTGAAAGGGATACTTGACTCATTGAGCCATTTTCAGCAGTAAAAAGTTAATATTTTGACCAGAATGAATTTGATGACCTCATTATTTTTCTTACGCAGTATGTGTAAAAATAATAATTTTTCCACTCGCTGTCGACTGAAGATATCACCCGTATGGAGGACCAAAACTGACAAAATTAAAAATAAATAAATGAATAAATAAATAAATTAAAAGTTAAAACAAAACGGATAAAAAAAAGTATTTAAAAAATTAATTACAAAAAAATATAAATGAAATAAAAACAACAAACGTACAAAGACACGCACATCCCCATATATATATATATTAGGGGTGTGAATTGCCTAGTACCTGACGATTCGATTCGTATCACGATTCACAGGTCACGATTCGATTTGATACCGATTAATCCCGATACGAATGGTCACGATTCGATACCGATTAATCCCGATACGAATTTATAAGTCGATTGTTGCGATTTTTTTTCATTCATATTTAGAAAATACTAATCAGTAAGCTTGTAGAGTGTAAGATTTATATGAAAATGTATTATTTATTTATCTGAAATTTCAGTCTTATAGAGGTTGTAATCTGTTTCATGTTTGAACAGCATTAAAATAAAAATATTAAGGCTTAATGTGCCGTTCATATAACATTCTTCCATGCTCAAGGTGTGAATCCTAAAAAAAAAAAAAAAAAAAAAAAAAAATCGATTCTGCCGATTATTGAATCGATTCGAGAATCGCGCGATGTAGTATCGCGATATATCGCCGAATCGATTTTTTTAACACCCCTAATATATATATATATATATATATATATATATATATATATATATATATATATATATATATATATATATATATATATATATATATGGGGGGTGTATGTATATATGTATGTATAAAAAATTAAAACTAAAACAAAAATAAAAAACGAGATTCAAAAAATACATCCATCCATCCATTTTCTTGACCGCTTATTCCTCACAAGGGTCGCGGGGGCTGCTGGCGCCTATCTCAGCTGGCTCTGGGCAGTAGGCGGGGGACACCCCGGACTGGTTGCCAACCAATCGCAGGGCACACAGACGAACAACCATCCACACTCACAAGCACACCTAGGGACAATTTGGAGTGCCCAATTAACCTGCCATGCATGTCTTTGGAATGTGGGAGGAGACCGGAGTACCCGGAGAAGACCCACGCGGGCACGGGGAGAACATGCAAACTCCACCCAGGAAGGCCGGAGCCTAGACTCGATCTTGCGTCCTGAGCAGTGGGAGGCGAACGTGCTATCCAGTCATCCACGGTGCCGCCCTCAAAAAAATACAAATAATTATAAAAATAAATCTCGAAATAAATACAAAAATGTATAAATAGAATTAAATATCAATCAAAAAATTAAAATGCTCTGCTCTCACATTAACTTATTTCATGCTGCAGACGCTATGTCAGGTCGAAATGTTATTCAAATGAGGGGGCCGTCCTAAGCCCATCGTGGTTTGGGCTCTGCTGTTGCATACTGACTTTCAATGGTTGAGTGAGCAGGGTCGGCGAACAAAGAAGTCACGCCGGCTTGCATGGAGAGCTCCAGCAATGGACCACTACCTTGTCCACTGTCACCACGACTTGTTGTCGTCGAGCAACTCAAGTTGCAAGTCATCAGAAATAACACACCGGTGATGGCGGCGAGACTACCTTGTTTGCCAACCCAGTCACTCAGGGCAGAGCCCAATCCAGGACACATTTAGGACCGCCCCCTCATCTGAATAACATTTCAACCTGACGGAGCGTCTGCAGCATGAAATAAATAAATGAGAGAGCAAAGCATTTTTATTTATTGATTGATATTTAATTTTATTTATACATGTATTTTTGTATTTATTTTGACATTTGTATATTTATTTTTATTTTTTGAGTCTAGTTTTTTAATTTTGTATTTATTTTTATTTATTTAGAGATATATTTTTGTTGTTTTTATTTCCATTTATATTTTTTTGACTTATTTTTATATCAGTTTTTTTTTTTAACTTTTTGTCATTTATTTATATATTTATTTGGTCATTTATTTATTTTTAATTTTGGTAATTTTGGTCCTCCATACATCCGTGCTGAGGAAGTCGGTAATGACCAATCATGGCTCACCTGTTTTCTGGGTTTGGTCTGCAAAATGAGCCATGTTTGGTGAATATATTAAGTTAAACAAACTCTTAATTAATTAAACTTAATATGTTATATGTTGTACTGTATGTGTTTATATTTACGTTTGCTCTTAATACTTGAACAATTCATCAAACTTAATGGCTATAAATTACGAGAAACTGCCTCTGCTCCTCTCCACAAAAAAATGCTCTCGGGCAAGCATTAAGTAAATGTCCTAAACCTTTTATCATAATGTAAGCATGAAAGCACTTTCTTTGATTAAATGATATCCTGTTTTTGTTCTTTTTTTGCACCCAGTTGGAGCTTTAGTTGTAATAGCCTGCATTTAATTATAGCCACATTTCTAAAAATCACAAAGGGTTCAAAAGAAATAAAAGAGAGTCTTTTTGTAACTAGCTGGAGAAGTATAAAATCAGAAAAGTGGCAACAAAATACTGTACTTTAAACAGATTACTCTAGCAATTGTTGTGGTATTACCCAGTTGGACTATTCTCCTGCCCAGTATAAAGAATCGGGGAGTAAATTGGGAACATCCACTTGAAAACTGTTACATTCTTAAAGTCTTTGTTTTTTTTAAGGTTCTACTTTTGTCAGACCTTTCAGCTTAAAGTGTTTGCTGAGGACTCCATGCGAGACCGTCAAGGACCCCTGACTTGGACCGCCTCTCATCTAAAGCATTTCAATGAGGGCTGAAGTTGCGTTTTCTTTCTTTGCCTCTCAGGTGAAATGGAGGAATTAGAAGCTCAGTGGTTGACAGGCATTTGCCACAATGAGAAGAACGAGGTGATGTCCAGCCAGCTGGATGTGGACAACATGGCGGGGGTCTTCTACATGCTGGCCACTGCCATGGGGCTCTCCCTCATCACCTTTGTCTCTGAGCATCTCTTCTACTGGAGGCTCAGATACTGCTTCACAGGGGTCTGCTCTGGCAGGCCGGGTCTTCTCTTCACCATTAGTCGGGTAAGATCATTCTGTGGTGCAACAGTTATGGGTTTGCTTCCACACTTGCGCTTGACAAACATCTCCGTATTTTTTAATTTTACCTGACACCCTCATTCAATCACATTCATACACTTATCCAATCACTTTCTGATACCTTAACAACCTTGCAGGCAGTCATACTTTATATAACCAACTCTAAATCACAAAACACAACTTGAGAGGGTTACTACTCACGACATGACGATAATTAAAAGAAAAACATCCCAAGAGGAGGGAACGCTTTTCAATAATGTATTGTAGCAGCCAACACTGGGGGAAAAAAAATCTGAATTGAATTGTGAATGACCCCCAAATTCCAATTCAATTGTTGAATTTGAGTTTGAATTGAAGTGGCAAACAAAACACAGAACTGCAATTAAAATTTGAATTGCAGGAAGTAGAACTGAAATTCCATAAAATTCAAAGAAATTCATGAGGCAAAATAAGCCTATTCACAACATGACATTTATACAATATTATTGTACGGAATTTACACAATTCTTAATTGTAATAAATGGTAAAGTGTCATTTTTGTTTTATTTTTTTATTTTTTTTAATCAGCATTTAAAGCCTACTCATACATTAATCCGTCTTCCATACCGCTTACTCCTGACAAGGATCAGGGGTGCTGGAGCCTTTCCCAGATCATTAAAATTGAAAAACTTTGAAATTATTTGATATGATGGTAGAACAGAATGATGCTGCTTCCATGACAAAACAATTGAGGAACTGTTCACCATTAGATGCAACAACTACTTAATAAAAATGATTACTACAAACAGGGATATGCTAAGACCAAAATTTGATCTGGGAAAATTTTCCTCAACGGGGGATGGAGAATAGTAATCACTGAGTGTTGTTTTGTTTGTGTGCAATTTAGTTTCAAACAAACAACAAACAATTAGTGCAGGGGAAGGGATTTTGTAAAGGAAGAAAGAGGTGGAGAAATCTGTGAAATTCTTCTGGGGGGGGGGACTATTTTCAAAAAAGATTTGGGCCAAGGAGAATCCTAAAAATAATTTTGATAAGCCTCCAAAACCAATTGAGCTGCTATATATACAGTACATTGTGTAATCAGAATAGGATTTTTTTTTGGTAAAAATGTTCTTCGTTGTAAACAGACTTTCTCACCCACAATCAAGTGTTTATTAATGGGATACAACATGTCTTATTCTAGCGCAACTTTTCCCCTGTCACCTGCCAATACAAAATGTCTTACTTGCTCAAGTTCAGATGCATTAAGTTAGTTGTATACACATTTGCGAGGAAATAAACATTGGCTGGCTTTCTGTCATAAATGATGTTTTTGTGCTCCAGTGAAAGCGGTGACTCGAATCATATTTAAGCCTTCACCCCAATGAGACAGCATTCTTTTTTTTTCAGTATTTAGAATTGATTTTCTCTAAATGCTGAAAAAAAATCTTTGATGGAAGATGAAGGTTCTTTGTGAAGTTCAAAAGACTGTGACTTGATGAGTCATGCCAGTTGAATAAAGTGTACACAGCATGGTTGGCTTAAGATAAGTAATGATGTTTTTTCCCATCTCTCCTCATTTGTCCGAATCATTTCTATGTCCAATTCATGCCTGTTTCATTTCATGTTATATCAACATCTCGTCGCCTCTTTGTTTTCTTTTGTTGTGTTTTTATGACTCACTCTTTACTATATGCCTTGTCCATCCATGCAACATATTCATCAATCTATTGCCATGCAGGGCATCTGGAGTTGCATCCACGGAGTTCACATCGACATGAAGAAAAAGACTGATCTGGACTTTAGTCCGCAAGACAAGATGCTTAAGCTCATTAAGTCAGCCAAGCACATGACCAACATGTCAAACCTGGCCGGCTCCCACATGAACTCACCCAAACGTGAGTTCATGCACTCAGCTGGCCCCATGATCATGGATATGATGGCAGAAAAGGGCAACTTCATTTATGCTGACAACCGAAGCTATGCCCCCAAAGATATGATGTATGGAGACACAGGTGACTTGCAGTCGTATCTTGCTACCCGCCACAAAGACCACCTGAACAACTACATCTTCCAGGGAGGCCAGCATCCTCTCACTTTAAATGATGCCAATCCCAACTCAGTAGAAGTGGCAGTTAGCGCTGACACGGTCCAGACCAATGCCAAACCGCCTCGGACCCTGTGGAAGAAGTCAGTTGACACGCTCCGCTCGGCGCCACCGGGATCCTCGCCCATGCCTGACATGCTAATGCCAGACCCTCGAATGTCAATGAAGACACAGCGCTACCTCCCCGAGGATACGGCCCACTCTGACATCTCTGACTGCTCCAGCAGGGCGGCTTCCTACAAGGACCCAGAAAACAACAAGCACCTAAAATCAAAGGACAACCTCAAAAAACGACCCGTGACTTCCAAATACCCAAGAGACTGTAGTGAGGTGGAGCTGTCTTATTTAAAAACTAAGCAGGCCAGTGGTGGAACCAACCAACTTGGGAGAGTAGGCGGAGAGAAAATCTACACGATTGACTCTGACCGAGAGATGAGCTTGCACTCAGACCCCATACACTACCGAGAGAGTCGTGGCCTTGCTGCCGATGATTTGGAGTACCCTGAAATATACTCTGACCACAGTGATAATTATCGAAAATGTGAGCAGCCCATCATCCACCTGAACTCGTCACCGCTGCATCACACAGATTCCGATCTCCTGCCGGAGCCCACTTACGCGAAACACTACAGCATGAAAGAGAAAAACCTTTCCCCACACGAATCAATCGATCGCTACAAACAGACACACTGCCGTTCGTGTTTGTCAAAGGTTACTGCTGGCTACCCTCCTGGGGGGACTTACACCCCTACAGGATCTGCCTCAGCTTCTTCCACCCGTTCACCATATAATCGATGTGAAGCATGTCTCCACACAGCGAACCTGTATGACATTAGTGAGGACCAGCTTCTCGCAGACCCCTTAGTTAGCCCCACCATGCACCACCAACAGCAGCAGCAACCTGATGAAATGTTTGGTCTGTATTGGCCACAAACAGATGGGCCGCACGTCCAAAAGAGAAACCGCTTGAGGCTTAATCGTCAGCACTCCTTTGACAACATATTGCTAGAAAAGCCCAAGGATTCCGACCTGAGCCGACCAGCTCGCAGTGTCAGCCTCAAGGAGAAAGATCGCTTTCTGGACTCCACTTCTGACTCGCACTACGCGAACCTCTTCAGCATGCGTCCCTACTCCGGCAGACTGTTTGGCACCGGATCCAAATCAATGATGTTTAATCACAACCTTGAGGAGAGCAAAAGGAGCAAGTCCCTGTACCCGGCCCATGGCTCGGAAAACCCTTTCCTCAGCCACTCACTGAGGGACGACACCAGCAGCAGACTGATCCACGGGCGTAGCTCCTCCGATATTTACAAACAGCTGGCAGTGGCTTCGCCGGCAGCGATCCTTGGAGCAGCCCCCATCAAAACACGCAACGATGCGAACAATCTCCGCTCTTCCGTTAAATCCACCACCTCATACTGCTCACGGGATGGGCGGATAGCTAACGACATGTACAAGAAGGAGCATGTAATGCCTTACTCTGCCAATAAGACTTGTGCGTACCCAGCCTCACGTGGCGTCCTTAACTCAGCTCAATTCAGCAATAGACGGGTGTATAAAAAAATCCCTAGTCTGGAGTCAGATGTTTAGTCGGAAATCATATACTGTATCTTCTCCTCCCTGAGTTTGTATTATAATTTGTTATACACTAAGGGATGTCATAGCCACACATTTCTTCTCTCGACATTGTATTCTGAAGGAACCTTCACCCATTTGGGTGTAAATGTACAGCTTCTGTCTTTGCAGGTGATATCATAATTTCTGTCCATTCCCTACCATATACTAATAATCACTTGGCTGCTTCAGAGAGTACTTTGCCATTCATTATGTGTCGTGCCATACCGAGGAGGAATAATGTCAGTTCTGGTGGTAAGCATGTTTTTAAGAGAAGACATGCTTTTGGATAAGAGAAGTTGTTGTGATTGAACAAATGGAGAAACTTCATAGAGGATGCCAGTAATTTTAGAAAGATAAAACTTGGGTTAGGGTTTGTCTTTAAAACTATCCTCCTGATCCATATTTCTCCAACTTGCTGGTTTAGGATTCTTTACAGGGAGACTATATTGGGCACATTAAATGCATCAACCAGAAATAGGACAATCTCAGGAGGGCAGAATGCCACAATAAGACAGTCCAACAGTCTGCTGCCTATTATTACACTGACAAATGTGGCAATTGTGATCCCTGGCAGAGCACAACAAGATTGCGATAAAATGGACATGAATGGGCGAAATGGCACCGACAGGAGAATCTACCATTTCCAAGTGGTTGTCTCGACCAAGCTTGGGAACGGTGACCGGAGTAGTGTAGGCACTACCAATGAATAATGGTTACAGACTGATATAAAGTGACTGAAGTGGAAAAAAATGGTAGACAAGCAAGAAAGACTGACTGAAGTAAAGTACTTTTAAAAAAAATTCTAATAGCCCATTAAGGCCTGGAGCGCGTCACCTCGCTTCTCCCTTTAAAGCCGGGAGAGCAGATATGTCATTTGTCATATGTTTTGCTTTGACCAATTCTTGGTTTCTTAACCACTTCAATGCTTCAGAAAATGCACGAGAGGGTGACGTGAGCCTCATAGCATGTCCTGGAATTGTATTCGAGCATTTATGGTTGACGCAAATTCGCGGTTGTTTTAATACACACATACACATACACACACACACATATATATATATATATATTATATATATATATTTATATATTTGGGAATTATGTTTCTATCTACTTCAGGAGCTGAGATAATCATTTATTTTTAATATTGTTGAATTTCCCGGAAAACTTCAGGTTTTCGGGTGTGACTCAAAAGTCACCCATAAGTTTGAGAGGCATGTTTTGCCAAGCGCTTTAGGCCTTAATGGGTTAAACCAATATTTTGACATTCTGGCACTGGAATACACCTTGTAGGCTTTGTGCGTTTGATAAATCATTAGCACAGTTACCATTATTTTTTAATCTATTTCCTACAATCATTTTAAAAAGGAATGCTTTCCAAAGAACACCAATACAAGCAGTAGATTCATTGAGCATGGGTCATTTTATTTTTTTTAATTTTATTTTTTTCTGCCATTATAGATGAGGGAGAGAAAAAAAAACGCTCAAAAGTATTTTGTTGTCTGTTTTTAAGAGAGGGGGCCCTTTCCCGCCAGATGTGGTGAATGGACATTTGTACAATCGAAACTTTGACCTTAGTAATTTAGTGTCATGCTTAGAGGCGGCTGCTGCTGCTGCTGCAATAGAGCAAGAATGGTAACGGAGAACACAGCAAATTGGTGGATCACAAGGAACAAAATCAGCAAATCTACTGGAATTGTGGGCTGCATGAATATGTTTTATTGTTCTATGACCACCTTGCAGATCATATACAGGGTACTAGATATTTTTGAAAAGCAGGTGACTTCTCCCCATCCCTTGCTTGATCACATCACGGGTGTAGAATTATTTCCTTTACTTTTGTGTCTTTTTCTTTTTATGTGTTATTTTTTAATTTATTTTTTTTCTGAACACTCAAGTGTGCAGTAGTTACTTGGCCAACAATTAATTTTCATCTACAATCAAGTAGGGTTCCTTTTTTTCCCCTTATTTTTATTTTCCTACATTAAGATGTATGAATGATGTGAGCCAGGCAAGATTGTATGGTGCAAGTCGTGTGTGTGTGTGTGTGTGTGTGTGTACATGGCAGCCCTTGGGTAAGCTTGAGGACAAAAACAATCATTGTGCTTTTTATTTTCCGTTCTCTCATTTTTGACTCATGCACACCATGTACAAATGACTGCACACTTTTTTCATAGCTTTTTTACAGTTCAACATGCAGTTGAAAAAGAGAAAATTTATATAAAAAAAACAACACGTTATCTTAACGTCTATCTTAACGTTAACCAGTTAAGACTTATTGATTTGCTCGATTAGATTCATAGACAAATTGTATCAAATCAAATACCTCAGGATGATGATCAGCATTTTGAGGGAGCGTCAACCATAGCAACACAATAAGACAGTGATTATTTTGTAGAAAACGAACCAAAAATGTTTTTGTTTTTTTTTTTTTGTTTTAAATGCACATAGTGGCCAATCTGTTTCTCCTTTTGTCATTGTCAAGGTCTTCCAGCTGTGGAGGGAAAGGGCAATTGTGCTCATGGGGTGGGCGTGACTGTGCCATTTTACCCTGCACCAACATGTGCACTAGAATAGAATGAAGGATGTTACTTAAATGTCCAAAAATTCAGCCACCCTTTTATGAAAACACTTTTTTTTTTTTTTTTTGATTTTTATTTATTTATTTATTTATTTATTTATTTATTTTCATGACAGCATTTGACTGCATTTCAGTTGAAGCTCAATGACAACATCATATCACCTTTCTTACTCTTGGAATACGTCCCTCCATTTCTTCAGCTTAACCCACTGACTGATTAGCAATATGTTGTCCTTTTTTTTTTTTTTTTGCATTTTATCTGCATATTTATTATTAACATATATATATCTCCACACACGCTGCTTGTGTGAGCTGATGAGTGAACAATGTTCACATGTAAAAAAATATATATATATCAAACAGCACCCTTGCATTTTATTATGGACTCATGGCAATTTGTTTGATTCTTTCTACTTTTGCAGAACTGTCATGTAAACTGATGCTGTTTTATGTTGGAACACACAGGCACCCAAACGCACCCTTGTGATGACAACCCTGCTCTTTTTAATGGCAAAAAAATGTATTTTAATTACATTTAACGATAAATAATGAGGTGATGGCATGCAACCCCAGATGTAACAATGTTTTATGTTTTGTTTCATTTTGTCATGATTGTTATGATCACTAATGCTTTGTAACCAGGTGTGAGTATATACATATTTGAGAGAGATTGAGGGGGGAAAAAAAAGATTATCTATGTTTAACAAAATGAAGACGCTGCTGCTGTTTTGGAAGAGGAGGCGTATTCCGACTCACTCATTGGGGTGAAGGGTCATTATCAGGCCCTGTTTTGCCCAATGGGGTTACAGGTCAGAGGTCAGGGCTTAATTTAGCATGGTGAGACATCCTTGCTCTTACTCCATGGCAGGTGAGAATTTGAAAATGCATCACCAGCTCTCCTTCTCTCTACCCACTCCTTCATGTATAGTCAGGACTTCAACTGTGAAGAAGACAAAAAGAAAAAGAAAAAAAAAAAGCAACCCTCGACCTTTGAGTCTGCTCTCCCTCCAAAGATACAAGACCTCTTTCTTTATGGTTTGCTGTAAGAAAAGCTTTTTTAAAATTGTTCATTTGGGTAAACTCAAAGACTTTTAAGGAACTATTTTGAATATACTTAGAAAATGACACCTGTAAACATCACTTGTAAATTCATACTGGAATACATCATCATGGAGAATTATAAATGATAAAGAGTAAAAACAATATTTTTTGTGTGAACTTCACAGGAGATTTTCTGTGTACTGTTTCTCTTTATCTCTCTTTCTCTCTCTCTTGCTATCTCTCTCTTTATGTAGAGCGACTAGAATAAAACTTCACCATTCACAAGATTCGCTGTCCTGTCACAATTCCAAATATACATGCCAACCAGCGGCTAGACTAGTAGCATGACTCATATCGACAATATCCGCATTTGTTATCTGATGCTGAAAAAAATTACAGGGAAAATGGATGGGGTGGGGGACCTGCTGATTTATTTCCATCTTTGTATCACTTTTATTTCTTAGAATATTTATTACTTTTTTCTTTAGTTACCAATAGGATGTTTGATGTTTCAGACCGAATGTAAGTATGATTACTCAACTCTTGAGTACTCACTGATAACGATTCAAAATACCGACACCACTAGCACGCTTGATACACCAAAAAAAAAAAAAAAGTTAGTATTGAGCCACTTATCCTGAAGTTCGCCTGTCGGTCAAAGTGGCACGTAAGTCGGTGGGGGCTATAGAGCGCAATAATTATAAGTTTTTATTATAAGGAGATCACTAGTTTGAAAACAGCCTGTCGCCTGTTGTTTTTACCAAGTTAATCAAATTGCCGACTTTGCCGGAACTCACAGCACACGACCTATATCATTATGTAGTCAATGCCGTATCTCCTCCTTACACCGAGGCTGATTTAAAAGCTTGTTGCTGGCTGGGTCTCTGGGACCAGATGCTACGCTCACATCTGGGGGGACAATATACCTTGTAATGCAAAGGTAAATGTTATTTTGACACATTACGTTGTAGATAGAAACACTGTGATGATATTATTGACTAGCATGGAACAAATGACGATCGTGGTTTAAAGCTAAAGCTAGCTGAGAATCTTTGCTAATTTGTTGGCAACCAGCAAGGCAGCAAAAAATAAATAAGGGACACCTCAATGATAACGAAGGTCGACCTGATTACATTCAACCTTGCATGATTTTTTTTAATGTATTTATTTATTTTTTATTTTTTTGGTGTAGTTGAAACAATTTTGACAATTTAAACCTGAGTTGAATAGGAAGCATATTTTCGAATGATATTAACGCTTGGAAAAGTTATCCAGAAATTTACTTTAATACAAACGACCAAAATAACTTATCAAAATAAATATCTCAAACAAAAAAAACATTCCTGCTTAACTTAAAAATGTATACATTCATATAAAACACAAAGTAATAAGTAGAAAATTCATCCTGTACTTAAGTTAAACCCAATGTCACATTATGTGGAGATTATTTTCCCATTTATATTTTATCATCGTCATTCAATGTTCTGATCAGTCAACCTTTAGAGCACAGTGAGATGAGTTACAGCTTAAACCATGCTTACATTGTGATAAACATGGTCTACCTCTGCAGTAATCACCTCTAATTTTAGGGGGGGGAAACTTCTTCTTTTTTTTTAACTGCATATTTATAGTGTTGGATATCAATTGCCTAAATTATTTAAAAAAAAAATACTGTTATATATTTATAAAGTATCAACTGCATGTACAGAAAACATTATACATACCTATTTCAACTTGTAATCAGTGTAAGTCTGTGTATTTATCTATTAATTATCAATGATTATTTTTATATATTATCTATTTTATAACATACTTGTCAATCAATTTAACTTGTTTATAACACCCAAACTATATTATGTTTTCCATACAACGCTGACATTCATTGTACATTTCCATATTAAGTTTGACCAGAGGGTTAAAGAATCATTCTTGACATACCATATTTATCGCTGGTGGACAATTTTTCCCGGGCTCCCAAGTTTTGTTGTGCCATGTTGTATTCCATATGTATCCACCATTGGAAGCATGTTGCTTGAGATCAATCAGTCCACCATTGGCTATGGTAAAAGTACCCCAGCAGCCAGTATAGTGCCTTTGAGTGATGTTTTCTCACACTTTTTCAACCATGTGTTTTCTGCTTCCCAGTCCTCTCTCTGTGTTTTTGCAATCATTTCTGCTGCTACCAATTGCGTTTCCGCTCTTGCGCTTTATACAGACAAGCAAGCAACATGACGTCGACCAATAAGATGAGCAGATTCGTCATACTAAATGAATGTGCTGTCAGCTCATTGGTCACAGAGCAGGAAGTCCTTGGAACTTAAGTTGTCACAAGGCATGCTCCAATCCATCGGCCACTGATTATAATCGGCCGATATTCGTGAAAAAGTACGTGATCGGAATATTTGATCAAAGCCTTTTATTCCCGATCAAAAATCCGATTACTCGTAGCTCATGCTTCACAGCCTGCCTGAGAGAACAACTTGAGGGCACACTGTAGCGGCAACGTCCTCATACAAACCCCCGCCCCTCCCCCTTGCTTGTGTCTATGTGTGAACATAGGTATATAATAGATGTGTCTATGGAGCGACCTCGTCATTCAGCCCTCAGGCCATGAAGTATTGGGATAGTTTTACGTAAATGTATTAACTAACGCCCGACGAATTCATGCAAAAATTCGAACAGAAGTTTCCAACAAGTTTCGGAACTGAAAAGAATCACCTAGAAAACGTGTTTATCAGTCGGGCGATCACGCACTATGATGATGTTTGCCTTGGACACTTTCGAAGGATTATAAAAAATAAAAAAATTTAAAAAAAAAAAACATCCTAGGCTCAAGTTCTTTACAAAACACCAGGCAAAACACATTTCTGAGAGTGAACATGGACCAAAGAGGGCAAAAAACGAAGAGGACAGCAGTTAAAAAGGTAAATGACCATCATTTTTATTCTTTACTCTCTTCTTTGTTTTTTACATTATGCACAAATCTCATTTATTGTGCAATAACCTAATTGTAACGTGTTTGTTCCATGTTTTGATGCATTTTTATGCTTTATAAATCATGTCTGAATTTTGGGAGGCTTGGAACGGATTAAGGCATTTACATGGAAAATGCGTCTCTACTTACAAAACTTTCTACTTAAGAACTTTCTTCCAGAACCAATTAATTTCGTAAGTAGAGGTACCACTGTATGGAGCTCGGATGTCAGTCCTGTTGAGACTGCTGATTATTTCAATCTGTTAAAGCTTCAAGCTGGTCATTTTAAGTTTTTCTGTTATTTATTTTGTATTTTTTACATGCATGGCAGGTTAATTGGCCGCTCCGAATTGTCCCGAGGTGTGCTTGTGAGTGTTGGCAACCAGTCCAGGGTGTACCCTGCCTACTACCCAATGCCAGCTGAGATAGGCTCCAGCACCCCCCGCGACCCTCATGAGGAATAAGCGGTCAAGAAAATGGATGGATGGATGAATATATGGTGGTTGTTTGTTTTTTCATTTAATATAGCCAATGGCACTCACCATAAATACATTGGGGAAACAAAAATATCGGCCGAACTTACTCATTGATGATCAGTATCGGCAGCATAAAACCCTGATCGGAGCATCCCTAGTTGTCACATAAAGGGCACTTTTGTTCATTAATTCCATTGACATTTTACAGATTATTTCTGACTCGCGGTATTACTGGACAAAGTGCGCCCCTTGACAACTCAATATGGAACGCGTAGTTATTGTTCTAAATACGGGACGATTCCATATTTCAAGGGACGGTTGGCAACCCTAGCAGCGATATGCAGTAATTTCATTATTATGACTCCTAAAGGTTGAGATCCAGAGTTAAGTACGAAGATCAAATCCCCCGTTATTAAATAGTCAAATCCAATTAATAGTTTTGAAGAAGGTACACTTAAAAACTAAGCTGTGTGTGTGTGCAGTTGGAGTGGACTCTATCTGGCTCGTTAATATGATTTAAAACATGTAATTCAACACCTCTGTTACAATCTTTATCATAGTGTATGTTTGCTAGTAAAATATATTAACGTTGATTTACTAACCTCGTAAAAAATGATCACTGCAAATCTGCAAATACTTTTGATGGTTGCCTCTCAGGTCCAGCTGCTACCATCGACGTCTTGTATCTGTATGTACCTGTATCAGTAGGTATGCGCTAAAAAAGCTACGTTTGGTTTACACCCTTGTTGATTAGTACAACATAAAAGTGAGTATCGGCATCGTATCGATACCATTGAGCTAGTATAATTTTTTTACATTTACTGTAATTATTCATTTTGGTTTCCCATGGGTCCCTTTGTAGGGCATGCGCCATCCCACCAATGACAGCAGTAGGCGGCACTGGCGGGGGGTGGGGGTGGGGGGTTAATTACAGTGAATGACATTTTATACCAAGAGTCATATTATGCTTTGTTTGAACTTTTCCAACTACTAGTTGAGCTAGGTATTACGCCCAATTCACACTGACTGCGGAAAGGACGTGGTGCGTTTTCCGTACGTCTTCTGCACAGCTTCCGCAGGGACTGCAATTCACACCGTATGTGTTGTTTGTGCGGCAATCTGGACCCGCCAGACCACAAGATCACGTGGGCATCACGCTGGAGTTGAGTTCACGCGATAACAATCGTGTATATAGAGTCCTATTTTGTAAACAATAGCCCCACTTGCCTGTTGTCATATCGATATGCTTTTTGGACATTATTTCTGGAACTTCTACCTTGGCTCTTCTACCATGGGTAGCCTAAGTACGTCTTGTGTTTAAATAGTGTTATTTTGTCGTGTTTAATTTATTCTGAGCTGATTTTTTTGGTCTTAAATGTCCGACTCATGTCATGCTATGTAGCTAGCTAGATCACCAAACAAAACAAAAAACCGAGTTCGCAAACTGTTTTATTTTGTAATATACCAGATATACCTTGATGCGGGACGCCCAACTTCCTGTCCTTTTGCTAAATTGTTAGTCCCGTACGGGACCTCAAAAGTTCCGTAAAATAAGTCTCAATTCGTACACGAAATGCAGCAACCGGCATTTTTGCCATTTTTGGACCACGGCTGCTCCCGTAGCTTGACAAGTGACAAGGAAGTTGCTCGTAGCCAATAAAATGAGTCGCTTATGTGGAGATCTTGCAAGGTAAGAGAGGCAACACTCTAAACGCCGATCTTAATACGTCGGCTGCGAACGTATCAGCGGGAGCAATATAAGATGTATTCTCGTACTATTTATGAACAAATACTGCGAGAATTTAGCTTGCTAGCAAGTTTCGCAATCAGCGCTTAACACAGCAAACCGCACTCTACAGCTGTACATGTCCTAGATTAGCTAAAACGGCAATGTCACGAAGCACGGCACCTGTCAGCCAATTAAAGGCATCAGACATCGTCGCGTGCATGTGTTGTAGTGGCTTATACTGCGTAAAAGTGGCTATAAAATAATAATAATAATAATAAAGTGTAGTGTTGTCCGATCATTTAGGAAGAGAGAATGGATAAAGCTGTAAGAAAGAAAAAAAAAAGAAAAGTCTCCATGGAAAAAGTACTTCTTTTTTTTTTTTTGTCAACTGTTTTTTATTTATTTATTTATTTATTTTTATTTTATTTTTTTTAGGTAAAGAGGCAAATTGTGGTTTTGTATGAGGTTACATAATGATGGCCTGCTGTAAGGATTAAAGGGAATGTACAAACGTTGTGCATTTCAAATCAAATCAAAATATACACTGATTTCACACATCATGCTCACACCACCATGGCACCGTGCCGTGCACCTGTCCCATATTTCGCCGCACCATAGCTGGTGTGAATTGACACATAGACTTGAATGCGTTCTATCCTTGCTATCTTCCGCAGCCAGTGTGAATTGGCCGTTAGTGTAGCACAACATGTAAGTATCGTATTATGTGTGTAGACTAGAGGAACTTGGGGAGCTGACATTTATTTGAGGCCAGAAGAGTGACAGGGGCTAAGAATGTAACAATTATTACTGCATTGTAACTTTAAACAAGTGTCAATGTATGTTTCTGTTGAAGGTATTACATTATGGCAGGGGTCACCAAAAGGCGGACGGCGGTTCAGATCCGGACCCTGAGACACTTTCTTCCGGACCTCCAACAATATGTACTGGGGGGGGAAACATATTCAGTTTTACCGATTACTGAATAGGTGTGCTTGACTATGCTTGAGCCGGGGCCATTTCTCTGACAGAGGGTCCAGTAAGCTTGCAAATGTTTTGTTTTGTTTTTCGGGGTACACGCATTCTTACAACAAACGTAATTAAGTATGGCGTTGTCAAAAGTCAGAAAAGTAGACACTGAAAGTGAATGGACTGAGACGTATGCTTTAATTTTACCGGCATCGAGCGCTTTGAGCCCCGTGTATCTGCCTACGAGTGCTCGCTATGCGTGGAGTGGATTTGGGGCGCAACACAAAAATCCATAGGAATGTTCCGCTATTTGAAGAGAAAGAGGAGCAATTTACGGTCTGTCAAATTCCCTTGTCAGCCAAAACAACAAAAAGCAGAGCTGCTCTTGGAGGATGTGCACCCCGACTGCCCCAGATGGACAGCGCCATCCAAAGTGTATTGCGTTAGTTGTGGATAAATCAATCAACTGATGCATGTGACAAACCTCAGCTCTGGGTGTATGTCCGATTCTATCACGAGGAGACTCAAACATTTATAGAGGACATTTTGGGTATCACAGCTCTGAAAACGCATACGAGAGGAAACTACCAGGAAAAAAAAATATTGTTCAATCATGTTTATTTTGATATTCCCCAATCTTTGTGAAGTAACTGGAATACTGCAAAAGAAATGTTGAAAAACAAAAAAAAGTTTTTATTTTGAAGCTATGATGTGTCTACTACAGAGGACATTTTTTAAAACTGAAGGCGTTTTTCCACCGCCGGAACTTTTGGAGAACTTTTCAGTTTACCTTGGTAAAATTCAGTTTGCACGTTTTTCCACCAACAACAATTACCAGGGTAATTCAATTCCCCAGGGGACATCCAAGTACTATCTGAGCAACAGGGTCTTGCTGAGCCAGGCAGGAACTTTGAGGGGGCGGGCTGCAATGGCCACAGTTGATTGGTCAAATTTGGGGCCGTTGTTTTTACATCGGCTGGGCTCCATCAAACTCATTTGAATTAATTGTCGAGAACTCTTAAGACAGCTGAGAAGCTGTTGAAACACACTTCTAAATTCCCTGCTGAACTTTTACAACCAAGAACTCCCTTTACCCAGAACTCGAAGTTCCTGGGCTTGTTGGTGGAAAAACACCTTTAAAATCTAGGCTCAAATAGAGTTAAAATAATTCAAACAATACTTTAATGTGTTCTTAAGAGTCTTATAGAACACATGCTAACAACATTTAAAGCCTAATTTTGTTCAATAAAAAGTGTTATTCACTTATCGGTACTTTTCCTCTTCTCTAAAAAGTGCAATATTCAGGTTTAAAAAGGTCCACTACAGAGAACAAATTTGAATTGCTGGTAGTCAGGATGTTAAATTTGGCCACAGGAAATGCTGAAAGAGAAAGGAAATAATGTGAAAATTGTTGCATCCACAACTAGTGATGGGGATCCTTCCTTGAAAGATTTAACAATTGAATATTTGCACAACAAATAAATAAATGAAAGAAATATTTGAACAATAGACTAAAAAAAAAGTTGAATTATTTAAGAAATTGAAGTTTTTGTCAGTTAAGTGACATGTTTACAATTGAATAAAAACGTAGAAAAGGAAAATATTGTGGTTGGGTGTTTTTCATGTCTGGATCCCCGTCAATTGGGCTGATCGGGTTAGTAACCTCTTGCCAATTTAGTTGGGTACCCCTGCATTATGACATGTAGTTTAATTTGCAAAAAACAAACAAACAAAAATAAACATGTTATTTAATAGGCCAAATGATTTAAAATCCCATAATATTTTATAAACCTAAAAGTACTTGGTATCGGTATCGGCCATACTGGCACCAGCATTTACTTGATATCGATCTATACCACAATCTCAAGTATCTCACATCTCTACTGGGTAGCGACTCGATATGGATCTTCAGTATCGGTACTACTCGCCCATCCCAATCAAAATATTGGGATCGAAACTAAGGGGAAAAAAATGTGCTTGGAACCATCTATAATTGAAATATGAAATAGAAAATGCCCTGGACTACGATAAAGACACTTTCAAAATACTTTGCTGCTGACTACCTCCAAATATGTGTACACCTGTGCATTGCTAAAAAGTAAATAAATAAACCAAATAAATATTTTGGTGCTGCCTCTCCACAGAACATGTTCCCAAATCATGCTGGTGCTGGTGCTGCATGTTTTGAAAGTATCTTATCCATCAGTTGTGGATGTAGTCATTCAGCAATTACAAGTTCTGCTCAGTGTTTACATTTTTAGTAGCCTTTCTAAAGTTCACCACATGAATTTTGATTGTCCTCAAATGGAATCGTTGATTCCAGGACAGGACTGTATTGGCAACCTGAGGTGGTTAGCCGTGTTTTTAGGGAGCATGGCCAGTGTATTACAATTATATGCGGATCACACTCCCAGCGTCCCTGAGAAATTTCGTGAGAGAAGAGAATGTGATTCAGAAGGAACAATATCTTTTTTGACCTGGTCAAAGAACTTTAGACCAAGCAGTCTGTATCTGCTTTGTAAAATAAGAATTCAACTTCAGCCCAGGCGATATTCTGTGTGGATTGCTCCAGGTGTACAGGTTAACACGGGGTCATCCACGACGTGTGCAATTGGATCTTAGTTTGCAATTCTGAAATGAATCCAGCCTGAACATGGTGGACTTTAGACTCAGTAAATCTCAAGTCAGTCAAGGCTGTACTTCTCCCTTCATCCATTTTCATCACTATTCTGTTCAGGGTCACAGGTGAGCTGGAGTCTCTCCCAGCTGACTTTGAGTGAGAGGTGGGGTACACCCTGGACTGGATTTAATCAAAGGCCATATATAGACGAAAAACATTCACAACGACCCGTGCATGTTTTTGGAATGCTGGAGGAAGGCTGAGTTACTTGGAGAATTCCCATTTGAAACAACATGCGAACTCTACAGAAAGGATGAAGTGGACCTATTACCATCATTGAAGTACAGTGGAGGTCATGGTTCTCAGTTGGAAAAGTGCAACTTTCGGAATTAAACATTCCTCCCATTGAAATGTTGAAGAGTGATTCATGCCAGCTACATCAGTTACAGTTCAAACCAACTCGAGTGAGATTGTAATTCAAGCAGCTCGGTCCTGCTGGAAGACTTGAAAGTAAACTCTGTGATTCAACGAGGTCATATGTGAATGCTGCAGAAAATGACCAACAAATAAATGACATCAGAAAGCATTGAGAAATCATAAATATTACACAATAAAGCACAGAAAATGTGTTCGAAACACTGTCTCTCTGCAAAAATAGCAAAAGAAGAAATAATGGACATATTTAACAGAAAACATTAAGTATATGTCTGGAAAATTAGGAAAATGCAAAATATTACAAATCAGTTCTGTTATTTGTGAATGATAATGATTGACATGTAAATGCAGTCGCTGAGTCAGAAGGCAAACCTTTCAATTTCCTGCTTGCTTTACCTTTCCAGCCTGGCAAATTTTGGGTAATAACCAAAAGCACAAGATCACGGGTCGTAGAGGCTGAAATGAGATTTCTCTTCAGGGTGTCTGGGCTCGCCCTTTGAGATAAGGTGAGGAGTTCAGTCATCCGGCAGGGACTCTGAGTTGAGTTGCTGTTCCACATTGAGAGTAGCCAGCTTATGTGCCTTGAGCATCTACTTATCTCCTTACCTGACTTGCCTCCAGGGGAAGGCGTGAGGAGACCTTGAGGCACAGCTATCACGTGCTGGAGCGATGCTGCTGGCTTGGAAAGACCTTGATGTGCCCTTGTGGGAATTATGCCGCCCTTGTGACCTGAACCCAGATAAGATACTCATCTACAAGTTACAAAGCGTTGGATGACAAATGCAAAGAAAACATTGCACTTGTGGCATCATATCAACCTTTTTGCCCACATGTGCATGTTTGTATTCTTATTTGTTATTTTTTATATGTGTGTCAGTTTAACTGAGCATCATGTTGCCATTTGGGCTTAAGCGACATTTGCCATCTGCCTCATTTGTTCCTTTATTTCCATGGGACTGAGATGCCCATCTCCCTCTCCATAAATCGTTAAATCCATCTGTTCTTCTTCTCCCATGAAGCCTCTTGCTCTTTAACAAACACAATTCCACTGTAATAATCTGTATACCCCTTATTGACTTTCCATTCACTGACTCCCTCCTCAACCCTCACTCCAACTGATTCTCATCTAAAATAGCAAAATAACAAAACGTCAGTGATTTCTACTCTCCGATACCCAAATTGTTTGATGACTATCGCTGACCTACATGTTGTTCTTTCTTTTTGTTTTTGTTTTTATTGCAACAAAAAAATTAAATAAAATAATCAGATCGGTCTACTTGATACACATCCATAAGCACAATTATAAACAATTATCAGACTAATCAAACTTGTTTTTTGGATAGCATTTTACTAGTTTGCTGCTGGCTGTAGTGTATTAGTTAAATTCCAGCATATACCGCTAATTGTAATCGAAACCAGAATTATAAAACAAGAAACGTTTTTCTATTTTAAAGGAATCAAATGAGCCAATAGACCTTGCAAGGCTGCATAATAAGCCAACTTTTAATTACTATGTTAATGGATGTCTGTGTTAGCCCCATGGTTCATTTTGGCTCACGTGCCAAAGCAAAGTTATTTTGGGCCCAGGAGTTCTCCTGTAATTACGAAGCATTTAACAGACTCTTGGGCTAGAAGAACACAATGGAAGCCAGAGTGATATCATTTTCACATGAAGAAAGCTTATTAAATGTTAACCAATGTGCGGGTTAAAGAACACATGCAAGCTTATGTTTTGCTCAATGGAGGTTGATTAAAAAAGTATATGAATAGAATGGGGTGAATTGATGCAGATATCAAATTGTGGTTTTATAAATGCATGTTTTTTGCCTCTAATTTCTACATTTTTGACCAATTCAAACTGTCCCAACTTGATACTGTTCCGCTTATCCCCGCCACAAGGTTTTTTTCAAAATTTCAAAATAAAAGCAAAACATTACCATTTTGTGATTTTCTCCACTAATTTCTACCGTTACAACTTTAAACGGTTCCATTTTATCCCTACCACAATTTTCTCCCCAAAATTGCTAATTAAAAGCCAAAAATGTTTTGTTTTTTTAATATGTGTGCATGCTTTTTTTCCAATGTTGTATGTTGTTTGACTGATTTAAACCATTACAACTTTAAATTGTTCATCTTATTCTTACCATTCTTTTTTTTTTCCAAAATTCAAAATTAAAAGCTCGCAATTAACTTCTACTTTCAATTTATTTTTATTTTTTTTTACAGATTCAAAATGTTCTGTTCATTCAAGGTCATTGTATCACTTTTTTATTATTATTATTATTCAGCCTCTCAGCCTTCACACACAATTTATCCAGAAATTGCATTCACTACTTTCATTTGTCAACATTCATTCCACAAAAAGGAGGAATATATATATTTTTTTTAATTTTTATTTTTTGCTAAAGTGTCAAAGGAATTATATAAAAAGCACGCTGACATATATGGGACTTGGCGGAGAGAGTGCAGGTTTTGCGGAAACACAGCAAATCTTCAGGCAAGTTGTGACCTTTTCATCATGTTCTGGATGCCCTCAGCATATTATTTCAATACCTCGACGAAACTGGTTATTTGCCTGTCTGTCTTTCATGACGATTATATAAACATTGAAAGTAGGAAGGTCAGGTGTTGGGGTGGAAGTTTAAAAAAAATAATAATAAATTGGCAGTAGGTGAGAGTGTTTGCCAAATCTGGGAGGATTAAACGACTCAGCCTTCCTGAGTTGTATGTTGTGCAATGTGTTTTTGTTCCAGTCTTGGAACACTGCATGGCCATATTCATACACCCGGATTATGATTTTTTAGTTTAGTTCATTTTTTTCCTTTCGGACACATTACAGCTTACATCAATCACATCACATCATTTGCAACATTGATATCCGAAAGAAGGGCTGACGGGTAGAAGCCGAAGCTTATTCGAGACCCGTCCTCATCGACCCATTACTATAACGCATCAATCATATACATTATTTAGAATAGTCATTGATTTTTAGCGTTATCCATCCCATACTATCCCAGACACTGCTCGCTCAGTTCATCTTGAATGTCCGTGTGTAGATTGTGGCTAGTCCCAGTCATTTGGAACTGGTGAATCTGTCCCCAGACGCCACCAGCAAGCCCACCCCGCCAGGCGAGCAGCCAAGGCAAGCGCAATTCATCTCTTTCACCAGTAGGGTCTTCGCTGACCTCGAATCAGCTTTCACACATGTTGTGGCTTCCAGAAGAGTAAATTGGCTTGCATTCTGCCCATTGCTATTCAAGCGATTCCAGCCTCGATTCTGGTCAGGTAGCACCACTGGTTGCTAGCATGTTGTGGATCTGATGACTCCTGTGCGCTGCCCAGCCTAGCTCACCCAGCAGAGCGGCCCACGCCAGCTGCATTCCAGGAACCAGACCACCAACCCCCATTTTGCGTATTGAAAGCAGATTCATTGGAGCCACAAAACAGCCTTATCATGTAGCCTTGACTGTTAGAACAAATGTCCAAACGGAATTCGAGCCAGACAATATTTAGATTCAAACGGGAACAGCAATACATGTTATCAATGCAGGTGTATAAACAAGAGTTAGCCTTGGCAAAGTCAGCAAGTAATCATATACAACTCCAGCTTTGGGTAATTAGTGATGTTGTTGTTGTTGTTGTGATATTGTGAATTACTGTTGTCTCTCAAGCGCTGCCAATTCCTCAGCTCCTTTCACGATTCGTGTTTTTAGTTGACCAGAGTTATCTTTAGTTTGAATAAAAATTTGGCAGTCTTGTCCACGTTCTTTTGATAAGTCCATTCTTTCTCATTTGTCGAGCCTTTTTGGCGATGTCAGCATTTCGTTTGGTGAGGTTTTCGTTGATGTAGACATGTTTCCCACGAAGCTTGTGACGGTCTCTCAGAAGAGCAATCTTTTTCTTTTTTCTTTCTGTCAACAAACCTGATCAGAACTGCCGGTGGTCGTGTCCCTCCATTTGGAAGCGAAAAGCAAATCTCTGAGTTGAAGTGTCACTTGCTGTTCCACAGTCTTGTTCCCTGAAGATTGGTCAGAATCTTCCGTGCTCGTGCTAGCCGCAGCTCTCGAAGGGCCACGGCGCGGCTTTATCTTGATACCGGTGACTATCACATCGTTGATACGAAGATTCTGTTCCAAATCATCCACTTTTTGTTCCAAGGCAACAATTTCAATTTCAAGTAATTCGTCAATCATTTCAGAGTTTTTTAAGAGAAGATTTTATCTCCTCATTCTCATCAGCTCTTTTTCCACCAGGCATTCTCCAAGAATGTAGTTAAAAATCCCAATGCAAAAATCAACAAGTAGTTAGAATCACGAGCGCACGAGCGACTGCAGGAGCAAGTACAGATGTGTCCTTCCTCAACAGGGCGTCCTTGAAGTTGGTATATATATATATATATATATATATATATATATATATATATATATATATATATATATATATATATATATATATATATATATATATCAAGTGTCAAGTGCTTTGTGGAAACGCAATTTGACCATGTTTCTTCTGTTTTCTTCTTCTTTACAAGCAGAGTCAGAGTTTGGTTTGCATTGTCAGCAGTGAATTTTGCTCTCAGTTGGCGTCTCCAGTATTATCTTTATAGGCAGAATTTCTCATGCAGGCAGTGCCTAGTTTGGTGGCCAGAAGTTTTCTCTTCTAGTTATGAATGATGCCATTTTGATGGCTTTATCAACCTATAACATTCAAATGTCTCCTGGAGCAATTTGCGAGCATGATGACAATCAGCACTTTGATATCTGAGTCTATGGTTATTAGTTGTAAAATGGTGCATTGCAGCTGTAAGTTTGGAAGTTGAGTTCTGTCTCAGGTAAAGCAGTATATTGGGGTCAGGGAAGGATGGAGCAAGAGATGAAATGATTGGCTGATCAGCGTGGTATCTGCAGTGATGTGGTCTGCAGTGCTGAGGAGCGAGCAGAGGCAACAGGCAGAGCTTTTTTTTTCTTTTTCTTTTTTAACCAGCCCTTTTAAAATCCTATGGTTATCAATGTTTGGTGACTCTGCGCCTCCAGAGCCAGAAAGGAACCAGTTGAGGGTGTTAATACATTTATAGTTGATGCCCCCCCAAAGCAGCCACCCTGGTGCGTGACTCTGGGCATGTCCAAGTGGAAGGAGGCCTTGGGAGGGGGGACCTATCACTCACCAGAGGGACTGTTGACCTTGGAACACCTTGGTCTCATCGTACGCGATATGTTGTTTCCTGAATTTAACCGAGACAAGAATTTAGTAAAAACAATCCAAAATGTTAATGACCATAAAATATTGAAACTGGACTGTTTTTCATCATCATACACATTAGGGCAGTGATTCTTGATATGAGTATCTTGAGTGATTTGTTTATTTATTTGAATCCCCATTAGCTGTTATCATTTTGACAGCTTTTCTTACTGGGGTCCTATTAGACTTTAACTCGTGATACACAAAGAAACTCTGATATTAATGTTCAAACTGTGTATAATGTTATTGTGCTTAATTTTTTATTTCTTTTAAACCAGTACACTAAACATGCTAGGTACAATTTATTTGTTTTCAACTTTTACAATGATACAAGGCATTGGACCTTGAAGAACACGTTTTCAAGCATTTATTTAATAGATTTGATTCCCCTTTTAAGTACAGTTGTATTAATTACCCATAGCATAGCATTAATCTCTTGACTGCATTATGTTACATTGGCTTACAATAACGCTGAAGATAGTCTTGAGGATTACAGCGACTGCCTCATGTTGGATGAACACTTGTCACGCTACTGTCTTTTAATGTTGGTCATGATGGTGGAATTTGGAGAACTAAGTATTTCTTGAGGTGGCACTTGGAATTAAAAAAAAAATGTGAGTACCTCTGCATTAGGGCATTAGCGCAAGCTCTGCACATGCACAAACTGTGAAAGTGTTGCACTCCAAACATGACGGGCATGTTGCAGACATGCACTATATAGGCTACTGTATTTATCTTTTTGCAATGGTTTAACGTTTTGCACGTTATTCCACGCTATCTTCAAAACATTTTCCAACTGACCCATCATGAATCCCATTTCACAATATCACTATTGTACTACATGGCATCGAGGCGGGTCGAGGCATACTAAATAAATGAAATACAGTGATACCTCAGCTCACGAACATAATTGGTTCCCAGAAAGTGTGTGTAAGGCGAAAAGTTTGTCTTCCGAACATTTATTTCCCATAAGAAACCATTAAAATGAGAATAATCCGTTCCCAGGTCCCTATAAAACATAATTTTCTACTAAATGCCTTAAAACTACACAAAAATATACCTTATTTTATGTATAATAAATGTGCTATTGTATTGTAATTAAAGAAATAAACTGTACTGTATAATAAAGTCGTTTTATTTACCTTTGTGATGGTAGTTCTTAAGGATAGTAGCAATGGTAGACTTACTTCATTCGCGAGTGTTTATGGAACGGTTGCCGCTCATTCGCGCTTTCGTGCTCACCGGAGCGGAGGAGGTGTGTCCCTTGGTGAACAAGGAAGTGGAGCACTTTAGCGAGTCAACAAAAAGTGAGCACCGCCAACTACTTTCACCTCTTTCCTGGGACTAAACTGCCGTGGCACTATTTTCTCCTTTTTTGAGGTACGTGATAGCACTTTCGCTTTTTTTAGTGGCGCGAACTCCATTGACTACAATGCAAACGCGCCGCCGAATCGCCGTCCCTCGCTGGTAAGCATTAGGCTTAACACTAGCCTGTGGTGGGGTCTTTTTCGGTCCCATAATAGCAAAAGTACACTCAATATGGTCCAAAATGTCTATTAAACACAAACCGGGTCCGTACTAAAAGAAAGGGGGTGATGAACTGGGACGCCGTGAGCGTGCGTCCGCTTCTCGTGGCCGCCACCGTGGTGCTGTTCGACCGCGTGGTTTGGTTCGTCCGCCGAAAACTAGTTCGTCAGCAGAGACTATATGCTCGCGAATTTAATGTTCGTGAGGCGAAAAGTTCGTGAGCTTAAGCGTTCGTCAGCCGAGGTATCACTGTAAATTTAATTAACTGATTTATTTATTCACATTCAAAAGGGTTTTAACTATATCATATAATTGTCAAATATTGGATAAATAAAGATAAATACACTTGGTAAGAAACACAGCCTAACTCGATGTATCTGCCTGTCGTTAGGAGCTGACGGTGTCTGCGGTCACGCCAGGGTTCAGTTTGAGTTCATGACCTATTCATGACCATGAGGTCAGGTGTCTGTTATGTACTGATGTAACAAGTGTCTGTTTTGAAGTGATGTAACTAGCATCTAACTGCGACTAGCATGTAACTAGCAATCTTTAATCCCTTTGCCTGGTCAACAGCCAATCAGATAATTCCATGTCAGTCCTGTTACCCACATGTCTAGCCACAACCAATCAGATCGATTCCTTGTCTATATAAGCCTCCTGAGAAGTGTGTGTCTTTGTCGGATTATTACTTCTGTTGCCACTGTCCTCTCTGCAACTCTCTTTGTTTCTTATCCAGTCAAGTTTGTTCTATGCCTCTGGATGTGAATAAATAGTTAAAATCTTACTTGTGTCTGCGCTTTGGGATCCAACCTCCAGCTCATGACAGAATAATCCAACCACATGGATCCCGCAGACTTCAATAAGATGTGCCATGCCCTGGACTCCTAAGCCCTATTGCTTGGACATCAGGATCCGGCCTTCACTGGTCTGAGAGATGCGCTAAAGATTTTAGCCAACCAGTCAGCCTGTCCCAGCACCGATCCCCAATGCTGATGCATTGGACTCCGGGATGGGAGCAGCCCTCTCGCAGCGCTCCCCGACCGACCGGAGGCTTCACCCCTGCCTCAGCTTCAAGTCCCCGAACCTCTTCTACCGCGGCGTCAAGTCAAGTCCATCTTTATCAAGTCCAAGAACCTCATCTGCTATAGCCTCAAGTCCAAGAACCACGTCCACTGCGGCTTCAAGTCAAGTCAAGTCAAGTCCATCTTTATCAAGTCCAAGAACTCATCTGCTATAGCCTCAAGTCCAAGAACCACGTCCACTGCGGCTTCAAGTCAAGTCAAGTCAAGTATAATCCATCTTTAGCAAGCTCAAGTTCCCTCGTCTCGGCAGAGTTGCCGTTGTCTCAAGTTCCCTCGTCTCGGCAGAGGTGCCATCGTCTCAAGTTCCCTTGTCTCGGCAGAGGTGCCGTCATCTCAAGTTCCCTCGTCTCGGCAGAGTTGCCATCGTCTCAAGTCCCCTCCTCGCGTCGACTTTCCCGTTCCAGTTCCGGCGGAGTCCGGCCAGCGGCCTTCCCTCTCTTGCTCCAGTTCCGGCGGCACTCGGCCAGCGTCCGCACTCCGCTCCAGTCCCGGGCGCCTGGCGGCATCCGGTCAGCGGCCATCTCTCTCTCGCTCAAGCTCCGGCGCCAGCAGCCGCCTCTCGCTCCAGTTCTGGCGAACGCTCTGCGGCTGCCTTCACCCTTCGTCATGTACAGGTTATGTTATGCTTACTGTCAATACTAGCC
Organism: Festucalex cinctus; assembly: GCF_051991245.1. Classification (NCBI taxonomy): domain Eukaryota; kingdom Metazoa; phylum Chordata; class Actinopteri; order Syngnathiformes; family Syngnathidae; genus Festucalex; species Festucalex cinctus. The sequence goes on from NC_135411.1 coordinate 48,512,176, forward strand.
CTACCCCTACATGTAAGGTGTCCGCCAGGAGGCGGCCTTTGGGTTACTGGGGTCACGCCAGGGTTAAGTTTGAGTTCATGACCTGTTAAGTTGGGTTCATTACCGTGCGGCCAAGTGTCTGTTATGAACTGATTTAACAAGTGTCTGTTTTGAACTGATGTAACTAGCATCTAGTTTCAACTGGTTTTAGGCTATGTGATGTTATGTGATGTCAAGGGCTATGTAATGTCAAGAATCTTTAATCCCTTTACCTGGTCAACAGTCCTGTTACCCACATGTCTAGCCACAACCAATCAGATCGATTCCTTGTCTATATAAGCCTCACTTGAGAAGTGTGTGTCTTTGTTGGCTTATTACTTCTGTCACCACTGTCCAACTCTCTTGGTTTCTCATCTGGTCAAATTTGTTCCATGCCTCTCGATGTGAATAACTAGTTAAAATCTTATTTGTGCGCTTTGGGATCCAGCCCTCAGCACATGACAGACGGTAACTTAGCATGTGCAGGATCAGACCCGACGGTAACTTAGCATGCTCACGCGCAGACCCATCAGTCAGTGCAGATCAACAAGCAATTTATTTCCACGGTACACCGACTCTCACAGTAGACTTACATGCATCACGTAAAAGATTTTCAGTCCTCCCCGTTACCATTATCACTGTCGATGTAGCAATTTTATGTAGAATTTGTGGTTCATCACCATACATGACATGAGTATATATTTTGTTTCTTGCTGTTTACAATTTGTGATGTGTCAACAGCACATATGGTTCCAAAACAAAACTGCAGCATGTGCATGTATTTATTAGTTGTTTACATTTCCATTACTTTGATAAATTAGTTGATAAAATAGTGATCATTGGTTTAGTCAGTATAATTATAGTATGCTATTTCTATACCATTTCATCTCATCTCTATTTAAAACACAATAGTTAGGTCATACAAAGAACCTCTAAAGAAACACAGTCACTAACTTTTTTCATTTGTTTGGATTTGAAAATGATTGGTGCAAAAAATGTCCCATCATAGCACTTATATTAAAGTGTATAACATATATCCCCCCACCCACCCCACCACCACCAGTTATTCCTTGTGTTTTCTTTTAAATGTGGCTCTGAATTGTGCTTGCCAGTTATAAAGTGACTATGGATGTGACCTGAAGCAGTGACATTTCAAAAGTGGCATGGATTGCTGCTGCAGGGTTAAACTTGAGACACCTCTGGCTGAATGTTTCACAGTTCAAGAGAGAATCAGTGATTTCCACTTTCGGGTCACCTTTCACCCTGTTCTTTTATTTGAACTGCATAGCGTATTTTGCTGTATCTGGGGAGCGACATGCTATGAAGCCTGTTGTAAAGGACGAAAGGAATCAACACATAATTAACTTATTACAGTTGAATAATGAAAGCCTTTCGGTCTTGTGTTTTTTTTTTGTTTTTGTTTTTTTTTTTCAAAAAGAAATGTGAATATATGTGTGTTTGTGAATACTGTAACAGGTGTCACTGAGGATGCAGTTTCCCAAACATGATCTGATGGTATTGATCAGCTCCGCTCGTATGTGTACAACCCTCGGGCAAGTTCAAGCAACGCGAGATTGAATTTAAGCGTCTTAGCATCGAACGTCTGACCCAGTCACAGACCTTTTTATTTGAAATGTTATTAGCAAATAACAGACCAATTTGTTGCTTTTTCGTAATTCATTTAACCTTTATTCAACTATTGTATGTCTTCAAAAATATGTTGGTGTTTTTTTTTCCTTTGAAAAGTAATACAATTATCTTTATTATTATTATTATTATTATTATTTTATTTTATTTTTTATTTTTTTTAACCTAATTGAATCAGGGCACTACCTCCCTGAAATATTAAGACACTCATATTTAATTTGGCCTCAAAAAGAATCCAGTGTTATTAAACACATAGTTCAAGATTGTGTGGTTATATAAGTTGCTTACGTAAGGGGCGAGACGACCCATAACCAGGATTGCAACTGCTTGTTTAACAAAGCGATGTCTTAAAAAGTTGCCGAACATCGGATATTACCTGCATTGAACGTGTAGAGTACATAAATAGCAGCATGATGTTGCCTGGGGACATGAACGTTATTTCTACCACCTGCAGTCATGTGTTCTGCTTAACACGTCCTTGAGCAACATGCTGCAGCGACGCTACCTGCCCCACTTTCACTGCGAGTGTGTAGTGAGAGCAAAGACAGACAGAATGAACTTGTAAACTATGCTCGTTTTGAAATAACAAAAGTGTTTTTTCACAAGTGCAGTTTTTAGTCTGTGAAATCTCTCATGCAGACATAATGGACACAGTGAAGCTTCTATTCAACATTAACATATTCTCTCTCTCTCTCTCTCTCTCTCTCTCTCTCTCTCTCTCTCTCTCTCTCTCTCTCTCTCTCTCTCTCTCTCTCTCTCTCTCACACCACTGGCAATGAAGAGAACAGACGGACAAAAAAGAAAAAGAAAAAAAGAGCCCGCGGCCACAAGGCAACAAAAACACGCAACAAAAGCCCAACGCAGTTGAGCATCTGCGTGTACACTGTCAATGCAGATTTGAGTGAAGCAGAGGGGCTTATTTTTGGATGGAGCGGGGGTGTTCGTTCTTTGACCTCATCTGTCTTTTGTATTGAAACAAAATTTGACTTCAGTTGATCCTTTTGGATTCCAAGCCACAACGACATGATGACCCCATGTATCATTGTGTTCGGCCCTGGGCTCGTTGTGGTTGTGTTGCTCATGCTTGAACTTGTTTATATGGATAACTACAAATGCACTCAGTAGTGCCTTACCTCTGCCAAGGTGGAACAATTATGTTCTGCACATCAATCAAAAATGATTCCTGGCAAAGGGTGTTTTAAAACATGTATAAATCATTTTAATCACATTATTGTGATCAAGTCTATTTGGAAAAGCTGTTATATTTCTCAAACGCCAAGTGAACCACCTGGGATTTGTATTTTATGGAGCCTGCTGTGATCTGAAAACACATTTTTCACAGTGGAGAATGAATTCTCACATATTGCTGGTGAGGCACCAAATGTTATGCAAAGTTTGAAAGCACTCAGCTCACCGAACACTTGACATGGTCAACAGATCCATCCATCCATCCATCCATTTTCTTGACCGCTTATTCCTCACAAGGGTCGCGGGGGGTGCTGGCGCCTATCTCAGCTGGCTCTGGGCAGTAGGCGGGGGACACCCTGGACTGGTTGCCAGCCAATGGCAGGTCAACAGATCCGTATAGTGTAACTATGTATGCATATATGTAATGTGTATGCATGGAGTGTCTTTGAGGGACCAGAAAAGCGCTTTAGAAATGACAGGATATGACATGACCACATGTAAATAATCAACACCATTTTCTTAGTTTTATTTTATTTGGATGATTTTCCATCTTTATCTCATTGTTGGGGTCTTAATTAAATAGATATACACGTACAAAAAAAAAAATCTAAATTTTGGCACCCAAAAAAAAATGTCTCCATTTTATTGCATTGGAGTCTGATGCATAACATCAAGGACTCCGCTATGGAGACAGCATACATGTTGACAAATGACATTACAATGTGTTGATGTAGGGGGGGAAAGAACATTCCAATTTACGATATGATTTGATCATTTGCAATAAGCACCAAACAATTGTGGACCTAAATGATTCACTGAGTCCATTTTACATAAGGTGCGACTCAAAGGTCACATTATGAAAAGTGGCAAATACAAGATATTAGAAAGGCTACTGGGAAGCCTTATTTTTTAGAGCTTTTATAACCAGTATTAATTAAGAAACGTGAATGTGTACGTTGAAATCTCAAGGGAGGTTATAAGAATGAGGGCAAATACCTGGAACACTCCACACCCATGTAATAGTACAAATTTATTGTACTTTTTTTTAAATTGTGCTGTATATTAATCATATGTAAATGAATCAAATAACTGCATACTGGACAATAAACTACTTTCACTATTGGTCTACTTCAAAATGGCCCCACCCACACCGAAGGACACACATTGGATCTGGTGTGCTCGACCTTTAGTTTCACCAAGACAGTAACCCCAGTTGTGCTTGAAAGTTTACATACCCTAGAGGAGGGGTGAGCAAGTTGGGTCCTCGAGAGCCACTCTCCAGCCTGTTTTCCATGTCTCACTCCTTCAAGGCAGCTGAATCTAATGATCAGCTTATCAGCAAGCTTTGCAGAAGCCTGATAATGATCCTGATCATGAAACAGGTGTTAGTGGAGAGAAACATGGGAAACAGGCTGGATAGGGGCTCTCGAGGACCCAACTTGGCCCCACCCCTGCCCTAGAGGTATGTAAACGTAGGAGTGTAAATGGATAGTCAGAAAAAGGCTTAATGTCCATAAAACCCAAACTACTGTGGGAATTGTTTTGATATTTTCAGATGTTGAAGTGGACATGAGTAAAGATGTGAATGTGAATTTTGGTGAGTATTGTGACCCGTTTTGGGCTTTTTGGTGGTTCTAACCAAGTCATTTTAAAATAAGATACTGACTACGGACTACGTGATGTTTAGCTTTTGTACCTACACAGTTGTGCTCATAAGTTTACATGTAAACTTACAACTGTGCAGATACAAAAGCTAGACGTCACTTATGTATGTAAACCTATCAGCACATTATACATCACTTGTGAGTCACCTGACTTCTCAACCTGCTGACATTACAACATGGCACTAAACCTCTGTATTGACTGCCTTGACCCCGATTGTACATTTCCTTCCCTTTCCCTGGCTTACTTCCAAAACAATGTGCTATGAACACCTCTGGACTTGAATGGCTACAAATAATTGGCCTCATTATTTAACTGGAGGCACACCGTGATAATGTGAAAACATACACTAAAGATATGCCCTCTCATTTACCAATGAAGAGCATTTTTCCAACCTCACAAATGACCAGCAAAAGCAGCACAAGTAATCCTTTCACTACCATTTTGCATCAACCTAACCTCAAACCTACTGAAATTACGACAAAATATCATGGTTATGGAATCTGATACTGCTTAGAAACTATTTGCAAAACTCCATCCCTGCTCGCCTGCCCGGAAGCTGTGCTAATTTGACACTGGTCTGCTGACGTTTTGTGACTGAGCTTTTACCCACCTGTGCAACTGTCTTGTACATTTTTGGAAAAACAAATGCTCAACATTAATAATTAAAACAACACCATGTTAGACTGTGATTAATGTAAGAATAAATCATTAAATTTGGGTGGTGGGGAGTGAAGGACATGAAAATACAGTTATTAGTCATACTTTTTTTGTCGGGGGCAAAAAAAAAACCCATCTGTTTTCTCACCATTACAATATTTCAGGAAACAACAAAAGCTCGCCCAAAGAACAAGTCCTTAAAAAACATTAAATCACCTCAAGGGGCCACTGACCTTCTTGTGAAGCAGATGAAAAGATTACATAAAAAAAAAAAAAAAAAAAATACATTTAAAATTCCTCTGAGCAACAACCTTCTCCACGGCGGTCATGCCAAAACTCTTCAAAATCCCCTCTCCTAGTATTATTTCATGACCTATATACATACATACATACACACACACACATTATATATATATATATATATATATATATATATATATATATATATATATATATATATATATATATATATATATATATATATATATATATATATATATATATATATATATATATATAGTTTTTTCTACTTATAAGTTGCTGTATATAATTTGTTTCTTTTGTGAATGTTGGGGACTTCTGATGGAAGATGGGCTGAAAGCCTCAGTTTGGTGAAGCGTGTTCCATTTTAGTCATAAAATGTTTGATTTTCCTGAGTCTGCTGGAAGATTTTTCAACTGACTGCACAAGTTAAAGCCACATGGGACAACTTTCATGAAGTCCCGGCTCTCTCAGCTGGGCTCTGTTCCATTTTAGCACATCATTCCTTCCATTCCTCACTTCACACAAGTGAGCATTCCGGTGAAGACTTTTCGGAGGGGAGGACGCCCCTCTGTTCCTCTGGGTGCGAGCAATTCGTTCAATGGAGGGAGAAGAGTAATTAGATGTGAATTGCTTCTCTCAGCTGGGACAGCAAGCTAACTTCTAATTTTGTCTGCTCCCTGGCTGGAACAGTGTACAGTCTACTTGAGTGTTGTGTGTGCACTCAGGATACATGTAGCACGTTTTCATCATACACAGTTATTGCCTGTGTGTATCTTAATTGCTTTGGTAAGTGCTGGTGATCACATCACATTCAGTCTTGTGCAAAGACCACCACTGTCCATGGTGCTGAAGAGATTAGTTGTCCACCGTGTATGGTATTTTCTGGACTATCTACACTGCCATCCATCCATCCATCCATCTTCTTCCGCTTATCCGGGGTCGGGTCGCGGGGGCAGCAGCTTCAGGAGGGAAACCCAGACTTCCCTCTCCCCAGCCACTTCAACCAGCTCCTCCGGGGGGATCCCAAGGCGTTCCCAGGCCAGCCGAGAGACATAGTCTCTCCAGCGTGTCCTGGGTCGTCCCCGGGGCCTCCCACCGGTGGGACATGCCCGGAACACCTCCCCAGGGAGGCGTCCAGGAGGCATCCGAACCAGATGCCCGAGCCACCTCAGCTGGCTCCTCTCAACGCGGAGGAGCAGCGGCTCGACTCTGAGTCCCTCCCGGATGACCGAGCTTCTCACCCTATCTCTAAGGGAGAGCCCGGACACCCTGCGGAGGAAACTCATTTCGGCCGCTTGTATCCGGGATCTCGTTCTTTCGGTCACGACCCACAGCTCGTGACCATAGGTGAGGGTCGGAACGTAGATCGACCGGTAAATCGAGAGCTTTGCCTTTTGGCTCAGCTCTTTCTTCACCACGACGGACCGATACAGAGTCCGCATCACTGCAGACGCTGCACCGATCCGCCTGTCGATCTCCCGCTCCATCCTACCCTCACTCGTGAACAAGACCCCAAGATACTTGAACTCCTCCACTTGGGGCAGAATCTCACCCCCGACCTGAAGACGACACTCCACCCTTTTCCGACTGAGGACCATGGTCTCGGATTTGGAGGTGCTGATCCTCATCCCAGCCGCTTCACACTCGGCTGCGAACCGCTCCAGTGAGAGTTGGAGATCCCGGCTTGATGAAGCCAACAGCACCACATCATCTGCAAAGAGCAGAGATGCAATGCTGAGGCCACCAAACCGGAACCCCTCAACGCCTCGGCTGCACCTAGAAATTCTGTCCATAAAAGTTATGAACAGAATCGGTGACAAAGGGCAACCTTGGCGGAGTCCAACCCTCACCGGAAACGAATCCGACTTACTGCCGGCAATGCGGACCAAACTCTGGCAACGGTCGTACAGGGACCGAACAGCCCGTATCAAGGGGCCCGGCACCCCGTACTCCCAAAGCACCCCCCACAGAACTCCCCGAGGGACACGGTCGAACGCCTTCTCCAAATCCACAAAACACATGTGGACTGGTTGAGCGAACTCCCAAGCACCCTCGAGGATCCTGCGGAGGGTGTAGAGCTGGTCCACTGTTCCACGGCCAGGACGAAAACCACACTGCTCCTCCTGAATCCGAGATTCGACCTCCCGACGGACCCTCCTCTCCAGCACCCCTGAATAGACCTACCTATCTACACTGCCATGTTGTGTGAAATTAAGCAACAAAGTCATCTGGTGTCATCAGCCTGTGAGCAAGGCATTATGAAATTTGCCAAATTTGGCACCTCCAAATGTAATCTAATGCAACTGCAATGCACCAACGTATATTTGGACATTAGTTTTACTTTGAACAGTATCTCTGAGAATGTAAATAAAAGCAAAACCGTGTCATTGGCTAGGTTTTTGCGTTACCAATGTGTCATTTGCCGCTTGACACTTTCTTTCATCTACAAAAATAGGTTGCAGCTTGAAACTGGGCAATCCAACTGTGTGTCGTGACTATAAACAATTCATCATTTTTTGGAATGCTATTCGAGCCATTCAGGGATTCACACTCGCGTCATGTTTCTGCAGAAAGCCATGCTCAATAATACATTTTTTCACAGCATTTAACAGTTATGGCATTGCCATTTCTTCATGCGTTCAAACTAAAAAAAAAATAAAAAAATTGTGCAGGTGAGCATTTTTCCCATCATCACATTTTCTTATCTCTTAATTGTACACAATGGTGGATTTTATAAGATCTAAAGAATAATAATATTCAGAAAGCAATGGTATGGCAATTGTGTCATGACATGCCTGAAGATCATAGCAATTAATCACAGATTCCTCTGATGTCATGCCAATGTTGACGAGAGGCCATATTTATATGGTAATTTAGTATTACTGTGAAATCTCTAAAGTTGAATGCTCCGTATTGCCCTAATTCAGGATTCCTCTAAAGGTTTTCATTACAAAAAGACAACAGATATACACTGCAATGACTGTTATGTTACGTAAGGGGACTCCAAGCTGCACGATGCCAACTTCAACATAAAAAAGTTATGTGTTAAAAAGTGATGCATGAGTCATATCCGCAAGATTAATCACTTTTTCATTTATCTTTTTTACGAAAGTTAAGTCTGATGGCTCTATTTGTGACCCCCTCCGGCAAAACGGTCCTCATGTTGGCAGGATCAATCTCGAGATAATGGACGATATTAGACAGTTGGACATTTTTTGTCAATTTTGAGATTTCTCCACAAATAGCCTCCTTGAGGTCTGAGCAGTACAAAAGTCAAAATTGTAATAGAAGTGTATGAAAATAAGCAATTATTAGACAGTATGCCTCGTAACTAGGGGGCGTGTTTTTAGCCTGCTAGCTAGCTAGCATTGCGTCTTGCACACCTTTTTAAAAACAACCCGACTTTCCTAGCCTCAGACGTAATACACTACTGATTTATATAAATATTGTGAGGATAAGCGAATCTGCTAATGGATGGATGGATGACATAGCAACCAAAAAAAGTCGAAACATACCAATCAGCACGAAAGTGAACAGTCATCCTACATCGGAGCAGAAGCTGTTGTCATCGGTCCGGTTATTGGCGAAATGTCATCCAAACAGACAGAGATATACTCCAGGATCGTTTTTTTAATGAAAATGCACACAGGCTATATTAACGTGTAATACAAAATAGTTTAGTGTCCCTCGTGTATTACTTGGGGTGGGGGTGGTGAGACAAAACAAACAAAAAACAAACAAACATTTTCATTTTCTTCATGGGACCAAAAAAATATTTGAGATATTGCATCCATGATAAGTTATCAATAAAGCACTTTTCATAGGCCACATCAAATGGCAAATAATCTTCTAATTGACACTAAATTTTTTAAATCAAATTTCCCACTGTGGTAATATGACCTAATTTATGCAAGAAAATACCACAAGGAGCAACAATAAAATAAGCAAACTTTGGCTGATGCCTCAGAAGATGAATTGAGTGCTGAGTGTGATCTTCAAAGTTGAGGCTGATTTCATCTCTTGAGAGGTCAAACTTCCAAAACGTTTAAAGGGTCCAAATCTCGGACGATGACCTTGACTGCTGTTGACTTTTCATTGATATTTTAACAGTTCCTGAAAATTTCAGGTTCATATCTTTTTCCTAAGGTACTGGTTGCTATGGACATTTGAAAGATGCAAGTACCAAAACTTTAAAGGCCTTTTTCTCAAAACTAGCGATTTCAACTTTCCAACATTAAAACTGCTGTAACTTTGTCAATTTTTCAGTTACATCCATGTATTATATATCATTTTAAAGGGAATATCTCAATTTTGATTTTTTTGGCACATGAGGACCCTTTCCATAAACAGTACATCTGCACTATGATGCCAAAGCCGGCGGATCCCGGTTTTCGTATCAGTGCAACACGATATATTTGCCAATTTGTCAGACGAGCCTTTGCCAAGCACGGATGTGAAATGTGCTTTTTTTTTCTGGACATTTAAACGGTATAATATATATATATATATATATATATATATATATATATATATATATATATATATATATATATATATATATATATATATATATATATATATTTTTTTTTTTTTTTTTTTTTTTTTTTTTTTTCAGTGAAGCAACCCCCTTCACTCCCAGCTGTTTGGATTTTTACTGATTTTGCAAGGCCCACAGAATATTGTGTTCTATTGCTATAAAAACATGAAACCTACCAAAAGAAAGATTAGAGTCTCTGCTTTCATTAGGAAAAATGTATATTTGCATCTGTTTCTGTTTTGCAGCAATTTGCATTATAATACAGTATAACTAAATTTCATCGAAATTTTCATTCCTGGTGAGAACACTGTCAGAAAGAGCTTGTTGCAATATGGCCCTGGCTGATCTTTTATACTCTGCTGCCACCTGCTGGCTGTTACCTACCATTGTTTTAAGCCACCTCTTCATGTCAGAAGCTGCATCAAAGCCTTCCATCGGCCTGTGTTCATCTGCGAAAATACCAACATTGGGTCTTACCCGTGTCTGTGCACAGTTACACTCCACGCTGGTATGGAAATAGAGCTCTGAGTGTTTTGTCTTAAAATTGTTTATTAATTTTGTTACATGACCAAAAAAAAACAAAAAAACATTTATGGATTCATTTCTTCTGTTCGGTGCCTTGGAGCATGCACAGTATTAGTTACAGTTTGTGTAACTGTTTATCGTATAGAAGAGCAATCCCCGCACACACCCACAGCACACAGCCCTCAGCCAAACACTTGACTACAGCAGACACAGCTACAGATGTACACAGTAAACACTGTTAGGCTGTGTGAGATTCGCTTCTCAGACAATGTTTGCCTTTAACCGCGCTCACGGGACAGATATGTTTAATGTTGCTTTTGCGTGTATGTGTTTGCCAGCCTTGTCTGTGATCCACCTTAAGAGTTAGAAAGACGGCAGGGTAAGCATATAGCCGCTAGCTACAGTATGTCAGCATTAATAAGACTGCAGTGGAAGAGAGTGAGGGAAACATACCTATACAGTACTCTGATATATGCTGTGCAGGGGTGCACTGGGAGGGGTGCATGTGTGGGGGTGTGTGGGGGTGTCTGGCTTAGAGATAATCAAGCCTCATAAGAATCAGTATAAGATGAGTGCTGACCCGGTTTCACCTGGCCTTTCTCTCCTTCACTGCTCACTCTGCCTCAGAAGAGCTTACGCAGGTCTTTTGTAACACTTGAGGAATTCTTGCTTCCACTCTGGGTTTTACTGTCACTTAGCCAACACTTTGCTCCCACCCTGAATACATGATCAGCGGCAAATATTCAATACAAACACAGAACACTGGCTCATAATTTCGACCAGGTGAGTTGACTTTAGTTTGCTACAAAATGGGACTTAAAAGGTAAACTCAAAGGTGGGTTGCTTCCAAAAAATAAACAGCACTCTCCCAGGACGCGTATCACCCCCATTTTGTTGCCCTCCAACCATTACGCTCGTCCATTGACCACATCTCACTCCCATGAACTGCAACTCTGAAATCTTTTGACAGAAAATTAGTAAGTCAAGTTTCCCATTGTGGTAATTTGACCTTGTTTAAAACACACACGCAAAGTTGAACAAACAAAGTTGAAGCAATAAAACAAGCAAACTTTGGCAGATGATGCTTCAGAAGATTGTGAGCTTAATTAATGGATCATCAAAGTTTTTTGGGGGTTTAGGCAAAAATCATAATTTTTGCCCGATTCCATCACCTGAGATGTCACACTTCGGGTTAAAATTTTGGAGGATGTCCTTACCTGCTATAGTCTTTCAACACTTCCTGAAAGTATAGAGTCAGTATCGTTTTCCTAATGCACTACTTGCTATGTACTTTTGAATGATGTAGGTGCCAAAACTTTAAATGTGTTTTTCTCAAAATGAGGGATTTCAACCTGCCAAAATTTATATTGCTTTAACTTTAACTCACTGACTGCGGAACGGACGCCGCAAGAATAGAACGCATTCAAGTTGGTGGTGCGGTGCGTCTGCGTTGTGGAATGGATGTGGACGATGCAGAAGGTTTCCGCAATCATTCTATTTTTTTCCGGACACCGCATGAGGATTTTCATGAAGCTAAAGAAATTATACGAGCGGGATTGGAAGTCGAGCGTATCGCATCAAGGTAAATCCGGTATATTTCAAATTAAAACTGTTTGCAAACTCGTTTTTTTTTTGGGAGGGAAGCTAGCTAACTACATATCATGACATGAGTCGGACATTTAAGACAAAAAATGAGCTCAGAATAAATTAAACGTGACAAAATAACACGATATAAACACAAAACGTATTTAGCCATGGTAGAAAAGCCGTGGTAGAAGTCCCAGAAATAATGTTCAAAAAGCATATCGATATGACAACAGGCAAGCGTGTTTACAAATAGGACTCTCTATACAAGTCCGTGATCTTGTGGTCTGGTGGGTGCAGATTTCCGGACACGCAACACATGCGGTGTGAAATGCAGTCCGTGTGGCCGCCATATGGGAAACGCACCACATCCGTTCCGCAGGCAGTGAGAATGGGGAAACACGCGAATGCTATTTTTAGACCGCAAGGCCACGTGACTTCAGCAGCTTAAACTAGGAAGTGGGTCAAGAAGAAGCTCGCTCAATGACGAGCCATGCAAATAGTCTTTGTTTTGTTCTCGTTTATCTCCAGCAAAACATGCCGAGTAAACACAGCTGTTATGGAACTTGCAGAAACCACTCCAGACACCACAACGGTCCACATATGAAGGATGTATTCTTTATTCGTTTGCCGAAGCCAGAAATTCAGAGTCATGAATGTGAACGGGGATCAACTTGTGCGGACGTCCAAAAGAGCAGTTTAATGCCAGCGAAGTGAAGCCTTTCACCTTCATATGGAGTAGCCTAAGCATTTTTGGGGGGTCATGCATTCATGCTTCTAGATGACAATCCTGCCCTTGCCGGCCACCGCCGTCCCGAAGAGGACTTTATGATTATTTATTTTTTTTCGTGTTTGGCAATACCCCGACTGCCGGACGACAATAATGAATGACGAGGAAAAATGCTAATGTTGCCACTGTCTTGCTTACCACCTGATTTTTTTATTTTGCCTTTCGTGCAGCTGTGACATGTATGAAAATGTATCTGTAGGGCCTTTTTCTGAATTCAGGAAACGGGTTTATAAGCGATAAGTATATAATAATTGAAAGAACTGAGGTATAGCGCGTGTTCTTGATTGTGCCCAAGACATACACAAAAAAGCAATAAAAATTTACCCCCAACAACTATCAAATATGTAAGACAACCATATATGACAGACAGGGCATATGGTGGTAAAGGAAGGATAGCTTGTTGAAACTGGAGCATGTCAGTGTCAGTTGCGTAGGACGATGTTTTGAGGGGGAGAAAAAAAACTTTACCTGTGGATCAGGTCGGCTTGTTTCCTCGACTTTTTCAACCCTCTACACGCAACTCATCTCTTCAATTGAACATTAGTATGTTCTTCGACATCTATACCAGTGAATTTGGCAACCAGGGATATCATTCTCGAACAGAATTAGTAGATTTAGCTAGTGTTGTGTCGGTCAGATTAGTTCTAAAGAACTAATCTGTTCAGTGAACATGAGTGAACGGGTCACTTCTTGAAGTGATTTGTTCTTTTCAGTTCATTTGAGAGCAGCCACGCTCATGCCGTCTTCGCGAACAACCAATCAGAAGCTAGCGTCAGACGTGGGCGGGATTTTACTACAAATGCAGCCTCACTATTGGTGTTCAGGAACGAGTCACTGAGGAAGCTTCCCGTTCGCGAAGACGTGAACGGATCAGTGAGTGAACGAGTGGGTGAACGTTTTGCCATTTCCGGTTCAGGAACGAGTCAGTGAGTGAACGTGCTACCTCCATTTCCCGTTCGCGTATGATTCATTGAGTGAACGTACTGCGTGTGTGATTGCAGTCTTGCCACGAGTGATTCACGATTTGCCAAGGAAGAAACTCCTCACAGAAACGCCACTACTTCCGTGCTGGCGGGGACAAGCTTTCATTATCATGTGTTTCTCCAAGCTTACTGGGGTGGGGGCAAATAGAGCGAGTGACAGACGACGGTGTGCCCCGCGCTGCAGCAGCGGGGAGATGACGTTGTTGGGGATATCTTTAATGGATTTATTATCCTCTCTGTGTACTGTGGGTGTCGTCTACTGTAATTATTATTATTATCGTTATTATTACCGTCATTATTAATATTATTTAAATTATTATTATTATTACAGTTGAATATAATAATAAAATAAAATAAAATAAAAAAATTAATAAATAATAATAAAATAAAAAAAAATTAAAAAAGCACATTCCTTTTTTTCTTCTTTGTTTTTGTCACAACTGGGTTCGGGGTGGGGGGGGGGGGGGGGGGGGTGAACGATTCGGTGAACGAATCTTTTGAACGGTTCTTTTAAATGAACTGATTCTAGTGATTCAGTTCACCTAAAAGAACTGTAATGCCCATCACTAGATTTAGCGCAGTAGACATCACGCTAGTAGACTGTTTAAATCTTTTTTACCATCACTAGCCCGCCGAGTTTGACCCTCCCCGCTAGACTCATGAATATTAATTAAGTGTGGTGACGTCTATAGTGCGGTTCCCCATTGGGCGATGCTGTATGTTGATAAATAGTTTTCTTTATCTTCTTTCTTATCTTCTTCTCCAAAAAATAATGGTGCCTATATTGTCCTTCTACTTTTATATACATTTCTTTGCCCAAAAACCCTGCACCATGGAATTATCGCTCCAACTGGCTGACACGCCCCCAAATCCTACCCAAACCGCTCCCTTTTCCGTTTTCAAGGAGGCCTGTTGCGAGACGCATTGTTACATGACATGCTCTCATGTTTAATTAGAAGCTGTATAGTGTCATCGTATTGTATGGCTCCAATTTAAATATGCAGAGAGCTACCTGGTTATACTTGAACTTTATTGTAGGTGTGCTCTGAACTTCAATGTGTGATTTCACGTTCTACTTCACCACGCTGTGCATATTCAGGTTCATGCACTATTTATATCTGTTGTTTCCTAACTCGACAGGCTTGTCCTTTTTTCTTCCATCTCTTTGGACATTTGTTGTTTTCGGCTCCTCATCCACCATCTCTCTAATTCTTGTTCCTTTTCTCTCTACCTTTTCCACTTGAACTCTCTCTCACTGTAACTCTCTATTCATCCCGGTAATCTTGCTTCCGTTCCAACCACCGGTTTCTGCAATTCAGCCCTTCACACTTGTCACTGCATGATGGGCCCCCAAAGCCCACGTGCACACCCCGCCTGCATTCCTCCCATCATTACATTCACATCTATTTCATTCCTTCCCTAGTTTCCCCTTTCTCTTTTCTTGTTCCCCCTTGTCTTTTTTTCAGATGTATGATTCATGGTTCCACCACTATGACTGTGACATGAATATTTTAAAAGAACCAAATATAATTTTTCAGCAGAAAAGAAGTGGTGTGTGTGTGGGGGTGCGTGTGTGTGCGTGTGCATGGGTGCGCGTTCATGAGAGAGAGAGAGAGAGGTGTAGTAGGAGTTAGTTAAAAGGAAGGAATAGAAGAGGAGCAAGTAAGCTTGAGAATGTGTGAGGAAGGATTTTAATAGTCCTTTTCAAGATGCTTTTGTGGTTCTGTTCAACTAGTACACTAATCTAGTTTTAATGATGAAATATGTTTCTTACTTCTGCAGTTATCCGAAATGGTAAAACGTACAACACTGCTATGTTTATCCTGGCGTAATTAAATGATCTGAAACACTCTTTGTAGTCTTATATGAAGTTTCTGTGTGATTATCAGAATTATACGTTGTGGACTTGTGGTTTACATAACCATATGAAAATGTGTTTTTTTTTGCAGCCCAATGTCTAGATCAGGGGTGTCAAAATCACGGCCCGCAGGCCAGATTAGGCCCAAAAAGTGTGTAATCCGGCCCACAGAGAGTATTGGACCAATGAATCAGTGGGCCACATTCAAAGCATAAATTCGCATGCACACAAACGCACGCAAACGCACGCACACATACACACAAAAAAAAAAAAAAAAAAAAAAAAGAGCAATGATGATAAGACGTTGAATCGGTAAGACTACCGAATGAACAATTCTGAGCTCTGAAAAAAAAAAAAAAAAGCATAAATTCGTAATTTCACAAGCAATCCTTAGATTAGCAATGCAACTTGTACAAAAAATAAAAACATAGACCAACATAAATCAAACATAAATTGGCTCAATATGACACTGGTAACACAAACACATGGCAAGGATTACCGTCCTTATAACTTCATTAACTGCATGCACCACACAATGCATTCTGGGAACAATATGTATGCACAACAGGTATCTATAACGCCTGGAACTCATATGGGCAAAGTGTTGCCACGTTACATTTGCTTATGTTTTATTTTTTTTCAACTATATATATTACAGCTGAGCACCACAATTTTGGGCTGCCCTGCAACTAGCAAAGATCTATGTATAACTGACGCAAATTGTTTTTAAGTTATATACCATGATTTTAACCATCTGGTCCACTTACTTCCTCCATGTGGCCCCCGAGATAATATGAGTTTGACACCCCTGGTTTAGATCCAGTCCAGCAGTTAAACATAGGATGAGAAAAACCCAACATAGGTTACAGTCTACACAGCAAATTGCTCAGTGTTAAATTTCCAGGGTTCGATCAAATATGCAGTAAGTAATGTCACTCAAACACTGTTAGGATAAAAAGTTACACTGTCAGGGTAAATTTCTTTGAGTGTTGGGATGGACGTTGGGTGTGTGTAACCTGAATAGCACTACCTTGAGTGTTGAATTATGACTACACCCTCATTTTCGATGAAGGAGAAATTTTCCAAGTTTCCAGTGCGGTGTTGACAGTTCATGGTGTACCCCACCTACTGCCCAAAGCTGGCTGGGATAGGCTCCAGCACCCCTTCGACCCTTGTGAGGAGGAAGCGGTTAAGAAAATGGATGAATATTATATTATTTGTTTAAACTGAGAGCTAACTAAAATTCATTTGACATAACTTCTCAGCAAATAAATTACATACTACTAAAAAGTATTACGTAATCCCTCCCTCGTTGCCATGTTTGCATTGGCATATCCCCCAATGGCGTTTGACAGTTTGTGGAATGAGTAATAATGGTTCATTTGTATAAGACATGTTTTCTAGTTCTTCTTAGGTAGTTTTACTGAAGCATGTTAAAAGAAGTTTTATTAAAGCTACTCTATGTAGGTTTTCCCAAAAAAATATCTTAACAATAGCCTTTTTATTTGACCATGTATGACTGAAACATATTCTAATTAGTAGATCAACATCTTAGCTGTTCACAATGGGTACTCCTACAAGCCTCTGGCCAATATTATTTCGGAAGCGTCCGGTCCGAATCCTTCGAATTTCCCGCCCTCTGTCTGCGGGATGTGACGTCATGCGCGTCCTCGTCAGTTGTTTCCTGTCGCGCGAAGACGGAACTAGTACAGATTTTCGCTGCCCCAGACACCCGCTGTTACTCCGCGGAAGGCTGCTCAAAAAAAATAATAATCAAAACAATGTCAAGTGCCACGAAAAAAAAAAATCTAAACTTGATAGTGACCGACGGCAAGAACGAGAGTGAACATTGGTTTGACATTTCAGCGGTGGAGAGAGTTGAGATCGGACTTGGATTAGAAAAGTGATTCACAGCTGGCTTTCTTTCTACTCCAAAAGGTAAGAAGCGAGAATCTTGACATTGAGAAGAAAATGTGTTGTTTTCAAATAGCAGTAACCTCAAGATCGATCACTTCTCGGTCGTAACTATTGGGGTGAAAGTGAGGTGGACGGCAACATTTAGCGTGAAAGGGGCGGCAAAGTTGAATGAAATAGAACAGAATGACTTTATGAAGAACAGACGTTCCATTCCGCGGCGTTTCAATCAGGCTAAATGTCGCCTTATTTTCTCCGTGAAAACAGCCTATTGTAGCTACATTATGCTAACGGAGTGTGAACGGTACTACTGAATGGCGATAACATTCACGGCCATATCACACTAAGTAGTGAATGGGTGTATATGTTTTTCACAATCGTCAATTTCCATAACTGACAGCCCACCTTTCGGCTCATGCACAATGACGCTAGCCTGGGGGCGACATACACTAATAATGACTAGAATCAGGTTGACGTCCGTCGAGCGGGGTGACTACAATATGTAACTGCATATTAACATCGGAATGAGGTCCAATTAATTGATGTAATTTGCACATCGTTTTGGAGTACAGCACAGGACTGGACTTCGACCGACTAAAGCAATATGATCTGCACGTCCCGTGGACATCGATTGTTTAGTGGGGATCGAGAGTCTCATTCCGTGAAGTGGCCAGCTTTGTATAACATTATAAAACTTCTTACCTCTGAAAACATAGTTTAATTGGATATGAAGAGCCCAGTCTTCAGTATTGAGGTCGTGCACGTACGAGTGCGCGCGGCGTGTACGAGCGTGCAGTTTGTTTTCGGCCACAGGTGGCAGTAGAGATTTGAAATTTTAAATCTTACATAGAGCTGCTTTAAGACATCAAATAACTCATTTAATGTATGGAAAAATGCACAGTGTCTCCTTTAAATGATGATTTTGGTTGTCAAAATCTTACTTTCAACACAGTATGCCTGTAATTTGGATTTCTAAAGAAGCAATGCATTGTTGTTATGTACAGAGTTGCACTTACTGGTCTGATATGATCATCGGGCAATGGCAAACAGATGCAACTACCACCATCACACACTATCAAGGGCACCTTGTTTGGCAATATGTTCAGACACATGCACACACTCACAAGGAATAACCAAAATAGACATCGCTGAGTCAGTCAAACTGCCAATCAGACTATTTCCTCTTACATAACTAAACTTGCACTTGTGCTGCTGCTGAAGCTTGTCTCCAAGCTATCTTATTCGTATTCATGTCTCAATCCTTAAATAACACATTCCAGACCAGTAATATTCCATCTGAATCCTAGTATAGTGTAATGTGTTGGCCACAAAAACAAAACAAAATCAACGGAACCCTAAAGAATTAAACCACAGACGACTCGATTCGCAAGCATAATCAAAATCAAAGTGGAAAAAAACAAAAACACAGAAAAACAAGATCACGTGTGTGAATATCATCAAGCTGATGTGGCTCATTAGCCTGTCTCCATGTGCTTGCACTCTATGAACTCCCTATAATGTCATAAAACAAAATCAGAAATGCTACCTTTACAAATATAATATATTGTGGTATATTTGTTCAAACCTATGGAAGTTGCAATTGTTGCAAAAATAAGACGGATACAGATACAGCACCTGACAAGTACAATATAACAGTATGTGCGTACTTTGCTATTTCGCACCACTTCTCCTTAATGCTGTATAGCTAAGAATCCCAAAAATATGGGACGACTTTTGCAACAGGCAAGGGCCAATAAAGCCAAACTGGAGATGTGGAAAAACTAAACAGGTACAAGACATGTATTTTCTGTGACAGAGGTGACATTGTTTAGAGGACATTTACAAAGTACCCTCGTTATCAGCTCTTCTGTTCAATTTGGACAAATGACCTTCGTAAAATCAGACACGCTGACAGGGATTGTTAAGACAGCAAGGTTGCCAACGAAGACCGCAACAATGTGACCTTTACAGTGCCGCTGTACAATTCTCTGCAAGGATCAAACATGAACGCTATCCTGATTTCTGGCAGCATAGAGAAATTTGCCAAACTTTTAATCATTTGGCCTATTTACTGTTTGCAAAAATTATACATATACTTTTTGAATGAAAATATAAAGCTACAGATTTTTGGAAAGTCAAATTACCTTGAGGACTCAAGAAAGGGCACAGCATGACAGATGGCTATATGATGAAGAAGTGACAGGCGATTAACAGAAATAAAAAAGGCCGAGGGGTGTCAAAGGAAATTATGAAAGGATGAAATATGGTGAAGCGAAGGAGTGATGGGACCACAGAGGTGAAGTAGGACAAAGATGTAAAGGAAGAACGGGAACAAGAGATGGAGCTGGGGTAATTGAAACGTATGACACAGCACAGTGAAAAGTGGTCTGCTTAGAATACGTAAAGAGGAAGAAAAACAAAATGTTAAACATGCAATCACTTTTCTGAGAGAACACTGCTCAAGAAAACATTGACTGTCTAAATAGTAAACAATTTAATTAAAGGTACACTCAGTATTATACAGTGGCATCTAGTGGTGAAACAATAAATCATTCGGAAAAAAAACCCAATTGTTTGTGTTAGTAGTATGTAAAAAGATATGTTGTATCGCATAAACTTACTTTTTTTAAATATAACGGTTAGTCTAGAAATCGCAAATTATCTTACATGTCCGAGCCGCGGCTTCTAGTGTCCGCCATGTTTCGCCGCCATCTTTCTGCTACGGGTGCCGTCAAACACAAATTTCAGCGCTCCATTTCTTAACGCGTTTTTGGAACGCACTTCCGGTTTGTATGGCGACCGCATTTCCACGAAGAAGAAGAGTTTCCGGTCCCCGAAGAGAGCATTATCAAGCATCACACTTACTTTGGGAATTTATTTTATTTCAGCGCGACAAAACAAGAGTTTATATTGTAGCCGCATTTGCCAGATGGAGAGAAATGAGGAACAGACTAGGTTTGGGACGTGCCGGTGCCTTCGACTGCTTTCTACTTGACCGGTAAGTAAGAGTACATTTGTGTTTACGTTTTGAGAGCGAGAGAAAAAGTATACACTGTACTAATTAATACGATGTTCGTACCTTTGTTTTACGATCACTGTAGCTGTTGATTAGCAACTCCGCACCACTCGAACGATTTCGTTATGTAGCTACTTGCTTTGAAAAAAAAAAAGATTCCCGCTGGCACGTTATATTTAGAGTAAATGCGCAAGTTATTGTGTAATGTAATGTAACTGTGATTTCGGAGGTATATTTGCCCATAACTTCAATGGAGAATCTAAAGCATACTGTATTAGTGGAGGAGTTGAAAATTATTTTCGTTGTGGTTGGTGAAAATAGTGTTCTCGAAATTAATTTTCGGCAGGGAATAACTTTCTGGACTTAAATGCTGGCTGTACCGTAAGCACTGCTAGAGTCTGAACTCTCTGACTCAAGTGTGTACTGGTCCATTGTGTAATTGGGTACACAAGAATTTACAGGCTGCCACGTTTTCCACGGAAATTCGACAAGCAAGCAGCCTTTGCATATTCTATGCAGTATGCAGTCAAGTTACTTTTATCTAGCTAATACAATGTTTTGGGCCCAAAAACTAAAGATCTTACCTCTATTTTGGGGGCTTTGTTGGAAAGTTGGTGACATATAGTAGTATCATCAATTATTCTATTTTATTTTATAATTGTGTTTTTGTTTGTGTCACACTAGATCAACAGCCAAACTTGAGGGGTTCCAGAACCATATTCTGATGTATACAAGCATTCATGCACCGTTTAAATACATCACCGACCTGCAAGAAAAAAAAATATCAAGGGGAGAGTCAGCAGCCAAATTGGAATGCCCCGAATGAGGACACTTGAATGGAGGACCCCAGAAGGCTTCGGTGTTGTACCACCAGTATCTCCACCTACCATATCTGAGCTGCAACAAACTGAAGTCAGCCGACGTCTTGGTATGTCATTTACATATGGACGGCATTGCACACTACATTAACTTTTTGTGTGAAGCAATACGGAATGGTCACATGTACAAGCACCACTTGTTTTACACAGGACCTGCTGACCAGGTGTCTGAAGCCATGGAGTGACTCCTCCCTCACTTTCCTCAGCAAGCCTTTGAAGAATATGATATCATCGTTGGTGGGAACATGCCCTCACTCCATAACATGTACTTGTGCAGTCAAGGAGCATGTCAAACTTAATAAAACCAGCAAACATTGAAGTGACTTCATTTTTACTGCAGTCTGTTCACACAATCAATGGACAAGCCTTCCTTGATTTTGCCCCAATAACATCATAGAGTAGGCGAAAAGTAGTGTTACAGATCATACTATGTGTTCGGGAGAGTTTGAGGAATGTTGCAATGTTAATGGGGGACAATGTCAGCACACACACACACACAAAAAAAAAAAAACATCATGGTATTGAGTTAATCAGATATTTTAGCTGTGTACAACACATACCTGCTCTGTAACACTACCTTTGGCCCAAACCTGTATGTCTATTTTCCATATTTTGAAATGCACAGCGTATTGGTAAATTTCTGGATCAACTGCAATTCATGTCGCTCATTATATTATAACAGCATTTTTTTTTTTTTTAGTTAATATGTTCATTTCATGTAGACTTTTATTTTACTTTATTTTATTTATTCATTTTCATGTACTGTACCTTACATTCATTGGCCAATGAAGAATTGCTTGTCATTGCAAGCATTTATAATAATTCTCCAGGCTTTTGATGTTTTACATTTCTAGTCATGTAAAATAGTGTTAGGTTAGGTGTCGAATGAACACTGCATGTTGACGCCAAAGGAAATAGTATTTTTTAGTTATTCAAAATGTACAAATTAACACACAACAACAATATACAAGTTATACAAACTACAGCAAGTGTCAGACATGGACTAATTATATGCCAGGTAAAAAACCTTTGTATTGTCCTCGAGGATCTGGGAAAGTGTCACTTATTTGCCACAAGTCACCAAGGTGCTGCAGTCTGGGATCCAGGTACAGGAAATCATGGTGATGCTGATGTGGGATCCAGGTACAGGAAATCATGGTGGTGCTGATGTGTCAGCAATGTGTCAAAAAGTATTTCTTGGTGTCAGTCTATCAGCTGGACTTGGATATCTTCATGTTCCTCCATGGTCATTTCCTGTACGAGTCTCTGCAAGAAGGTGACAATTGTATGTCAGATGAGGTACCAAACAATGAACTGAAAGTCACTGAGCCAATGAAGTACATTATTATATGAGCAAGACTATTTGTGAAAGCCATGTAAATTCCTGCACATCGAAGTACAAGGAAGCTGTTGTATCTTCAATCAAAACTAATTAAGTTGCTTAGTGATATTTATTAGGTAAAATTGTTCAACATGGTGACAAATCGATATCTGAGTAAAGGGTTTCAAATGTTTTTGTAAGCAGCACTTTTCTGAGTGGTTAGTAGCAACAAGACACGGGGGGGTTTACGAGTCTGAGTTGCATCTGTGTAGTTCAGTTAACACCATTATTTTTGCACGATATACTAAACATATCAGCAAACGATGTAATCTAAATACCACATATTCCAAGCAAAGGTATGTTTTGAGCCATTCACATGCATGCTCGAATGGAATTATTTTTCCATGATGACATAATTGTACGTTACGAGACACCGCGTTCACTTCCGCGTTCTCTTCCTCGTCGTCTCCCTCGACCCCTCCTCGCCCTCTTTGAGATGGTCCACATGTCTATAAAACATATAACATAACTGTGTGTTCTCTGTTGCATAGTTTAGTTGCACTAACAAATATGAACATAGATAGCCATTATCATTAGCTGACGTACAGTATTTCCTAACAATGCCGACAAAAATATTAATTCTGAAATTAAATGACTAAATCACAAATATTAGGGGTCTGTACAGTATGTCTAACAAATGCAATTCACTTACGTCATCACTCGAGGGATACCAGAAGTTGTTTGCGTTCTGTTCCGGTGAAATTGGTGGTAGGCTGTTGAAGTAGGGTCTCTCTGAGACGCCGTAGTTCGTGTGCTTAAAATCATTGCATTATCTTGTTTGACCGATAGATGGCGGTCGTGAGCTACACACTGGGGCTTTAAGGTCTTAAGGAAATAGGACATTTTTTAATACAGTATGCACTTCTGTGTGTGGTATGAATTCATTATCATAAGTTTCTTCTGTCTCGATTTTAGTTTTTGTTAATTTGTTTGCAGTGGTGTAATTTACCAAGTTTGATCCACGAATGGTATTTTCCAGTCTATAGTTCAAAAAGGGTTGAAGATTTCGATTATCAAAGACACAGGATGAAATACAAAATGGACAAATGCAGAGACCTGTGTAAATATTGAAGATTTGTGTTGATGCCACATCGTTGGTACGAATTTCCTTAGCGGACTGTTATGACTTAACGTGGCAATAGCCAGATTGATATTGTGCTTCACTCAAGGGAGTTCTCCACAATATCAGTCTGGTACTTCTTCACTGTGATTTGCTTGGGAAAGGTAGGACATTCTGTACAATACTTCAAACTTATTGGATGATGCGGCATTGTATACGTTTGTTTTAACCAATCACGGCCACAGATGAAAATGTCTTTATTCTTGTTGGTGCGGGGGAGCACGAACATCTTACCAGATAGAAATGCATAAAGCGCCTCTCGCTGTTCAGCATTCAACAAGGAAACGTGAGTATTTTTGCAAGAGCAGAATTAATCACGGCATCCATTCATCCATGTTAGGTTTATTTACTTGACCCGGTATTGGCGCTGGCTTCCTGGTTTCGTCACAGCTGCATGTCCCGCCCCCAAACACAATGTCGCTCTGTGATTGGGTGGAAATCATCGGGCTCAGTACAAGATGTATTCTCAGGAATTTGTGAACTCACAAATACCGCAAGAATTCATGGAGGACCATATTACATTGCCTCATCACAGGGATGCATTGTGGAGTTGGTCTGCCACCTCTGACCTAAAACGTAACTGCTGCCTCTGTCCCTAATTTTGGTACAGATGTTTGCAAGAATCATTGAAGTTCCCGCAAATGATTTGACACCTGTGACCTAAGATAATAATGGCAAGCAGAAATATTGTTACAATCAAATTTTATCACGAGATGCAGAAAACAGAAAAAGATGTCGTGTGTGATGCATTATATAGCTTGTAAATAAGTGAATCTCTGGTTAGTATGCAGATTAGAAAACTTTTTCGCCAGCATCTAGACACTAAAGGCTACTGACAATTACAGCAGCTGTCTGCCTAACTCAACATGTGCATGGTTGTCTTTGTACCATTTGTGTGCTTGTCCTTTTAACCTCAATGCATCGAGCCACTTCTTCAACTAAACTTTACTCAATGCAGATTTTTAATTTTTTTTTTTTTTTTTTACTTATGCTTACCTGTACTACTTACCATCGTCACTACTTCCCATGTCATGTCATGTCATGAACCCCTAATTCACTTTTCCCTCTGTTCTTCTCATGTCTCCTCGCATTTCACCCAGCAGGAGTGTCGCTGGTTCTGTAGGACACGAGGAGATGTCGAATTGTTCTTTGCTGCTGGATGAAAAGTGGGTCATGTCAGGCGAGACCAGAAGGGAGACGAGGTGGGACAAGAGGCAAACATAAAATGAAAAGGATTGTAGGCCTGAAAAGCATAAGGTGGAAGAAGGTTGGAAAGAAAATGAGTTGGAGTGCATCAGACAAGAGTGCAATAAGGGCACAAAAGCATTTAAAAGGGAAAGTAAAGGGTGAGAGTGGATGACTACAAAGGGAGATTAAGGCAATGCAGAGGCCAGGGATGAATGAAAAAGAACAAAGCTGAAGATGAAATGTGCTCTCTAGGCAAATGCGACCATAGATGAAAATGACAAAGCTGCGGAAATTGGTCATGTTGATGTGGCATTATGTAACTAATACCAGTGTGTAAAGGAATATATGCTGTAATGTAATGCAGTTCTTCTGAAATAAAGATGGTCGATGGTTTTTTACATATTAGATTTTTTTTTCCACATTAGAATGTGTAGAAAGTGTAATTGCACATACACTATAGTAGGTGGCAGTAGCACTCATTGCCAGAGAGTGCACATAGGAGAATTTGGTCAAGGTGTACTTAAAACAATGTTAATGCCAAATCATACTATTATAGCCATGGTGAAGAGTTGAGGGGGGGTGCGAAATGTTTTCTTCTTTTGGGAAAAATAATTGAGAAGCATGTCTGTAATGGCAAAAAAGAATGGCATATCTAGGGGTGGGAATCTCTGACATGAGGCCGATTCGATATGTATCTCGATACACAGGTTGCGATTCGATTGAAAAACGATTATCTTTCAGAACAGAACGGTTCGATTAAGTTTGGGAACGATCCAATTTTCGTTTCGATACGATTGATTTCAATATTCAAAACTTATAGTGACGTTTGTTGCTTGTATACATTAATCTTAAAACACCACAATTTTTTACAGAATCTACGAATGTGTTAAAAATAACAACAACAAAAATGTCTTCTATATTTTTTCTATATTGAATCAATTATTTCAATGGACCGCAACAAAGGGCTGGGCGATATGACTGAAAAATGTATCAGTTTAAATATTTATTAGTCGTTATTCACAGTTAGAATTGTTTTTTGTTTTGTTTTTTTAAATCCAAAATAAGGATCAGGAAAACAAAAGGCTGATAATTCAATTTGAAATATAAATATTTAACCTTTAAAAAGACACCAACACAATTAAACAGAATATGTCCACATTGTGAAGTATTTCAGAAACATAAATTTAAGACATGAAATAAACCTACCGTCCAGCCAAAAGAAATATGAAGCCACCTTATGGAACAATAAATCTATCAAACACATTTTAACCACCTAATATATAAAAAAATATTTCCAAAAGTACCCTTCCCTTTTTATCAACAATTTTTGTTTTTAACAATTTTTGTGGGGGGTTTTTTGCCATCACATTCATTTTTGGTTTATGTATGACATCTTTTTGTTTTTTTGTTTTTTTTAATCTGAGACAAGATGATGGCCCTTAATGTTTAAAACTGTCTCCAGTGGCCAGCATTGAAAAAAGTGCACACATACAATATGATCCTTGAACCCAACTATGAAATTACCAAGCTTCCTCTTTCAGAAAAAAGAACTATAATCCCAGACAGTATGAAGAAAAATAGTTGTGCAGTATGATCAAGCTCTCCATCATTATTTTGTCTCAGTTTCCTAAATGGACTCTTCATAGTGGAGGACATGATGAAGCTGGCGGTGTCGCTTGTGGAGGTCACACACATGAGGCATCGTTGATGTCACATGAAATTAAAATGTCACTGTTGTCTGCCGACGCACACAAATTCAATTTCTCACATAAAAAGAGACAAATCCTCCTGTAGATTGAGACATCTGAAAACATCCCATTCAACTGACAGATTACTGCAGGAGTGCGCCTGTCTGAATGCCCCCTCAGGCTTGAATCAGTGCAGCTGTGAGCATCCAAACACTTCATCTTCGCCGCTTCTTCAATTGACGTATGAGATGATTCAATTTATACTTATAAACACTCGTTCAGTTTTACATAATAGCACATAAAATCTGAATACACATGTTCATACTAGATGCACAACCCCCGCACGATGCAAAACGGGTAAGTCATGTTAGGCCTTGTAGATCAGTGTATGACTGTTTATACTAGGGGTGTCACGATTCGCCAACTCCACGATTCGATTTAAATTTCGATTTTGGGGTCACGATTCGATTTTTTTTTCGATTTTTTTTTTTTTTTTTTTTCGCTCCCCCACTTTATAACACAGAGGCATATGCTTCTGTAGGCTAAGGCTAGTCTATGATCATTGGTTCTATTCATTGTACAGTAAATCTTATTTCAAAAGATCGGCTACATATAGGTGATGCAATTTCCATATTATTTTTGTGTAAATTTATGTAATATATGATAATTGACATTAGGCAGGAATGATCAAATTCAAAGAATTTATTTACAATATAAAGTTAACCGTCTTGTTCTTACTGAAGTGTAAAATAAAAAATAAAAAAACAAAAACAAAAAGTCACAGTGGGTGCCTGCCATCTATTGACTGTTTTTGGTTACAACAGTGTGCTGTGCGTTCCTCTTAAAATAATGTGCAATGTGCAACAACAACAAAAAATATATTGTATCCAAAGTCATGGAACAAATACAGCCTGAACAAACTATATCCCAACATTTACAGTTGCTGGGCATACTGTAGCGTGGTTCAAGTACACTAATTAAATGTTTGAATCCAGCGTTTTCCAAGGCTGCAGGTCTGCTGCTATAAATAGACCTATGGATCTGGCGTTTCGCGCGAGCTGAAGTGTGTGGAAGTTTCACTGTAAATGAGGATGAAATAGTTGGTTGGACCGTTGTTTTCCCACTTCTAGTTGAATTTGATAAATCTAAATCTTTGTGATGCCTGCGTAAATGTCCCGTCATGTTTGTCGTGTTTCCCGTTGTTACGGCTGACGGCCGCTCCCCTAGTATGTATGTGTGTGTTTGTGTCGGCTGGTGCCCGTATAATGGTACTTCAGTTTGAATGCGCCAGCGCGACACTCTGATTGGAGGACTGTGCCAGCGCGACACTCCGATTGGACGACTGTGCCAGCGCGACACTCCGATTGGACGACTGTGCCAGCGCGACACTCCGATTGGACGACTGTGCCAGCGCGACGGTTATTGTTGTTTCTCCTCCGTTCTGTCAGTTCTGTCAAATGCGGTTATTATTTGTTCACCTTCCACTTTCACTCCCTTGTCAAACCCCTGCCTGAAATTTCAATTAAAACTACTCAGATGTTAAAGTCGACCCGTGTTTATCTACTCTATATTTTCTGTTATTGTGTTACTTCCCTTCCCCTTGACGAGCCGGGCGTAACACCGTGGCCGAGTACAGTACGCGCACATAGCATATCTTGCAACTGTGGTCTTTTTATCGACAACGTGAACGTTGTCGACATAACTCACCGGGAACGCAAAATGTTTCCAAACTGGTGACGAGAGAAGCGGGAGCGGCTTGAAGCACCATTGCTGTGTCTGTCCGCGCTTGCCATCATGACTGCAGGAGAAGTCAGCTAACAAGTGCCGTTAGCTAGTAGCTGAATGGCTGCGTCTCATTTGCTTTCCTGGGAGGTGGCGGTGGCGGCGGTGGCGGCGGGCGCGGGGGGGGGGGGGGGGGGGCATCGAATCGTGTGTCCTCTCTTCTATTTCGATGCTCGAAATCGTGACGTAATTTCGATCGATTTCGATAAAAAATCGAAATCGTGACACCCTTAGTTTATACATGAAAATAGTTGGCTATAAATGTATGAGGCACTGCTCAGTGAAGTAATACAGGTAGGGGTGAGTGTGTGGGTTTATGCATTCATGTGTGCTCCTGTCATAGAGACAATGGTCCGGTTGAGGACTTTTCTTGACACCCTGACAGAAACAAAATGACAAGTGATTGGACAAACCATGACAGCCGGAGACACACAGACGATCACATGCAAAGACAGACATGGCACAGCCGTCCAGTACTGTGTTGATCAGTGAGGCCAGTTTAATGCTTTTCATTGTGGTTGGACACAACACTCAATTGGCTTGATTGTTTTGTTGTTGTTGTTTTTTTTTAAATTGGTATTTATTTATTTATTTATTTATTTATTTATTGTGTGTGTGTATTTAGTCTCGTCTCCCCTCTGTCCACGTCACTTCATTGTGGTTTCCTCCCATCATGCTGCCCATTTTTGCCTTGAAGTTTCCCTCATGTTTTGCCTTGCTTATTTTTATTTTTTTTTTTTTTTTATGTTAGCCAGATCCCTGTTTACCTCCTTGATTTTGTTTAATTAAGCCCCTTTATTCACTACACCTCTGCCTCCACGCCCTGCTTCCCTGCACTTGTGTCCTCCAAACGTTAACAGTTTCTCCCCAGAGCTCATTTACAAGGTAAAATAATTTATATATATATATAAACAACTAAATAACTTCAAAAAAGAAACAAGAAAAAAAAAAAAGAAATTATAAAATTTTGTCAGCTAGTCTCATAGTCACTTCTGTATTCGGTTTACAATTTGATTTCTGGCATTTGTTACAACAAAAATGACAATGGCGTAATGTTCAATCTTAGTCTTGTTTTTAAATAAGATGGCTTTAGTCAAAATTTTAAATGTCATTTTTGAATTGGCTTCTCATCCCTTTTACCTCTGCTATGCCTACAATCCCCTTGTGCTTACTAACCTAACTCTAGCTTCTCCTCATTTTAACCCTTCACCCATATGTTCTTTGTCTCTCAAGGCGTGCCATTGAAGGTAAGATGTGTTATAGGAGGTGCTGAGGACCGCCTAAACCCCACTTTCCCTTCAATGTCTTTACTTGATGTGGTAGTGCAGCATTTCATAATGTCAGCACAAAACAAGTGTTGTGCCTGTCATAATACGTTTTTGACCAGATGTTACAATAAAAACATTCAATTCTGATTTAAAAATGCATTAATTCAATTGACATGTAATGTTCCACCTCATTGTGTTTCTGTAATTACCGCGTGTGACACTGGTCCGAATGTTTGACAGTGGTTGGCTTTTCAGGCGCTGCTGACACATCATTAGACACAGCTGTACTGTACGCCAATTAATAAAGTGAAATTACTAATTTGTCATGATGGCACTCAAATGTGTTGACATGACATTAAATGCCTGGCAAAGTAAATTGAATAAGGGTAACAGCTGAACTAGAAATGAAAAGCATATTCTAGAAGCTTTCCTGCTTACATTGTTGTTAAGTGCTGGAGACAACCTGACGAAAAGTCACCTTGCCAGTGTTTGACGTGTCACCTGTGTCGTGCCGCCGTTGCTCAGCTGCTGCTTCTGATTTATGTCCTCTAGCTGTCTTCATCATCACCTGCGTGTTTGGAACCTTGAAGTCATAAGTATAACTTGAGGTTATGTTTGTCTGCACCGGAATTGGATTTTATTTTATTTTTTTCCCCCAAGTCATTTAATTGAGTAACATTAAGTTTGAAACTGCATCTTTCCCACAAGTATATAATTTGTTCTCAGTCTAATCATAAAATGATCTACTGCTTTGCTTTTACTGGTTTCCAAGAGGCGACAAAAAAAATAAAATAAGAATAAAGTTTGAACTTAATTTTTTTTTTAAATCGTAAAAATGACTCAACTTGGCAAGCCTCTAAACAATAGGATTGAAAGTTATGAGCGATGCAAAAAATCATTACCGGTATATTCAGTTTGCACAATTGTGTAAAGCCATGCAGTGTAAAAATGAAGTCATTCTTTTCGTAATAATAAAACATTCAAAACTAAAGATGACTATGCATTTGACTTTTACAGATTTTTGTATTAGATGAGGATAAAGACAAATCAGTTGCAGCTATCAGCAAATGTTTGATCTGAAAAGAATGCAGAGGGGATGTGGAAAGAGTGATGACTAAGAGCAAAGAAAAATCGGCAAATCTGAGAGATGAATGACAAAAACAAACAGGGAAAACGTCAGATTATAAAAGGAAAGACTGATATTGATGGACAGGAAATGGGGGGGGGGGGGTGCCATTCAGTATTTCAGTTAGTTGGGTGAGATCAATAATGAGCTGTTTAATGATTATTTACTCAATAAAATGATAGTCAATAGTACCTGGGATGTGACCTCCTAGAACAGAGACACAGAGCATATCATGAACAATATTTGGCAACACATGTACATTAAGATAGCAAAACACACCCTCATATGTAAGCAGTGAGTCCAATGTTGCCTCAAACATCAATTGATTAGCTGAATCAATATTGAAAGATTGTTTATTTCAAATATACGCATGTGAAAAGCAGTTTGGAATAAGGCAGACTTCGAACTTCAAGGACGCATCTGTTGAGGAAGGACGCATCTGTACTTGCTCTTGCACTCGCTCGTGAATCGAACTACTTGTTGATTTTTGCATTGGGATTTTTAACTACAGTGTTGCAGAATGCCTGGCGGAAAAAGAGCTGATGAGAATGAGGAGATAAAATCTTCTCTTAAAAAACTCAGTGGAATGGTTGCCGAATTACTTGAAATGAAGAAGAGCATTGAGCCACTTCTTCAGGAAATACAGCAATTGAAGAAAGAGACAATGGAAAAAGATCGACGCATTGTTGCCTTGGAACAAAAAGTGGATGATTTGGAACAAAATCTTCATATCAACGATGTGATAGTCACCGGTATCAAGATCAAGCTGCGCCGTGGCCCTTCGAGAGCTGCGGCTAGCACGAGCACGGAAGATTCTGACCAATATTCAGGGAACAAGACTGTGGAACAGCAAGTGACACTTCAACTCAGAGATTTGGGATTAACTGTTGATCCTGCGCACATTCAGATGTGCTTTTCGCTGCCAAATGGAGGGACACGACCACCGGGAGTTCTGATCAGGTTTGTTGACAGAAAGAAAAAGATTGCTCTTCTGAGAGACCGTCACAAGCTTCGTGGGAAACATGTCTACATCAACGAAAACCTCAGCATACGAAATGGTGACATCGCCAAAAAGGCTCGACAAATGAGAAAGAATGGACTTATCGAAAGCACGTGGACAAAAGACTGCCGAATTTTTATTCAAACTAAAGATAACTCTGGTCAACTAAAAACACGAATCGTGAAAGGAGCTGAGGAATTGGCAGCGCTTGAGAGACAACAGTAATTCACAATATCACAACAACAATAACAACAACATCACTAATTACCCAAAGCTGGAGTTGTATATGATTACTTGCCGACATTGCCAAGGCTAACTCTTGTTTCTACACCTGCATTGATAACATGTATTGCTGTTCCCGTTTAATGTAAATATTGTCTGGCTCGAATTCCGTTTGGACATTTGTTGTAACAGTCAAGGCTACATGATAAGGCTGTATTGTGGCTACAATGAAACTGCTTTCAATACGCAAAATGGGGGTTGGTGGTCTGGTTCCTGGAATGCAGCTGGCGTGGGCCGCTCTGCTGGGTGAGCTAGGCTGGGCAGCGCACAGGAGGCATCAGATCCACAACATGCTAGCAACCAGTGGTGCTACCTGACCAGAATCGAGTGCTGAAATTGCTTGAATCGCAATGGGCCGAATGCAAGCCGATCTACTCTTCTGGAAAGCACAACATGTGTGAAAGCTGATCCGAGGTCAGCGAAGACCCTACTGGTGAAAGAGAAGAATTGCGCTTGCCTTGGCTGCTCGCCTGGCAGGGTGGGCCTGCTGGTGGCATCTGGGGACCGACTCACCAGTTCCAAATGACTGGGACTAGCCACAAGCTACACACGGACATTCAAGATGAACTGAACGAGCAGTGTCTGGGATAGTATGGGATGGGGACGGGTCTCGAATAAGCTTCGGCTTCTACCCGTCAGCCCTTCTTTCGGATGTCAATGTTGCAAATGATGTGATGTGATTGATGTAAACTGTAATGTGTCCGAAAGGAAAAAAATGAATAAACTAAACTAAACTAAACAAAAATAGGAAGGGGATTTGGCTGCAAAATAGACCTATTAGAGTAAACTGCAAACACTGGTATTATTTATTTATTTATTTATTTATTTATTTACAATTTATGCAATTCTGATACCGTCCCTATGGCAGCATCAATGTTACTCTCTTTTGGGCATGCAATTATTTGCAAGCATTCAGTTGCTTCTTCAAATGTAAACACCCATAGAACATTTACTTTTTTCTTTTCTTTTTTTTTCATTTTTGAACAGTCACAGTTGTATCAGTTTGAAGTAGGACAAGCTGGATTTTTGAGATTCCATAACTGAATTTTATTCCCCAACCTCTCCAGTTTATATTTATGAATCCTTGTGTGGTGTTGATTTGCTGTAAAAGATTAGTTAAACTCATGTTTATTGGTCACAAGATTTTAAAGCATACCTAACGGTTAGCTTCAAACATGTCATCTGCTTCTCTGTGCAAAAGTCTTCTTGTCTTTTTGTAATTGTTGTTGTTTTACCAATGTTATAATGACCTAAGCTGGCCAAAGCTGACAGCATTGAAGCAATGTGTTTACTGCACTGGAGCAAGGTCTGTGTCTCATCAATATGAAAGAGTTGCCAGTTCTGAAAAGCCAGGTAGAATTAGAATAGCATCCCACTCTGCAGCTCAGTGCAGCTTTAAGCTCTTTTTTTTTTTTCTGCAGCAAATGCATACTGTACATGGCTCATCCTAAATTGTAGGCAGTAGGTCCCAGCTTGCACGCTCATTCAAGTCCATTGTGCCATACCTGGCCAGCAACAAGGCAGACAGCCAAAGTGAGCAAGTGGCTGGGAAGGAAAACGAGCTGGCTTGCCAAATAAATAGACCCAGATATTTTTCTAAGTTCTTGGCAGACCAAAGTAGGGCTGAGCATTGTTGGACTCACATCTAACAGTATTGCATTCAAACATGCCCATGTTACTCTGGCTTGCCTAGTGATTTGAAAGTAACATCAAGCATTCACT
The DNA here is from genome assembly GCF_051991245.1 of Festucalex cinctus. Lineage (NCBI taxonomy): Eukaryota > Metazoa > Chordata > Actinopteri > Syngnathiformes > Syngnathidae > Festucalex > Festucalex cinctus. Next base: position 48,546,257 of record NC_135411.1, read on the forward strand.
ATGAGACTATTCCATTTTGTCTATCCCAACATCAAATACATTTCTCATCTGAGAACCCAAACAAAGCGCATTGCGATAAGTGCCAAGAGTTTTGTAATTACATCGTCACCGCTGCATGTCCAGCTGCAGTAGAGAATGTGTGCAGATGAGTGCTGGACAAAATTCAGAATTTCAGAATTCAATTTAATGGATGAATTAGAATTTGAATGAACTCCACCATTCATCAATGGGGATGGGGGAAAGGGTGTGAAAGATGTAAGACAATTTGGTGTATGAAGAGCAGGCTGACAGATTGAGCCTCTCCATGGACATGTGTGGTGGATGTCATCATATTTGACTCATGGGACAATCCTGGTAAATCATTAGAGAATTCAATTTATTGAACAATTTTCATCTTAAATGTATTTAATTTGCACTCCCTCTGCACAACTATTGAGAGTAGTGTTGTTCCGATACCGATACTGGTATCAGCAGAGGCTCCGATACTGCATTAAAACAGTGTTATCGGTATCGGTGAATACGCACAAGTAACATGCCGATACCATTAATTCCAACGCTAATATAGGATTTTGTATGCAGCATCTTGTGTCTTATTCGTGCACGACAGTCACTGATATGTGACATGCTCACTGCATGCCGATCTATGATATCCTATTGGACCTTGAATGCTCTGAACCAATAGTAGGACAGCTTTTCCATGTTGATCGGTATGGTTTCGGCCGATACTGCAAAGCTGGGTATCGGAATCGGTATCGGGGACCAAAAAACGGTATCGGAACAACACTAATTGAGAGTCGAGGTAGTCACACACAAAGCACAGTCAGGGGTGCAAGGTGGTCTCCAATTGACCCACGTCATACGCGCGGCCGACTAGATCATTCAAGGTGCTATCATGCAGTACCTGTATGAACGCTCTTTGCAGGTGACAATCTTATGCTTTGACCACAGCGAGTCCAATTCTTCTTCTGCAATGTGTGTGCCTGGATGCACTGCACTTTAATTAAAGAGAGTGAAGGGAGCTTCTTCCACTGGATGGGAGTTGGCTGCATTCCATCGACAATGGTGCAAACGCCAATGGTGCAAACATTTATCTATACTAGGCAAGTAAAATCCCCCCCCCAAAAAAGGAAACTCCAACCAGGCGCAGTTAGACTGCACGCTATGCTAGACTTGCTCTGGGCTTGAAAATAGAACACTAAGAGATAAAGCCTCAAAACCATCCAATAACTTCTGAAATATCAGCTCAATCTCAATACAAAAGTCCTTATGCATTATGTGGACATTTTTAAATGTATGTGCATAAAACCTTTAATGGGAATAAATGAAGATTACGAAAAAGTCTATACATCTCTTTCCTTTTTTTTTTGCTGCATCCACTTCTTCAATGCTGACTTTCTCTTTTAATGGAGCTACTTAGCATGTGCAGCGTGTAAGCAGTGCGGAGAAGTGTTGATTCTGGATTCAATTAGCCATGTCTGCCTGTGGAACAAGTGAACAGCCCCATCCCCAGCCTAGCTTATCAGTCTTTACGCTGACGAAAGCTGGAGAGAATGTTGGGGGGGATAAATGACCAAATCTTCACTTGTAAATCGATTTTGGCGTCATTTGTTTTTACACTGTCTCTCATTATGTCTTGATCATCACACCTCTTTGTCAGTGTGCAGTCAATACCCGCATCCGCATCATGACTCTCTGTGGGTTTGCTGGAGCAAAGATGCATCGCTGTGTGCGACGACACGAGCCAGAGGGGGAGCAGATAACTAAATCTGTATTATTTGTGACTAATTACACTGTCGCTCATTCTTTGCAGCAAATAAACTCTCCCCCTCCCTTCAACGCCCCATAGATCTTTTTTTGCACCCTCTTCATCCTTCACCATCTATCGCTTTGTTCCCTTCAACAAGCACAAACAGTGAATTCTTCTAGGACTCTGTCTTTATTCAATAGTTTACATACTTTTTTTTTTTGAAATCACTGGAAGTTTAGCAAGCACTACTTAACCTGTACTGATGTAAAATATCTTTACCTACTTTTAATAACAACTGATTACATTAATTATTAATAGACAATGTACTGCATATTGGAAGTCATTTGTCCAGTCACTATATTAGGATGGAGAAATCTATTATTATTGTGTGTTAATATTTGGCCTTTGTACAGGTTTGTGCTTTAGTTCCTGTTTATATCCTTTTACACTCCATGTTTTAAGGTAACTGATTCAAAATGAACTTTCCAGTAAATGTCCCTCCTCAACCTGGAATGACCCTTTCTTTTGTGTTTATCTCTTTTGCACTAATGATGATTCATTATGGGTTTTTGTTGCACTTGGTGTTTTACACAATTCACCCTTCATCAAGCTGAACGTTTAATTGCATTTTCAAGAGCAAATCTATTAGTCACACTCAAACAAACATTTTCCTTATACGAGAAAGCACAACACTTTGTCAACTAATGGAGTGTATTTGTGTATACTGTACTTTTCGAGAGATTGAAAATTAGATTGCACATAGGTTGGAAGCTGTTGTAATCAATGAAAATCCTTATTTTATGAAGATGTCTTCACCACGCTTGCTGGGTCTACGTTGTCCCAGTTATTTTGCAATTAATGGCTGTCACACAACAGCAGCAGATGGCATCAAGTCAAGCTACCAAATGGTACACTTACCACACACCGCATGTGCCTGAGTGGAGGCAGGTGGACAGGAAGGTGGAGGAGGAAGCAGCTACACATGCTGCTCATTGTCAGTGAGCACTTTTCAACACCTGGGTTTGACTCCAGCATGGTCAGAGATCTTGACCATTGCTTTTATTTGTACATTCAATATTTTTTGCATTTTTAGGAATGTCTATATTAAATTATACAGTTCAAATCAGGTGAGAAAACACATTGTGAGCTTCAACTGTTATGTGTGTGGTCTCTCAATGTAAAAAAAATGTGTTAATAGATTAAAATCTTCATGTGTGTACCAGGTTATACTGTATCTGAGAAAATAAAATAAGGTAGAGGACGTTTCCAAACAAGACCACATCATGAGAATCAGATATTGCCGCCTCAGCACTGTGGAATATGAAATGCCCTCCAGTAAGAATAAACCCTGCTGGCTCCATCCTTTTGGCTAAGTTTGTTTGAGCTTTTTCTTCCACCAGCATTGACTAACAAGCAGACCCTACCCTGTGAGGGATTGAATGCATTGGTGACACTGGATATTGTATCCCGCCTTTTGAGAGGCTGGCAAACAAGTGGCACATGGTGATAAAAGTAGCTGGTCCAGAATTTTGTTTTGCCAACACAAAGAATATGCTGACCTTTGTGGATTTTGGCCCAATGGCATACCAGTTGAGTCACCCACCAAGAGGTGGAAACAACTATCAAGTAATGTAGTCATTCTACATGTAGTTCTAGTTGGACCATTTGTATCTGTATCAAGAAACATGTTGTGGAATTGACACTGGAACTGGACTGGCAAATGCTATGGAATGCAAGCCTCCCGTTATGCAGGACAACTATCCAGTATCATGGTGTCTTGATGTACGTGTTTATTTATTTCCAGGACCTTGCTTGTAACTCAAAATGCTGATATCACAAATCATCGCACCCCCATTGAAATGTATGGAAACACCATTAATCATTTCCAGCGCCCCAAAACACATACAAAAAAATGTTTGTAATGTGTTTCATGAGAAAATAGCACTTGACAAGATTGCTACATAGAATCATACAAATTTAATAGTATTCATCCTCAATCTCTTCTGTAATGCCACACATAGTTACATAGCATTATTTTTTTTGTGCATTATTTTGTGACGTGATGGTATTATTAAGAAGTTGATCAGGTCACTTAAAGGTACACTCAGTATTATACAGTGGCATCTAGTGGTGAAATAAAAAGTCATTCATTTAAAAAACAAAAACAAATGTTTGTGTTAGTAGGAAGTAAAAAGATATGTTGTATCGCATAAACATACTTTTTTAAAAATATAACGATAAGTCTATAAATCACTAATTATTTTACATGGCCGCGCCTCGCCTTCCAGTGTCCGCCATGTTTCATCGCCATCTTTCTGCTACGGGTGCCGTCAAAGACAAATTTCAGCAATCCATTTCTTAACGCGTTTTTGGAACGCCTTTGCAGACGCACTTCCGGTTTGTGTGGCGACCGCATGTACACGAAGAAGAAGAGTTTCCGGTCCCCGAAGAGAGCATTATCAAGCATCACACTTACTTTGGGAATTTATTTTATTTCAGCGCGACAAAACAAGAGTTTATATTGTAGCCGCATTTGCCAGATGGAGAGAAATGAGGAACAGACTAGGTTTGGGACGTGCCGGTGCCTTCGACTGCTTTCTACTTGACCGGTAAGTAAGAGTACATTTGTGTTTACGTTTTGAGAGCGAGAGAAAAAGTATACACCGTACTAATTAATACGATGTTCGTACCTTTGTTTTACGATCACTGTAGCTGTTGATTAGCAACTCCGCACCACTCGAACGATTTCGTTATGTAGCTACTTGCTTTGAAAAAAAAAAAGATTCCCGCTGGCACGTTATATTTAGAGTAAATGCGCAAGTTATTGTGTAATGTAATGTAACTGTGATTTCGGAGGTATATTTGCCCATAACTTCAATAGAGAATCTAAAGCATACTGTATTAGTGGAGGAGTTGAAAATTATTTTCGTTGTGGTTGGTGAAAATAGTGTTCTCGAAATTAATTTTCGGCAGGGAATAACTTTCTGGACTTAAATGCTGGCTGTACCGTAAGCACTGCTCGAGTCTGAACTCTCTCACTCAAGTGTGTACTGGTCCATTGTGTAATTGGGTGCACAAGAATTTACAGGCTGCCACGTTTTCCACGGAAACTCGACAAGCAAGCAGCCTTTGCATATTCTATGCAGTCAAGTTACTTTTATCTAGCTAATACAATGTTTTGGGCCCAAAAACTAAAGATCTTACCTCTATTTTGGGGGCTTTGTTGGAAAGTTGGTGACATATAGTAGTATCATCAATTATTCTATTTTATTTTATAATTGTGTTTTTGTTTGTGTCACACTAGATCAACAGCCAAACTTGAGGGGTTCCAGAACCATATTCTGATGTATACAAGCATTCATGCACCGTTTAAATACATCACCGACCTGCAAGAAAAAAAAATATCAAGGGGAGAGTCAGCAGCCAAATTGGAATGCCCCGAATGAGGACACTTGAATGGAGGACCCCAGAAGGCTTCGGTGTTGTACCACCAGTATCTCCACCTACCATATCTGAGCTGCAACAAACTGAAGTCAGCCGACGTCTTGGTATGTCATTTACATATGGACGGCATTGCACACTACATGAACTTTTTGTGTGAAGCAATACGGAATGGTCACATGTACAAGCAGCACTTGTTTTACACAGGACCTGCTGACCAGGTGTCTGAAGCCATGGAGTGACTCCTCCCTAGAGAGAATATTACAAGGCCGCTTCTGTCAAAATTTGATGGATGACATTCTTAATTAGATTAGGGGGGTCATGTGTGGGTCATGACCCCTCCCTAATGAAGATTAATGACCCTTTAATGACTTCCAGATGTCATATAATGAGGGTTAATGACCCTTAATGACTTCCTGAAGTCATTTAATGAGGGTTAATGACCCTTAATGACTTCCTGATGTCATTTAATGAAGATTAATGACCCCTAATGACTTCCTGATGTCATTTAATGAAGATTAATGACCCTTAATGACTTCCTGATGTCATTTAATGAAGATTAATGACCCTTTAATGACTTCCAGATGTCATTTAATGAGGGTTAATGACCTTTAATGACTTCCAGATGTCATTTAATGAGGGGTAATGACCTTTAATGACTTCCGGATGTCGTTTAATGAGGATGAATGACCTTTAATGACTTCCGGATATCGTATAATGAAGATGAATGACCTTTAATGACTTCCGGATGTCGTTTAATGAAGATGAATGACCTTTAATGACTTCCAGGTGTTATATAATGAAGATGAATGACCCTTAATGACTTCCTGATGTCATTTAATGAAGATTAATGACCCCTTAATGAAGATGGATGATGTGTAGGTGGTGTTCCTACCTGTTTTTGCAGATATCATGGCTGACCCGGGTTCAAATGCTAATTGTTTGGTTAACTTCCGGATCCGGTGCACGCCCCCCTAGATTGAGTGAATAATGAATAATAATGAGATTGAATGACGTGATCGGAGGGAGTGGTTTAGTATGGGTAAAACCGCCGGGGGAAAAGTACTAGCCATTTCTATTATGGTGAAGGGGGAAAAGTATGCGCAAACACGGCTCAAAGATTGTATTTTTAGAGGTTGTAAAACAAGAAGTATAAGGTAAGGTTAAACTGTGATACGGTGGTTGGTATTATGAAATTAAAAAACATGAAGTTATACATTATATGTAAAAATGTTGTAAGAGTCGTTCGTGACTGCTGGGGTTGAATCTGAAAATAAACGGATAAAACTATATAATTTCCCCTTACTGATATAGTTACTATCTGACATTTTTGTTCAATATTTCTGTGAGTAGGGGGAAGCATATGCAGTCAAAGATTCATGGGGAGGTCAAATGTATGTCTGTGCTTGTGCTACGCGCATGAATGGCTGCATGGGGGTCAAAGAAGTGTGAGGACAGACGGGCGGCTGAAGAAGTGTGAGGTTAGACGGTGGCTATAATGTTGTTAGTTTGAAAAGACAACGCTTCCTAAAATATATTTCAAAAACAAGCATGTACTCTGACGGTTACATTTATATCAGTATCAATTTTACAAAAGGAAAATGGTGAGCAGGTCTCCTCACCCTCCTGTGAGAACGGAGGGGGTTGCTGATCATAAAATTAAATTAGGCTGAAGAACGGATACGCAGCTAATTGCGAGGGGCCATTTTTAGTATGAGAAAGGCGATTGTTCAATATTCCTGTGAGTAGGGGGAAGCAGAGGCAGTCAAAGATTCACGGGGAGGTCAAATGTATGTCTGTGCTTGTGTGTGTGTGTGTGTGTGTGTGCGCTAGGCCTATGGCTGCATGAGGGTCAAAGAAGTGTGAGGACAGACGGGGGGCTGAAGAAGTGTGAGGTTAGACGGTGGCTATAATGTTAGTTTGAAAGACAACGCTTCCTAAAATATATTTCAAAAACAAGCATGTACTCTGACGGTTACATTTATATCAGTATCAATTTTACAAAAGGAAAATGGTGAGCAGGTCATTAGCGGTATCAGTATCCTTACCCCCCCTGTGAGAACAGAGGGGTTGCTGATCATAAAATTAAATTAGGCTGAAGAAGAACGGACACGCAACTAATTGTGAGGGTCATTTCTGAGGGTCTAATAGAAATTTATGGATTTTAAATTGCGTTTTGCACACCCTCCTCTATGTATAAATATGAGGCCTTCGCAATGCCACACTCACTTCTCTGAAAAATTCTCAAGAGGTATCGGCTCTGAGCTTCCAAGATGAATCAAGGTAATTAACTCTTGATATTATCTATATATGTATATATACTCATACAAATGTGGCACTTATATTCACTTCTATTAATGTTTTTGCTATGAAATAAAACCCCCCTACATCTTTATGAAGCTTCTGGAAAAGCAAGCATCTTAGTGAGTGATTTATTTATTTAATGGAATGATGCATGACTTTATTTTTATACTTATAGCGTTTATTTTATTTTTAAGTTATGAGAGATTTTGGAATAAGTCTGTATTAATATGTATTTTTTGTTTTACTTTTATTTTAATTTTATAGAGTTAGGAGAGTTTATTTTTTATTTTTTTTATTTTTGAATGAGTGAATGAGTTCGTATTTCTTATTTTAAATTTGAATTTTTACAGAATTAGAAGCGTTGTTGGATGAAATTCAACTGTATTATTATTCAGCGTCACAAGGTGGCGATGTTGTGACAGGAATCCGGCGTAAGTATTTCTTTTTTTGAAACGTTTAGAGCTTTTTCTTGCTTTAAAATTAACTGTTAGTAATGGATATTTACAGAATTGAATGAGGCTGTGAACGAGAGGGTTAGACAGCCGGAGATTTTCGTAATTACGAGTGATGAGGAAGAATTGGATGACGAATTATCTGCAGGAGTGAACGGTAAATTTCCTTTTTTTTTTTAAATAAAATAAAACCTATGTATTACTATTTTTTAAATGAACCGGTAATGTTGTATGATTATAGGTGGTGATATACTGAGCGAGACGGTCCCAGAGACTGCTCAACCTGAGGTCATAATAATATCTGACGAAGAAGAAGAAGAAGGAGAAGAAGAAGAAGAGATATTAAGGCGTGAAAACGTGAGGGCCGAAGAGGAAGGTGAATTCGTCGGGTTTCCACCGATTGAAAGCGAATCTGAAATGGAAAACTCTGAGGGGGGTGACATGGATTTAGATAATGTAGGTCAAGGTTTGGCTGAAATTGTAAATGCCTTAAACGATGAGATCTCTATGCAAATCGAGCCTTTTCAAATGCCTGATGAAATCGGCGGCGATGATGGCGATCCGTTTGTGGCTATAAGACACATTGAGGATTTTATTGATTTCTTTAATCCTTTAGAGAGGGCTCTTGCACGTCTTAACCAGTCATCTTCAAACGACGAAGCCGTTGAGGACATACTTGAACCAGACATACATAGAAATGACCAACAGCAATCCTCTGTATCATTTTCACAACATTCCCAGCCTAACCCACGCAATCAAATGCAATATGCAGAAGGTAGCAGCAGTACACATTGCCAGCAGACACTTGTGTCAAATACACAAAACTTTCAATACCAACCATACACGCACAATCAAACGCAACAGACAGAAGCTGGTGGTAGTAGTACACCAGCTAGACAAGACCTCCAACAACAGTCTCGGGTACATCGACACATTCAAGCAGAACATCCCCCAGCACCAACCCCCAGTACACAATCCACCTTGCAACAATCTTCAGACACAAACAGACAGGTGGGGGGACAAGTTAGGCGTCCGAATTTTAACAACTTGGAGATAAGACGACGTCTAAATACAACGAGACCCGAAGACCCCCTTGATTTTGCAGCCTTCTACACAAACATTGGCAATAATTTGAATGAAGCTGTGCAGGAGGTAATCAGATCGACTAGTCGCGGTGATATAGTCCAAGCAGAAATAGTGGGTGAAAATGTGAGGGAGCACTGTTACCTAGATGCTGTTAATGACCCGAATGACGTAACTGACGCAGTCCATAATTTGCTAGATCGCATCGCACAATCTAATACAGAGGTACTGGCCGACAATAGTCTAGAACTTGTTGTACAGATTGTATTTGATGTTAATGGCGGAGGAGGTGCCAAACGCAAACTAATTTTGACTACAAATGATGAAATGGTTCAAAAGAAGAAGAGATGTTTGTACATAACGTATGACAAAAATGATAAATTATGCTTTGCTAGATCGTTAGCATACCTGCTTGACGGATCGTTGACTGTTGATCAGGCTACACAGAGGGCTCGTTATTTACAGCAAAGCGTGGGGTTGACTTGTGAGACTGCCGTTAGTCTGAGGGACGTACACAAATTTGAAACGCTTGTGAAACGCAAAATCGTTATAGCTTATAGAGCGGATTGCGAACGCCCCCTGTCTTTTTTTGAGACGCAATACCCCAAATCAGAGGACTCAGTGTTCTTACTGCTATTAGACGGACACTATTATGGAATAAAATCGGTTAAGGAGTTCATAGGGAAATCCTACTTTTGCAGTCATTGTTACAAAGGGCATAAAAACCAAGAACAACATAGTTGTGAGGGGCATTGTCACATCTGTCTCGACCCTACCTGCAAACAACAACCGTTCAAAGCCATTCATTGTAACGATTGTAACAAAATATGTCAGAACGAGAGTTGCTTCGTTAAACACAAAGAACGCAGACAGACCTCAAAATCCGAGACTAGCAACTGTGAGAAATACAAAAAATGTAGCGAATGCAGTGTGGAATATTACGTCAAATCACAGGGGGAGAATGTTAAACATAAATGCCCTCAAGCCAAATGCACAGTATGTGGAGAGGTTCTACCTAAGGGCGGTGATGAGGCGAGAGGAAACCCTCATCTGTGTTACATGCAGCCTCTAAAACCGGAAGCGCCTTGTAAACAAATAATTTACTACGATTTTGAAACATTCGTAGGTGCTGACGGTAAACACAAACCCTACCTAGTGTGTACCAAATCGACAAAGGGGTTGGAAAAACATTGGTTGGGTCTTGATTGCGTCGAACAATTTCTTGATTATGTCAGGAACCCTCGTTTTGAACAGTCTAAACTAATCGCTCACAACGCCAAAGGTTTTGACGCTTACATCATTCTAAACAAAATGGTAGACATGGGGGTTAATGTCAGCGTCATTATGCAAGGGAGCAAAGTCATTTGTTTCTCAGATACGGACTACAAACTGGGGTACATCGACTCCTTGTCCTTCCTCACGATGCCCCTCAGCTCCTTGCCTAAAGCTCTAGGTTTCATCGATCAAACTAAAGGGTATTTCCCCCATGGCTTTAGCTCTCTAGACCATTTAAATTACATCGGTCCCTACCCTGATCCAAAATATTATGGGGTAGAGCGTATGTCGACGGTCCATCGTACAAAGTTTTTTGAATGGTACGAGGTAGCGTGTAAGGGAACCTTCAATTTTGCTCAGGAAGCTCTAATGTACTGCAGAAATGATGTGAATATTTTGGCGACAGCTTGTGAGAAATTTAGAGAGGAGTTTCTTAATGCGACTGGTACAGACCCGTTCAATTCTGTAACTATCGCCTCCTCCTGCATGAAGGTGTTCCGGAACAATTTCCTAACACCTAAAACATTGGCTATTACGCCGACCGATAATTACATACAACAATCCAAATCATTCTCACGCGATTCGATCCAATACCTAATGTGGGTGGCGCACAGCCAAAAAATACCTATTATTCACGCCTTAAACAAGGGGGAGGTCAAGATCGGGCAGTACTATGTAGACGGGTACGCTTTGATAGACGGCGTAAAATATGTATGGGAATATCTCGGATGTTTCTATCACGGATGCCGTGAATGTTACGATCCTACTCAAAAGTGTCCTATGAGTAAACGACCGTTTCAAGAAAAGTTTGACAGGGTTAAAAAGAAAATACAGGATCTAAAAGTCAAGCACGGTGTACAGCTTGTGTTGATGTGGGAGCATGAGTGGCTGCGGTTAAAAAAGTCAAATCCGGATGTAAGAGAGTTCTTGCGCAATTCAAAATTCCCTGAGCCTCTTATACCACGTAAAGCTCTTTTTGGAGGGAGAACGAATGCCTTCGTGTTACGTTATACGGCTGCCCCCGGTGAACGTGTAATGTACGTCGATGTTACATCGCTTTATCCTTTTGTCAACAGCACATGTGCCTATCCGTTAGGACATCCTACCATCATTCACGACAATTTCGATGACCCCCAAAAGTATTTCGGGTTCATCAGAGCTAAAGTCAACCCTCCACGAGGCCTCTATTTCCCCCTGCTGCCGTACAAAACGGCAAGAGGTAAACTGGTGTTTACACTTTGTCGCACGTGCGCAGAACTTAACAATCAAGAAAGTTCGTGTTCGCATAACGATGACGAGAGAGCCTTAACCGGTGTTTGGGTTACGCCTGAATTCAACAAGGCTCTCGAGCTGGGCTACACCATATCACAAATTACGGAGGTGTGGCATTTTGACTCGTCGAGTAGCGACGTCTTCAAAGCATATATCGATACATTCCTTAAAGGGAAGCAAGAGGCCTCGGGGTATCCTTCCTACGTCGTTGATCAGGCAGGTAGGGAAAAGTACATCGAAAACTATGAGACTCACCAAGGTATTAGACTAGACCCCTCAAAAATAAATGTGAATGCGGGTAAGAGGCAGGTGTCTAAATTATGCCTCAACAACTTTTGGGGCAAATTGGGACAGCGTGATAATTTGGATAAAACAGAGATTGTAAGCAGCACAGAACGCTTCTTTGAATTGTTATTTTCGGGGTTGTACGAGATCAAAGCCTTTCACTTCCTCAACGATCAAAGGTCGATCGTGCAGTACAGCTACCACCGACGTTGCAACGTCCCCCCCTCCAAAACCGCTAACATCTTTGCAGCATGCATGACCACGGCTTATGCACGTCTAAAAATGTACGCATATTTGGAGCGACTGCAGACGAGTGTTTTGTACACCGACACGGACAGCCTCGTCTATGTAGTCAAAGACGGCGAAAGTCCTTTGGAATTAGGTGACTATTTGGGGGATTTGACTGACGAGTTGGGAGGAGATAGCATTCAGGAGTTTGTTTCAGCGGGTCCTAAAAGTTACGCCTACCAAACTAGGAACAGCATGAAAACGGTAATGAAGGTAAAAGGTATCACACAGACCCATGACACTTGCAAACGCGTCAACTTTGACAGCATCAAGAATTTAGTCGAAGGGTACATTGACTCATCAGGCACACAAACCAGAACGATTGAAACGCCTCAACACACTATCGTGCGTAACAAAAAGGGTTTTCACCTAAAAAACAGGTCATTCATGAAAAAGTTCAGGGTAGTATATGACAAGAGACGTCTTATCCCCCACGGACACACCCTGCCTTTCGGTTATTAGTGTGTTTTGTGAAATGGAGTTAAATCAAGTTGATTTTGATCCGAGGCTTCAACCCCCCTTTTCTTGTTTAATATCTGGACCAAGCGGGTGTGGAAAAACATATTTTGTAAAAAGTATCTTGGAAAATTGTAACCATGTTATGAAAAGTCTTCCTGACAATGTTGTATGGATCTACACTTCTTTTCAACCTCTGTACGAGGAACTTCAAAAGCTGAATAAAAATATTAACTTTGTGAAAGGTCTCCCTGATTCTTTTGAGGATGAAAGTTTGTTTCCAGCGCGTCAAAGTCATTTGGTTATTCTGGACGACGTCATCTTTCAGGCGTCGGACCACCCTGAGGTGGTAAGAATTTTTACCCAATATAGACATCATAGGAATATGAGCGTCATCATGTTAACGCAGAACATTTTTCATCAAGGTAAATACAGCCGGACAATCAGCCTCAACAGTAATTATATGGTGTTGTTTAAAAACCCGCGTGATAAATTACAAACGAGTGTTTTGGCTAATCAGATATTTCCCTCAAAGAAAAAGTATTTTTTGGAAAGCTTTGAAGACGCTACCAAAGACGCTCACGGGTATTTATTAGTGGATTTAACCCCGACATGTCCAGATCAATATAGACTGAGGACGGGCTTACTAGCTCATCAGTGGCCTACCGTCTACATACCCAAGACTTAATAAGATGTCGAAGCTTTTAAAAAGAAATGCTCCGCTGCTCAAAACTTTGTTTCACTCCAAGCCCAAGAAACGTAAAGACATACTTTTGCGCGGTCCCGCTAGCTTGGTGAAAGCTCTCTGCGAGATTGCTCTAAATCTCTTAAAAGGTCACATACCGCTGAGTCCTTCGCAGTATAAGAGGCTAAAAAAGCAAAAGAAGGTGATCAGAGAATTGGCCGATAAGAAAAAAAGTCTGAAGAAAAAACGTGCGGTCTTGATTCAAAAGGGTGGTTTTATCTTACCCTTGTTGGGGGCATTCGCCCCTGTCCTCGGAAGTCTTTTAGGCGGTCTAATAAATAAATAAACTTTAACCAATATGAGTTTGAGAACAGCTCAGAAAATGATTCTTGTCTCACCTCACCAACTGGAACGTTTAAGCAGGCCCGAACCAACCATTCGAGAGACGGCGGAGCGTAATTTGGATTTTAAAATGAAGGAGGTCCTAGAAGATAGTTCTCTAGACCAGTATGAGAAAATTAAAAAGTACCAGTCCTTGATGCAACGATATTTAGGGTTGCTCAAACAAGGGGAAAACGAACGACGACCAATCAACCTGACTCTACCTGCTGAGACATCAAACACATCCCCATCAGATGAAGCGACGGGTTTGGAGAATGAAGCCTGGCTCGACATCGTCCAAACAATCCCTCCTCGTTACCGTAAAAACGCCGATTATGTTTTAAGAAAACTGTCTACCGACGAAAGAGGTTGGACTCCTCGCAGCGAATTCATCTTCAGAGGTAAGCCCGTCAGAGGATCCCACATGACTGATTTACTCAAACATCTCATCGGCAAGAATGTTTCATCGCAAGGTCCTAGAGGTTGGAGCGAGTTTCTACACACCCTCTCAGAACTCAATATACCCGAAACAACGGTTTCTAACCCACATGCACGCGAGGAGTTGAGACGTCTAAAAAACGGCTCATATACACCTAATCCCATTGTTAAGGAATCTTCGAACGGGAAAAAGAAAAGAAAACGGACTGCTTCGACTATAAAGTGGGAGGGGTTTTAAATATGACACTTATTTTATGTAAGGAAAAACACATCACTCTGTATTGCCTTTTAAATTGCTTTTATTGAATAAATGATTTGAAAAACATAATCCGTTACAGACAATGACATTTTTTAAATTTGTTGAAAGAACATGATTTTTGTCCTCCGCATGGTTTGCAGGTAAAAAACCGGTGTCGCCGAACAAAAGCAGATACCATAGCATCATTCTTGATTACATCGTCGGTGTAGCAGTCCATCACATCCTGGTAAGACTCTCCACACCCTCTGTGGCTCAGGTAGTACACACAATGAGGGCCGCAGGCCGCTGACAGTTCGTGTTGTAACTGGCGATTATGGTAAATTATACGGTTAGAATACTTTTCCAGAAAAGACTTTATACTTTGTGGGTAATATTTAAAATCAGGGGGAAAGCCGAAGGGGTCGAAAAAAGATGCAGAGTCGTCCTTTTCCAAGGTGAGAGCCAACCAATGTTCTCCGGGTTTAGAGCGGGGGGGTGTATTAACTATATAGTATATGGGGGGCGAGGGTTTCAAGGAGGATAACTCGTCCGAAGCGTAAACGCCTCCAAATAAATGTCCTTGTAAACGTGTCATCAAACTCTCCAATTCCCTTCCGTTCATCTCCTCAGTAATAGTCCATTAACACTTCCCTCTTCGAGTTAATTTCTAAAATAGAGTCGTAACAAGCGTACACAATAAGTGTGGCGGTATGGGGAAGCGGGGTCCTGAATCTCATCTCCAATCTGAGTGTACCGCTGGACACAGGGGATAAAGCCTCTGTGTCCTGGCTAGGATTTAGATTAAAGGCAAACAGAGCATAGCCTTGTTGAAAGTCTTCGTGGTCTATACTTAGAGGTAAATCTTTTAAAAACCTCCCCGTCGAGGTAAACAAGTTATGAAACTCGCGCACTGCGTTTCCTGCGTTAAATTGGGGTTGAAACGCCTTAGATGGGATCTGCCGCCCTTCTTGAGTTAGGGCTAGGTATTCAATATTGTGGTGGGCAAAGTTAAAAGGATTTAAATTCTTCCGCCCCACAAAAGCGCTGTGATTGACGAGTGCTAAAACCACATACTTTGGCGTATGTCCCAAAAAGAGATTGTCTTGATGGCAGATCCTCGATAACTGGGGTATAGAGTAAGTCTTTACGTTGATCCTCGATAGGGGGTACAGCGCGTTGTCTTTGTGGAGAGCCGCTGCGTGACCCAAAGAAACGGCCGGTGCGACCGCTACTTTTTTTACAAAAAGGGTGGCTCCTATTATCTTCAGAGAGCAATCAGCGTCGGGGGGACTCATTAAACAAAAATCATCGCTGGCTCTTGTTAGCTTTAGCCTTAGATCCACGTTATTTAAGAGGTATCTCTCACAAAAGAAAATATCCGAGTGAATGGGGCCTAGGAGTTGAAATTCCCTGGACCCCTCAATCAATTGGGCTCTGTGAACCAGCCCTTCATTAACATCGTTGCCCGTGAGCGATGTTGAATCCATCCGCCCTCGTGTATCTTTGAAGAACATGGCTGTGCTAAATTGGCTTTTGAGAGAATCCTCTGAAAAGTTTAACAATGTTTCAATCATAGCTCTGTAAGGGTGAGTAGCGCTTGATTGTGAGATGAGTCTATCCCCTAATGTAACATCTACTTGGGTAAAGATTGTGTTTAACGGATAGTTAATGATGCCTACGTGGTCGGTGGGGCCCAGATGAGAGCCGTCTCTGTGTGTTACTCGCAAACGCAGGTAAAGCATTGTGTCCGAGAGATCCATATATTTAGAACCGTCCCCCGGTATGAAGAATTCAATGGGTCCTTGCTCCGTCAAAGCTGATAAGGGTGAAATTTCGACGTATTGGCTTTGTTCTATCGAAAGTTGGGTCATTGGGGGTGAGAACAAATCTAATTCCGACAGAGTGCATTCTTGCGACTTGTGATGTAAAAGAGCCATTTTCGTCAGATTGTTTAAGAGAAAATGTCGGCGTTGCTTCTTCGACGCTTCCTTCTTGAGACTGATTTCCTTTTGACTGCACGCCTACGCTTTTTATGAGTAACCAGTCTCTGACCTATCGGTCTCCTCGAAGGTCTTCGAGCCAAAACCATTAACCCGGATCCATCTTGATTCTTTTCTCTTCTCTGTATTCTTTCCATCGCACGTCCTGCTACATCCATGGCAATATTTTTAGCCGCCGACTGCAGGTGAGGTTTCGCTACTGTAAAACCTTTTTTGACTAAAGGTACGACAAAACGGAAAAGTTTAGAAAAAATGGAGCCCAAACCTCGCCCATATTGCACAGGGGCCCCGTGAAAACCCGGAAGCGACCCTCCTGCTTGGGTTTCGTAATAATTAACAAAGCGATACAGGTCAGGGTGTGTCTCCATCACGACCATTGTTTTTTACCTCGGTTTAAAATGCAGGGTAATAATTATCTTTCCGTATTTAAAATTAACCGGCTGATTCTGATCCGTCTTAATCTGTATTCCTACTTCTTCAATATGTCTCCTACTAATAGGCAGGTAGTAAGCAGGGTTGAAAGTTTTAAAAATAAACTCCCCGTATCTCCCTTCGATCGGAACAGTCCTCAATAACGGAGCATAGGCATCCCCTACCGTCTGGTGTTGCACCACGTCTGTATAAATGTATAAATGGTATTGACCCGCCTTTATATCGGCTGGGTACGGGGCAGGTAACCAATTAGGTTTTATAGTAAACCATTGTCCTTCCTTCATACCAAGTATGTAAGCCAACGGTGCATTAAAGCGGATCTTATAACATCCGGTTGACGACATCCAAAGAAATTTCCGCATATTAATATCGTAATGGAGTAAAATTTGGTTGCCTATTTTATTTTTTATAATATACAGAACCGCCTCTCGTAGCTTGTCAAGATCTTCATATTCCCCGGATGTAATATCTAAGGTGTGGGTTACAAATTCGTTTTTATCAGACCCCCTAGCTGTCTCGGAGTTCTTTGCATCCTTAGCTTTGGAAAGCGTCATATCTTTTATATAGAAAGTAGTCTGGTTTTCGGGTACGTTTATCCAACTACGAGGGTATGAAATCTCAGTCAGGGCCACCTCCCAACTTCCTTCGAGATCAATGTGTTGGGCCAAATTCACTCTGAACTGTGAGATTGTGTTGTCCGTATACACATCCATACTAGCGTTAGAAGGTAGAGTAACGTAGAATCCTCCATCGTGTAAGGGATCCATGCCGGCTTCTGATACAAGTTGTATTTGAAACTCTTTTTTAAACGTCTACAATCTGAGAAGCGGGGACCCAGCTATCGAATTTCGAGGGCCATCCCTTCCAACGAACGAGGAATTGTCTCTGCCCCCTCACCGTGCGCCTTTTAAGGATTTTCTCAATATGGAATGTGTGGTCTTTTGATACGCTCACCTTCTGTAATTCACCTTCGTAAAACGATCCTGCTATGACATCCCCGTCATAATCTTTCAGTTTGTAGACGGGTGGAAAACGAGGAAGACATTCAGATATGGTAAACAATTCGTCCGTAAAGCTCTGCTCGTATTTTTTATCAAACACTCCTCTTAATTTAGATATCCTCACCACATCTCCTGTTTTAAAACGCATTTTTAATTTCCCACTTTGCTCTATCGGCATATTACCGTATAGATTCTGGAAAACCTGTTGAGTATTTCCGTCAGTAACTTGATTGGGCTTCATTTTTATACTTTTATGGTAGCTTTCGTTATAACTACTTACTAAATCTTGTACGACGTCGATATACCTGCGTGTGTTTCTGGCCGTAAAATATCTCCACATTCTAGTTTTTAAAGTTCTATTAAACCTTTCAACAACCTGGGCTTTCAGATCACTGGCAGTAGCAAAATGAACAATGTTGTGTTTTTTCATCAGGTTCTGAAAATGTCTGTTAAAAAATTCTTTACCCGCGTCGGTCTGTATTTTTCGAGGCGTCCCACTCTCAGACAAAACAGATTCAAAAGCTTTAACTACCTGCGGAGCCGTCTTATCCTTCAAAATGCGTACGTAGGCTTTTTTTGAAAAAACATCGATGACGGTCAGTAAATATTTAAATCCATCGTTGACGCCAGCCAGGGCCTGCATATCGCAGAGGTCTGCCTGAAATTGATTCAGCGCCCTTGGGACAAAAACCCTGTTTCGTGGGAAATTGATTCTAGCGGGTTTGTGTAAGGTGTAGGCATCTTGCTCGATTAAGAAACCCCTGACTCGATCACGATTTACTTTTTTACCCGTAACATCCTGTACACCTAAGTGTAAACGCTCTACACCACCAAAACTGGCCGGGTGTGAGGCATCGTAGTAAAGCTTCTCCATACACTTCCTCTCAGCCATCATCATCAGAAAATGAATTTAAATGATATATGCAACGATTATTTATTGATAAATTCACACAGACATGACTTCTTTTGTTTTTTTTTGGTTTATTACATGATTTCCATAGTATAATCATACACAATAGTAAAAATGATTACATGCATAATGCTAAAAGGCAATACTAAGAATTAATATACTCAAGGACTCGGGATAAGACATAGGGGCTAACTTTTAATTCAACGACGGTTTGAAATTCTTTTAATTCAACAGGTAAGTCTAAAGGGTAGTTATTTTCTAGACAGTATTTTGCAGAATCAACAAACAGAGTCAAAATTGTTACCAGGTGACCTACACCCACGTCATCACACCATGCATCCAGAACGGCTTTAATTGTATTGGCCAAACCCAAATGACTCTCGTTCACAACACGTCTGACAAAACAATCCCAAGATACATGAAATAGCGAATGAGACAATGATCTGACTTTTTGCATAATCAACAACATTTTGTCAATTCGTCCGTCTCGGTCAGAAGTATGTAGAATGGTTCTCTCCAGAATGTCCGCCCAATTACACAAACCGTAATATCGAAACAACAATTTTCTGAAGATATTCCCCATCGTGTGTCTCTATTTAGAATTGTAGTACTTGTCCAGCAGAGTCTTGAGGTCGTTCGACAGCGATCCGGGGCCTTCAAGGGCGTCCAGTTGCTCGAGCTTGTCGAGTATCTTCTTCTCTTGCTCGAGATCTAGCAGGACAATCTCGGCCGCTGTCTTGACCTTCTTAATGTCGGTAGTCAGATGAAGCAAGTTCAACATGTAATGAA
Source organism: Festucalex cinctus (assembly GCF_051991245.1). Lineage (NCBI taxonomy): Eukaryota > Metazoa > Chordata > Actinopteri > Syngnathiformes > Syngnathidae > Festucalex > Festucalex cinctus. The sequence goes on from NC_135411.1 coordinate 48,565,734, forward strand.
TGCTGGGGAGGAATTTAGGCGTGCACAACAATGCTATCACACGATGATAATGTTTCCTAAAATACTCATCATCGTCTATTTCTAGACACTGGTGCTGCCTCTGGCTGGGATGGTTGATTAAACAGCCATTACATTCATCTCTACTGTATTTAACTATAACTTGATTGAGGAGATGTCCTATAGTCTGTTTTATACAGTTGTACTTATCCCGACACAGCCAACTGTCCGGGGGCCCGTTCCAGACAAGGTCCCAGTCCTTGTCAAGGTTTGTAGGTGAAGGCAAAGCTGTTGGCGGGCACCCCTCCACAACGTCCCCGTCAGAGGTTAGTTGCTGCTGAGGCTGCTGCTGCTGAGACTCCTGAGGCTGCTGAGGAGGTAGGTGTTCATGTCGGGTATTGAGTTCCTCAGGAGTCATCAGCAGTTGTGAATACTCCAGCGAGGCAATGTACTCATCGGTCAGCTGCACTTCTTGAGAGTTCTCCGGCGGAGGGGTGTTCTCGTCGGCAGTCGCGGGGTACTGAGAACAGTCCAACTGCTCTCGCTCAAGGTGGGTCGCGGCTGCCTCAACGTCCTTTCCCTCCTCAAAGTCAGAGCTCTCTGTCTGCGTACCTTTTGAGACTTTAAGCCGCGATCCTTCCACCAGAGGCACCACACTCCGGGCACCCAGAGGCGTCCACGATGTTGCCAGGCGTCTGGAACTCTGTCTGGTAGGAGGCATCGTTGTCGTCGTTGGCTTTTTCCGGCAAAGTGTAGTCCGGCTGGAGACTCCTGCTCTTATATTACATAGGGGCGGTTATATGGGTGGGATTTGTTGTAAAGAGGCGTATTTTCCCATTGTCTAAGTGGTAGGGGGGCTGTCCTTGAGGGGGGTTGGCTTATGACGTCAGAGTAGGCGGTTCATAGGGGCGTTGACTACTCAAACGTCAACGCCTTCCTTACACCCACAATGTTTCGCCAATGCCGGCTGTCCAAAAAGAGGGTGGAGATTTTTTCAGAGTGCGCATCCATCCTCTCATTCCATTCAGCCAACGGTAGGGTCAAAACCCTCAAAAAAACACCACATTCAGTGTTAAATGCTTCCAAAGTAAAAAACAGTTCATTCTGATTTGTGCGATCACCAGTCTCTATAAGGTTGTTAGAATCAATTTTCACCTTAAAAAACCAACGACCTGTAGGCGTTGTCCTCGAGACCCATGTAAATGTTAAAACATTCCATGGTTCAGACGACTTCATACATTCTTTCAACACTCGAGGTACCAGTTGATTTAATATACCCCAGTCATTAGAGTTTAGAGTCCCATAGCCACTAGGTGATGTATTTTCAACACCGTCCATGCTAAAATACAGACACAGCTCACCCATCTCGTAAAGGAAGCGGTATCCCCATGAGGCAGATGGATCCAAAGACCATATTTCCTCCAAAGACTCTGCGGGGGGTTTCTGAATACGTCGCAAAAACATCTGCTTCTTACGCGGCGCATCCAAAATCGAGTCGGTCCCAGTGCGTCCCATCTGCACTGAAACATTTGTCTCGCTGATTACATTGATTTTCCCCGCCATCCTCGCTGTAGCTCTATCGGACTGTTGAAGCGCTTGTTATATCCTTTTTACCCATACTAAACCACTCCCTCCGATCACGTCATTCAATCTCATTATTATTCATTATTCACTCAATCTAGGGGGGCGTGCACCGGATCCGGAAGTTAACCAAACAATTAGCATTTGAACCCGGGTCAGCCATGATATCTGCAAAAACAGGTAGGAACACCACCTACACATCATCCATCTTCATTTAGGGGTCATTAATCTTCATTAAATGACATCAGGAAGTCATTAAGGGTCATTCATCTTCATTATATAACACCTGGAAGTCATTAAAGGTCATTCATCTTCATTAAACGACATCCGGAAGTCATTAAAAGTCATTCATCTTCATTATACGACATCCGGAAGTCATTAAAGGTCATTCATCCTCATTAAACGACATCCGGAAGTCATTAAAGGTCATTACCCCTCATTAAATGACATCTGGAAGTCATTAAAGGTCATTAACCCTCATTATATGACATCTGGAAGTCATTAAAGGGTCATTAATCTTCATTAAATGACATCAGGAAGTCATTAAGGGTCATTCATCTTCATTAAATGACATCAGGAAGTCATTAGGGGTCATTAATCTTCATTAAATGACATCAGGAAGTCATTAAGGGTCATTAACCCTCATTAAATGACATCAGGAAGTCATTAAGGGTCATTAACCCTCATTATATGACATCTGGAAGTCATTAAAGGGTCATTAATCTTCATTAGGGAGGGGTCATGACCCACACATGACCCCCCTAATCTAATTAAGAATGTCATCCATCAAATTTTGACAGAAGCGGCCTTGTAATATTCTCTCTCTCCCTCACTTTCCTCAGCAAGCCTTTGAAGAATATGATATCATCGTTGGTGGGAACATGCCCTCACTCCATAACATGTACTTGTGCAGTCAAGGAGCATGTCAAACTTAATAAAACCAGCAAACATTGAAGTGACTTCATTTTTACTGCAGTCTGTTCACACAATCAATGGACAAGCCTTCCTTAATTTTGCCCCAATAACATCATAGAGTAGGCGAAAAGTAGTGTTACAGATCATACTGTGTTCGGGAGAGTTTGAGGAATGTTGCAATGTTAATGGGGGGCAATGTCTGCAAAAAAAACAAAAAACATCATGGTATTGAGTTAATCAGATATTTTAGCTGTGTACAACACATACCTGCTCTGTAACACTACTTTTGGCCCAAACCTGTATGTCTATTTTCCATATTTTGAAATGCACAGCGTATTGGTAAAATTCTGGAACAACTGCAATTCATGTCGCTCATTATATTCTAACAGCATTTTTTTTTTTTTTTTAGTTAATATGTTCATTTCATGTTGACTTTTATTTTACTTTATTTTATTTATTCATTTTCATGTACTGTACCTTACATTCATTGGCCAATGAAGAATTCCTTGTCATTGCAAGCATTTATAATAATTCTCCAGGCTTTTGATGTTTTACATTTCTAGTCATGTAAAATAGTGTTAGGTTAGGTGTCGAATGAACACTGCATGTTGACGCCAAAGGAAATAGTATTTTTTAGTTATTCAAAATGTACAAATTAACACACAACAACAATATACAAGTTATACAAACTACAACAACAAGTGTCAGACATGGACTAATTATATGCCAGGTAAAAAACCTTTGTATTGTCCTCAAGGATCTGGGAAAGTGTCACTTATTTGCTACAAGTCCACCAAGGTGCTGCAGTCTGGGATCCAGGTACAGGAAATCATGGTGGTGCTGATGTGTCAGCAATGTGTCAAAAAGTATTTCTTGGTGTCAGTCTATCAGCTGGACTTGGATATCTTCATGTTCCTCCATGGTCATTTCCTGTACGAGTCTCTGCAAGAAGGTAACAATTGTATGTCAGATGAGGTACCAAACAATGAACTGAAAGTCACTGAGCCAATGAAGTACATTATTACATGAGCAAGACTATTTGTGAAAGCCATGTAAATTCCTGCACATCGAAGTACAAGGAAGCTGTTGTATCTTCAATCAAAACTAATTAAGTTGCTTAGTGATATTTATTAGGTAAAATTGTTCAATATGGTGACAAATCGATATCTGAGTAAAGGGTTTCAAATGTTTTTGTAAGCAGCACTTTTCTGAGTGGTTAGTAGCAACAAGACACGGGGGGGTTACGAGTCTGAGTTGCAGATGTGTAGTTCAGTTAACATCATTATTTTGTACGATATACTAAACAAATCAGCAAACGATGTAATCTAAATACCACATATTCCAAGCAAAGGTATGTTTTGAGCCATTCACATGCATGCTCGAATGGAATTATTTTTCCATGATGACATAATTGTACGTTACGAGACACCGCGTTCACTTCCGCGTTCTCTTCCTCGTCGTCTCTCTCGCCCCCTCCTCGCCCTCTTTGAGATGGTCCACATGTCTATAAAACATATAACATAACTGTGTGTTCTCTGTTGCATGGTTTAGTTGCACTAACAAATATGAACATAGATAGCCATTAGCATTAGCTGACGTACAGTATTTCCTAACAATGCCACAAAAATATTAATTCTGAATTTAAATGACTAAATCACACATTTAGGGATCTGTACAGTATGTCTCAACAAATGCAATTCACTTATGTCATCACATTTGCGCTTCTGTTCTGTTGAATTTCGGTGGTAGGCTGGCGAAGTATGGTGTCTCTGGGACACCGTAGTTCGTGTGCTTAAAATCATTGCATTCTCTTGTTTGACCGATAGATGGCGGTCGTGAGCTACACACTGGGGCTTTAAGTACCCACTGAAAATCTTGGCCCAAAACTCACGACTGCCACTGAAATTCACAAATACAAATTTTTGATCACAAATGAGATTTAAAAAAAAGAAAAAAAAGTTGTCCAAGCAACAGCAAATTTTTGGAAATACGTACCAGTCAAAGATATCACTTTCTGAAGGGGGCTGGACAAAACTTGCTTGCTGTAGCCGTTGGGTTTTATGCCATTGCAATTGTACTGCATTCAGTTGAAAAAAGTACATCCACTATTTTTGTGTATTAATGATGGTTATGAAATGGATTCAGTTGTGCTCGCAAGTTTACGTACCCACAGGGTATGTATACAAACTATTAAACAAAGTTGAATAGGACACAGGTTGAGACAGTCACCATGTTGAAGACATAGCAAGAGGAAACAATTATTACAAAACTAAAGCAAATATGACAATGACTGGGCTAGAGACTGACAATGTAGCTATAATGGCAAGACATGACAATAAACCTTTACAATTAAAATTTTTGGGGGCTAGATTTTAGGGTTTTGGCAAGACAAATTGTGATTATAGGTGTCACTATTGTTTGAGTGTGTTGCAGTGACGAGCAGGTTTTTGGAAAATATTCTAGGTAAACATTTTCAAGGAATTTTTCAAACTTATCTGCAGTAATTTTAGAGCATGACACCTCTTAACATTTGACACAATGTTGATCTCAAAATGTTATTTAACTGTGTGAGGGTTTGATCTCACTCTCGTCGCGACAACGCTGCATTATTGCTTTTCGACTTTGCCTCGACTATAATTCTTCCCCTCAGCGCTGCAGCCTGTCTGTCTACAGTCTGCTGTTGGCTTTTAAAAGTCTGTAATGTGTGCGAGCCAAGAAAGATAATTGGAAACAATTGAGGAGAAAGTAAAAGCACTGAGGCGAATACCTTTAGGAGATACGGGTGCATGGGGAAGTGTTGGCTTTTATCACTGTGAGACAAAACAGCAATGTCACTCGTTATGATGCACATGCGTCTATAGAGCTTCAGCGGTCTCTCTCTCACACACAAACACACAGCGGCTTATCAGTTTTTCCCATGAGCAATAACAAGACAACAAACAATAATGACACTATTAAAAACACAAATGTCATTTCCTCCTTTTGAGTTTCCTTGATCTACTGCAGGGGGGCTTGTTTGGGTCACAGTTCCAGGAGTCAAAGCCTCAGCCTCAGGACCAGTCAAATAAAATGGCTTAGAAATGTTGCAGTTTGATTTTATTTTAAGCGGGTTCCCTTAATAGCTGTGCACTTTACAGTATGTGTTAACTAAAGCTATTCACACGGGATGTCAAAGCATTTTAGTCAGCTGCTGACTAATAGGCTTTGCTACACGAGGGAGAATTTACAGGAGCAGGTGGGACTGACTCAGAACAAAGGGCGTGTTCCCGCAAGTCTGTTCTTTGATAATGTAAAGGTAGACTTAAGAAAATACATTTACACCATACATCAATGTAGGCCAGAAAAACAGCATTTGAATCAATCGAAAGTTCAGCATGTAATAGAATCAACAGGATCTAAATATAGAATTTGTACTCAACAGTGCATGAGTTGCACATTCAAGCAGGATATGATGATAACATCATGACACATTGTTTTGTGTGTGCGAAATGTGTAACAGCATGCGTGTGTGTTACGTTGTCTCTTTGTGTATCCGTGTTTGTGTGATGTAATTACCAAAGACACATTAAGCTGTGGGGAACTGGCCAAGTGGTGATGTGTGACCTAATACGGTATGGAGACGATGTGACAGATTTCAAAGCATAAAGAAACAGCATACTCACCTACACCCATGCAAACCCACAGCACGCATGCTAATGACCAACTTTTAATGTTACAGGCTGATGTCCATGCTAATGTTTTTCATCTGACTTGCAGTTACTGTACGTTAAGCGTCACACTGAAAAGTTCAAGTCACTTTTGTCTATTCTCTACCAGTTTTACTTTTATTGTTTAATATGCATTGAAGCTTCTCGAACTGAAGATGAAACAGGGTCATATTTGAATATGGATGACAAGGGTAGCCGCCCAAGGTGATGGTACGAGGCGGCAACCAGCACCACTGTGTAAATTGAAAATAGCTAGTTTGACTTCAAATACTGCACTCATTGCCAACTCTGCTTGGGGCATTGTGTTTTAACCTATATGAGAAACTCAAGGTAAAGTAAAAAGTCAAATGTTGAAGTCTGAAGTAATGATTTTTGCAACAAAAATATAACATCTAAAGTAAATTCTCATTTCATAGGGCGCTATGGTGGTTGTCGTATATATTCCATATAGCAAGTCGAATGTGTAGACATCTTGGCCTGTTCATCTTTATTACAAATTAATACATTAACCTTAAAAGCTACACACTCCTTGAAATGTTAGCCATTACAGTTTAGAATATAATTGCCAATCACACTAATGTTTATTTGCTTGCATTTCCATATTATAATGTTATAAAACTCTGACTTTCCCATTAATGTGCACTTTCTTTTCTGTTCCATCTTCCTCTAATTTGCTCAAATTGCTTCCCCATTTTCACCCCCTTATTTAATTAGGCCTAATCAATTTTGCTCTTCTGCTAGAATTGAAATGCACGTTTAAAGAAATTATCTTCTAATAGCCCGCTTGAATTTGGAATCAAAGTCTGTTAATCGGCGGTAATGTTATTATTATGTTATCCTCTGATTTTTTTTTTCTTTGAGTTCAGCTGTTTCATTTTTCTTGGCTACTTTTTTACTTTTTTTAGGCACATGGAAATGTTTGATAAGCCTGGAGTGTGCTTATATCACCCATATATACTGTGCAGTGCTTTTGCACATGTTGCCACCTTCCAAACACAAACTTCAATGTGTTTTTATTGTGATTTTATATGATTGACCAACAAAAAGAACTCACACAAGTGGAGCAGCTGGCATATTCTAATTCTCACAGCTTCTTAGGTTAAAGTGTGCTGTGGTGGAACTGAGAAAGCAAATTCCCTGTTTTATTTTTTTACCTCAAAGTCTTGTTTTTCTTTTTATTTGTTCTATTTCATCCTCGTCTGAGCCTTTGTTGTCTGGCGTACGCATTCATAGACATTTTAATCAGTGCACTCAGACTTTGCAGGAATAACTTGAGTGATGCATGAAAATTCAACCGCTTAAATTACTTCAAGTCAAGTCAAGCATCATCTGATTCAAAATGAACAAAATCTCATGTACTGAAAATCCAAGCAATGTTTTTCTCCTCATCCGTCCTATCCAATTCAACCAAGGCCACCGAAATCATAACTTCCCACGTTCATTATGTTTGGAATGTGCCATTGAGCAGCAGTCTATATGAATGCTGCATTCACATGCCTGTGCACAAAAAAAAAACAAAAAACAAAAAGAAGCAAACTCACACCTTCTATCTGCAAGTGTGTGTGTGAGGATCAGCCCATAAACAGTATATGGGCCTGACGAGAAGTGGTAGTTGTCTCCATGACCCTGAACATAATGGGCAGTATAGAAAAGGGGGGGATTGGTTTTTCAAAGTCTCCTGCTTTACTTGCAAAATATTACAAGTGAAGGAGGAAGATTCAGAGAGTTTTAACACATAGTGGCTCCATTCTCACAATGTGCTGTTTTTTTTCCTCAAGTCCACAAGGCACATGACTGCTCCTACTGAATCTGAGATTCAACTTCCCGATGGACCCTCATGTCCAGAATCACTGATTTTTTCTTACCAGGGAGGCTGAGGTGAGGTGCGTGATTCCCCTGTAGTTGGAGCACACCCTCCAGCCTAAAAAAGCTGAGTCGTATCCTTGGCAACATACAACATCATCATTGGGAATTTGAGCAACAGTGTACAAGTGTTAGAAGTATCTTGTGAAGTGAAATGTTTCTAAAATACAATATGTCCAGCAACTTATTATTCATTATTTGCACTACATTCTACTCCTTTATTTATTTATTTATTTATTTATTTATTTATTTATTTATTTACCAACATATGGCATAAATTCTTGTGAAGCAGGGTGAATGGTGGTACATGAGTCAAGGATGTCACGACCCTCTGATGTCCATTTTTTTCCCATCTCAACTTGAACCAAAAGTTCAACTTATGTGGTTTTACGTAAAAAAACAAAAAAACAAAAAACAAAACATGTTAGTCACTCCATCAGCGCATCTTTCAATGTGAGCATAATTAAAATGGCTACATGATGTTGATGTGAGATAATGTGATAAGAAAAAGTCATTAGTTAAAGTTTTTTAAGTTCGCAAGTTTATTCTTGACCTGTTAGTACGGAAACTAACACTGGGGAAAAAAATTTATTATTTTATTTTATTTTTTTATTTTGGGGCCTAAATTTCTGACATGGCCCACAGAGACCAACAATTTGAAATAGTGCTTTCTTTTCTGATAGTGGGGTGTATTTCACAAAGCAGGTTTAGTGGGAAACCTGGGTAAAGAAACCTTGAAAAGTGGGAAACTCGTTTCAGAAAGGGAGGTAACTGAAACCAGAGGATAAGAGGGAACTCTTTCATCAAAAGAGGTCATATAAGCTCTCGGTCAGTTACCATCGTAACATGGTCCAGAGGTGGGAGTAAGTCATTGAGTAAGTCTCAAGTCTTTGCCCTCAAGTCGAGACTGACAAGTCCCGAGTCAAGACTGACAAGTCTCAAGCAAGTCACAAGTCCTCCACTTTGAGTTTCAAGTCCTTTTGAGTCTTTTCAACAACATCGTAGATTATATTATTTGGGGTGACCATGAAAGTAGGAGTCAGGGAGTGACCCCAGAGTGGTGCAGAAGATTGCTGTGTTTGCAATGTATTATCAGTGAGTTTATAGTCTCATTAACTACACAGCAAGTAACGATAATTAGACGTTAAACAACTGACATTTGCTTACTGTTTAGCTTAAATTAGCTTACTTACAGTTCTTTGAGCAACTTCAGATGTTGAACGAAGTTTGAAGTTGTTGCCTCGCCGTCAGTGGACATTCTGCAATTCATTTTTGTTGTTGTTGACCACCACAGTTTTTGTATTCAAACAACTAGTGGTGCAACGGATCACAAACGTCATGGATTGGATTGTTTAAAAAATAATAATAATAATAAATGAAATCAGATAAATAGAACTCTGTCTTAATTGATTTTTATAAAACGTTTTTGTCTATTATTATAATTATTATTATTATTTTAAATATATAAACTCAAAATGTCGAACATGGCCGTTAGGATTTAGGAATACAACTTTAAATGCAATATAAGGCAAGATTCATAATTATTTTATACATGGTCCATGTATAAAATAACAAGGTATCCTGCCTTACGTTATATTGCACTTGTAATGCACTTGAAGTTTTGTTTCGAAAATCCAAATGGCCATGTTGGACATTTTGAATGTTTTGTTGTTGTTGTTGGTGTTTTTTTTTTTGTTTTTTGTTTTTTTAAAGTTATTGATTCATAAAATGATCATAAATTAAGGCAAAGTTCTATTTATCCATCCATTTTCTTAACCACTTCCTCCTCACAAGGGTCGTGGGGTGCTGGAGCCTATCCCAGCCAGCTTCGGGCAGTAGGCAGGGTACACCCAGAACTGGTTGGCAGCCAGTTACAGAAAGTTCTATTTATTTATTTTTAAGAATGAAAAATAAATCTCAATGCAATTTAAGGCACATTCCCTTCGTTTAAACATGGAGAGTGGATTACAAAGTAGCCTAGGTCCACAATATTGAAAATAATACGAAAAGCAAGCGAGCCAAGGAACAGCTGTCACTGTTGCCAGCCGGGCTGAGGCACCCGATGCTAACGCTAACAGCTAACTACTAGCCACGAACACCGGAGACTTGTCCTGTATCATTCAATGACGGCGTAATTAACTTGCGGTTTCTTCACGTCCTGAATTAGCTATTTAATATACTTTGAAGTTTGAAGTTTGAAGTTTGAAGTTTATTGAACATATGCACATATACACGTATAATTATATAAACACAAAGTTAAAAGTAAAAAAAATTAAATAAAATAAAAGAAACATCCAATAAATATCTATGTATATGTTCAAGGGAGTAGGAAGAAGTTGAAAACTTATCCAGTCCTACCCCTTATTCTTCATATCCTATCACTTATTTATAATAAATTACATTTTTAATAAAAGAAAATATAATGCTACTCGTATAAAAAAATAAAATAAATAGAAAAATAAAAATACACAATAGTAACACACATATATACAAATTTCATTACACTCATATTAATACATCAAAGAAAAATAAGTAAATGAATAAATCATTTCTACAATCTTCTTAACTCATATCTGATTTAAATAATAATATTGAACTTTTCTTTTAAACATTCTTTTAAATTCAACAAGTGAATTACATCTTTTCAGTTCAGTTCCCAAGTTATTCCACAAATTAACTCCTTTAACGGAGACACACCTTTGCTTAATATTTGTTCTTGTTTTGGGTTTTTTGTATACACTTGTACCCCTTATCTCATAAGGACAGTTTCTAATTTCAAACAACTTTTGAGTACTGTGGCAGAGTAGATTATTGTATACTTTATACATTATTTGTGCTATTTTAAACTCAACCAAGTCATAAAATTTCATTGTATTTAATTTAATAAATAGTGGATGTGTTGATTCTGTATATTTTGATCTATTAATAATCCTTATGGCTCTTTTTTGCAATTTAAAAACAGTGTCAGTATTTGTTTTATATGTGTTTCCCCAAATTTCCACACAATAGGTCAAATATGGTAATAATAATGTATTATATAATGTATATAGTGAATTCATTCACTTTCGGGGTGGCATTATGATAATGGTGGTAGAAAATATGTAATTTCAATAAAAACGTCAATAATGCAAGCCAAAATGTCAAAGGGAAGTAGTCAAGCTTGCATTCACGCCACCAAAGTAAAATTCACCAAGGCTGTTGCAAATCTATTATTTGGTCAACTTTATATTGAAGTTTGCTATAGCGTAGGCGCCATGTTTGTAGCTTTCCTGACATGTCTGATTGGTTGCACTGTGTCAGGTCAGCCAGCCCAGCTCACACCCGTACACAAACGCGCAGTGACGCACACACACCAAGACAGAACTTAATCGTTAAAATACATTTTTATCTTTTTGTTTAGGTGGAAGAAGCAAGTCTTTTCAAGTCAAAGGGCTCAAGTCCACACAAGTCACAAATCATAATTGTTTAAGTGCAAGTCGAGTTGCAAGTCTTTTAACATTTTGTCAAGTCGAGTCTAAAGTAATCAAATTCATGACTCGAGTCTAACTCGAGTCCAAGTCACATGACTCGGGTCCACACCTCTGACATGGTCCATCAACCTAATCTAGTGGGTAGCAGGTGTGTCACAATGAACCTTGAGTTTTTCCCTGTCCCCGCCTCCTTTCAGCCACACACGACAATTCATTTCCTCATTCATTCAGTCTGCTGCGGCCACTTTTTGCATAAATACACCTGTCGTCTATAGCGTAAAGTCCACTTTTGTCACAAACTTGGCATGTCTTTTTGACAATGAACCTATTGATGAAGGTGCCGCTTTATTGCGCAGGGAATTAAATATTTGTTGCGAGAAATGTTATCAGACCGCGTATATCTGGCATTTCCGCACAGTTTCCTTTTTGAGTGGTACCGCATTTCACATCACAGTCCAGCATCTTACATGCACAACTTAATCCGTCCTTTCATTTGCAACATTACCAGACAGTCATATGCGCACACATGGGAGCAGTATTGCGCTCTCTTTTTTTCTTATACCCATTTGAATAATGTTTTTATATTTCATCTTAAATCAAGTGTGCTTCACCCTCGCAGGATTTCACCTAAGTAAAAATGAATTAATGAGCTATCATTCAACAGGTTTCCCCTGTAATATTGTGATTGCAAAGGATTATACATTTACATTTCCGCATTGACCGGAGCAGCAATGTCCTTCCATGCCGCCTTACTCTCTGGGGAGCCGCTGCAGTGTTTTTGTTGTTGTTTTTTTTGTTTTTTTTTATTTAATAAAGACATGTTCAAATTCAACATCGCTGCGGTGTTGCACTATTTTTTCTTTCTTTTTTTTTTTTTTTTTAATAAAGACATGTTCAAATTGGACATATGATCGCATTAAGATTTTCGATTGAAAGGGGCAAATAATAATAAAAAAGCAAGACGGAAGCAGAGGGCGGCGCCAAGCTCGGCTTTCCCATTGCCATGGTGGCTCGACGAATCTGGGCTCCATTGAGGCGGTCTATTAAGTCTGGGAGTGAGTCCCGGTGAGATGAGCGTTGATATAACTCACTGGAATTGTATCAACAGATCAGCTGGACTGGAACCGAAATGGATGCTCAAGCACTATTATAAAGTAATTAATATTTAGGAATCATGTTTACTACAGCTACAGTTAGTTTGCTCAGAACTATTATTCAATATTATTTTAAAATTCCATAAAAGGGAGGTCGACACAAAATGTCCTCCAATTCTGAATTGGCTCATATATTCAAAACCATCCATCCATCCATCTTCTACCGCGTATTCGAGGTTGGGTCGCGGGGGCAGCAGCTTTAGGAGGGAAACCCAGACCCATCTCTCCCCAGCCACTTCAACCAGCTCCTCCGGCGAGATCCCAAGGCGTTCCCAGGCCAGCCGAGAGACATAGTCTCTCCAGCGTGTCCTGGGTCGTCCCCGGGGCCTCCCGCCGGTGGGACATGCCCGGAACACATCCACCAGGGAGGCGTCCAGGAAGCATCCGAACCAGATGCCCGAGCCACCTCAGCTGGCTCCTCTCAACGCGGAGTAGCAGCGGTTAGACTCTGAGTCCCTCCCGGATGAGCGAGCTTCTCACCCTATCTCTAAGGGAGAGCCCGGACACCCTGCGGAGGAAACTCATTTCGGCCGCTTTTATCCGGGATCTTGTTCTTTCGGTCACGACCCACGGCTCGTGACCATAGGTGAGGGTTGGAACGTAGATCGACCGGTAAATCGAGAGCTTTGCCTTTTGGCTCATCTCCTTCTTCACCACGACGGACCGATACAGAGTCCGCATCACTGCAGACGTTGCACCGATCCGCCTGTCGATCTCCCGCTCCATCCTGTCCTCACTCGTGAACAAGACCCCAAGATACTTGAACTCCTCCACTTGGGGCAGGAGCTCATCCCCGACCCGGAGAGGACACGCCACCCTTTTCCGACTGAGGACCATGGTCTCCGATTTGGAGGTGCTGATCTTCATCCCAACCGCTACACACTCGGCTGCGAATCGCTCCAGTGAGAGTTGGAGATCCCGGCTTGATGAAGCCAACAGCACCGCATCATCTGCAAAGAGCAGAGATGCAATGCTGAGGCCACCAAACCGGAACCCCTCAATGCCTCGGCTGTGCCGAGAAATTCTGTCCATAGAAGTTATGAACAGAATCGGTGACAAAGTCCAACCCTCACTGGAAACGAATCCGACTTACTGCCGGCAATGCAGACCAGACTCTGGCAACGGTCATACAGGGACTGAACAGCCCGTATCAGGGGGCCCGGTACCCCGTACTCCCACAGGACTCCCCGAAGGACCCGGTCGAACGCCTTCTCCAAATCCACAAAACACATGTGGACTGGTTGAGCGAACTCCCATGCACCCTCAAGGATCCTGCTGAGGGTGTAGAGCTGGTCCACTGCCGCACGGCTAGGACGAAAACCATACTGCTGAATCCGAGATTCGACTTCCCGACAGACCCTCCTCTCCAGCACCGATGAATAGACCTTACCAGGGAGGCTGAGGAGTGTGATCCCTCTATAGTTGGAACACACCCTCCGGTCCCCCTTCTTAAAAAGGGGGACCACCACCCCGGTCTGCCAATCCAGAGGCACTGTCCTCGATGTCCACGCGATGTTGTAGCGGCGTGTCAACCATGACAGCCCCACAACATCCAGAGTCTTTCGGAACTCCAGGCGGATCTCATCCACGCCCGGGGCTCTGCCACCGAGCAGCGTTCCAACCACCTCGGTGACTTCGACCCCAGAGATAGGAGAGCCCACCTCAGAGTCCCCAGACTCTGCTTCCTCAAAGGAAGACGTGTCGGTGGAATTGAGGAGGTCTTCGAAGTATTCCCCCCATCGATTCACGACGTCCCGAGTCGAGGTCAGCAGCACCCCATCGCCACTATACACAGTGTTAATGGTGCACTGCTTTCCCCTCCTGACACGCCGGATGGTGAACCAGAATTTCCTCAAAGCCGTCCGGAAGTCGTTTTCCATGGCCTCACTGAACTCCTCCCATGTCCGAGTTTTTGCCTCAGCAACCGCCGAAGCCATATTCCGCTTGGCCAGTCGGTACCTGTCAGCTGCCTCCGGAGTCCCACAGGCCAAAAAGGCCCGATAGGACTCCTTCTTCAGCTTGACGGCATCCCTTTCTGCTGGTGTCCACCAGCGGGTTCGAGGATTGAAGCCGCGACAGGCACCGACCACCTTACGGCCACAGCTCCGATTGGCCGCCTCAACAATGGAGGTGCGGAACATGGCCCATTCGGACTCAATGCCCCCCGCTTCCCCCGGGACAAGGGAGAAGCTCTGCCGGAGGTGGGTGTTGAAACTCTTTCTGACAGGGGATTCCGCCAGACGTTCCCAGCAGACCCTCACAATACGTTGGGTCTGCCAGCTCGGACCGGCATCTTCCCCCACCAACGGAGCCAACACACCACCAGGTGGTAATCAGTTGACAGCTCCGCCCCTCTCTTCACCCGAGTGTCGAAAACATGCGGCTGAAAATCCGATGACACAACTACAAAGCCGATCATCGAACTGCGGCCTAGGGTGTCCTGGTACCAAGTGCACATATACCTTTATGTATGTTTATGTTTATGTTTATGTTTATGTTTATGTTTATGTTTGAACATGGTGTTCGTTATGGAGAGTCCGTGACGAGCATAGAAGTCCAATAACAGAACACTGCTCGGGTTCTGATCGGGGTGGGAAAAACTCTCCAGGTCTCACTGTCATTGTCCACGTGAGCTTTGAAGTCCCCCAGCAAGACGAGGGAGTCCCCAGGGGGAGCGCTCTCCAGCACACCCTCTAAGGACTCCAAAAAGGGTGGGTAGTCTGAACTGCTGTTTGGTGCATATGCACAAACAACAGTCAGGACCCGTCGCCCCACCCGAAGGCGGAGGGGGGCTACCCTCTCGTCTACCGGGGTGAACTCCAACGTACAGGTACCGAGCCGGGGGGCAATAAGTATGCCCACACCCGCTCTGCGCCTCTCACCATGGGCAACTCCAGAGTGGAAGCGAGTCCAACCCCTCTCGAGAGGACTGGTACCAGAGCCCAAGCCGTGTGTGGAGGAGAGTCCAACTATGTCAAGTCGGAACTTCTCTGCCTCTCACACCAGCTCGGGCTCCTTCCCTGCCAGAGAGGTGACATTCCATGTCCCAAGAGCCAGCTTCTGTAGCCGGGGGTCGGTCCGCCAAGGTCTCCTCTCTTGGCTGCCACCCAGCCTACACTGCACCCGACCCCTTTACCCCCTCCCACCGGTGGTGAGCCCAGGTGAAGGGGGACCCACGTTGCCTCTTCGGGCCCCATGGGTGCAGGCCCGGCCACCAGGCGCTCGCCAACGAGCCCCACCTCCAGGCCTGGCTCCAGAGGGGGGCCCCGGTGACCGGCATCCGGGCAAGGGTAACGTGTTTCCAATCATTTTGTACATCATAAGGGGTTTTTGAGCCGTGTTTAGCCTGGCCCCTCACCTAGGACCTGTTTGCCATTGGTGACCCTGCCAGGGGCATAAAGCCCCAGACAACATAGCTCCTAGGATCATTGGGACATGCAAACCCCTCCACCACGGTAAGTTGCCGGCTCACGGAGGGAATATTCAAAACAATGAATATATTAAGATGATAAAAGAGGCGGTGGAATCATTCTGTCACTCCATTGTTGCAACTTGGAGTATTTCTCTTTCCTTCTTACCTGCTATGAAACGGCAGAACACACCTCACTACCTGTGTGTCTATTTGTGTGTGCATGTGTTTTGTGTGCGTGAAGGGAAAAAAGAGAGAGTGACAGACACATAGCGGCTGCTGTCGGATGCATCTTTACCCTGGCACCAAATCAAAAACACTTGTACTGTATCCCCTCAGGGAGCCCGACAGACAGCAGCAGACTGACAGCAAGCAAAAATGGGGAGGGAGAGAGAGAGAGAGAGAGAGAGAGAAAGAGAGAGAGAGAGAGAGAGAGAGAGAGAGAGAGAGAGAGAGAGAGAGAGAGAGAGAGAATGGAATGAGTCAGTTGAGCAAATGTGGGAAAAAAATAATAAAATAAAAAAAAACTGCCATATACATTTCATTTGTTAAGGGACCGATGAATGTGATATTTATTCATAAAAGGACCAGCACGTATTCAAAGCAAGTTGATTGCAAAAGCTCTCGGAAGCTTAGTGGCTTAGCCCAACCAGTCAATTTGCTTTGATTTAGTTGGATAGTTAGTTATTCATGTACAGTATTTCCATTGCATACTGTATGTCTAAATGCTGACACAAGACATCTCCTACTTCACTCTTCCTGCCCTGGAAGCTCCAAGTTTCCACATAGTACTTACGTGTACTGAATACCAAAGCCGGATTTACATCACAATCTTTATAGGACTGCCACTTCATTAGGGCCAGAAAGCATATATATTATTATTATTATTATTATTATTATTATTATTATTATTATTATTATTATTATATTTATATCCATTTTTATTTTCACTGTATGTGCTGCCATGTCAATCTCATCTTCTGTGGACTTTCAGAATCATTAGTGCTGGCCAATGTAACTTAAACTTTATTAGCAATGGGACTGTTTCCTTAGCAACCAGATTTCAAATTTGCCTCAATTATGTCAGTGTTTTTCTATCCTCCAATTGGTTGGTCAGAGCAGGTCAAGTTTAACTAGTCAAATATGTCTGTAGCAATCTGAACACATTAATTAATACATACGATTAGCCTCTCTGCTCAGGTAAAAGGTATCTTATTTAAATGATTTACGATTTTTCATGTTATTTGATTCTAACCTGTTCCAGATGGATGTGGCACAGTTACTTACATTATTTATTTATTTATTTATTTATTTATTGTATAGGATTGATTGTTTCTTTCAATACAATGTGACAGTGGCTGTAATAAAAGGTCGAATAAGTTGTGTAAATTCCCACTCATGTTCCAGGTAATAAATGCATGGCCTCCCATTAAATACACAATATAATACCATATCATTTTATTGTCATTATTTTACTACTTTTTCTTTTCAGTATGGCATGACTACACTCAGGGATGTTGTCCTTTTCTTCTTTTTTTATGGATTTGTTTTATTTTGTGTGTACTCACCAAGGAAATGGTCTGCAGTCCTTGGAGGCTTCACAAACTAGATCAAGGTCTGCTTCAACCTTCATTTTCACACCAAAGCTCCCACTCACATTTCAGATTTAATGGACAATTTTGCCCACTTCACAACCAGATTGAGACTATAAAGACAATGCTGCTTAGTTATTGTAACTGTTTAGGTTCTGGCCAAATAAATACAGAACAGGGTTTCATCTGTCATCTATCCATATGCACGCACATGCACAGCTGGGCACCTGTTTAAATGATCAAAAGACCCCCTCCATATAAAAAAAACAAAAAAAACAAAAAAAAACATGTCACTGCTCTCTCTTTTATTTCCTTGTGTTATCATCCCTCTTTTTCTCAATGAGCTACCTAACCTAATATTTTTCCTAATTAATTCTCTATTCATTTGAAATGGAAGAGAAGAAAGGATGGGCAAGTGAGGGATGAAAGACGAGTGGAGCATCTTACCATCTGCATTTCTCCCCCGCAGGGCAAAAAGATGAGCTAGTCTTTCCAAACTAAACCACATGAAAGTACAATGAAGAATGGGAGAAATGAATTGAATTGCACAATTCAAAGAGCCTGACACTATGTTTCCTATTTTTACCCCAAACATCCCTACACATTGCATTTGCGCACGTCACATTGTCCATAGTGGCTCTGACAACCAAGGCACCAAAAATAAGTTGAAGGCTGACATGCTTATAAGGTGTGAGGGGGAATGGATGGAGATGTAGACTGTAGGAGAGAGAGTTAGCAAGATGCCCATTAAAGATTCAAAACAAACAGCCGTAAAATAGTGAGCTCCATGAGTACATTTTACAACATACAGTATAACATTCTTGTTAAAAGACTGACTGCAAACTTAAACAAGGAAAGTAACTACTAAAAATTAACATGCATGTGACTTAATGTACTGTAAAGGTGGTAAATCTACATGGGTAAATGTAAAAGATAGTATAGCACCATATAACCACACCGTATTTCCTTTCGTTCTCAAGTTCTATGTGACCACTCGGAGCAAGAAAAAACATTTTGTTTCAATCCAAACTCATGTTGGAATAAAATGTTACAAATTAAAGCAAGAAGCCTCTTTTATACATGTGGCAGCTATGTTATAATGGGCTAATATTTATCAACTCGTTGCATTAAAAAATATCAGTTTAGGTTAAAACAATAAAACACCATATGCTGCTTTTATTTAAATCCACTAATGACATAATGTATGTTTATTTGGGTCTGTATTATGTTGATAGTCATTCAAATTTATTACATAATATGTTTTTATAGATGTATCTATCTGGTGAGTATATCCAGTGAAAATTTATCTTCCACAAATGCCAGGTTTTTGTGATACACCTGCGCATGGCAAAAAAAAAAAAAAAAAAAAATAGACCAGTACTTACCAGAAAAACACACAGCTCCTTGAATGTTACTGTCTGTCTCTTGGCAGCCTCGATTACAAGTTTTCTTTTCTTGCCTTTTCATCTGTTTTGGAGGGAAAGACAGTTCTTGGCAATATTACAGTTGATGCTGAGTGTCTGCAATTTGTATATTTAATGATTTGGAATTACGTTTGGAACCTTCTCCCATGGATACCATGGAACAAGATTTTCTGTTCAAACATCTTTATCTATTTTTACATTACACTTACTGTATGTATAGTTTTGTGTTTTTGTAGAACATACTGCATATAAATGACTATCACAAAAGTATAAGCAAAATGTTGTGTTGTGTTGTGAAAATGCAATTACAAAGTTTTAGTGCAGGGGATGTTACAAAATGCTTACTTTAGATGCAGACTTTGTATGTCCCTGAAGGACACCTAACGCATATTTGGAGTCTCTGTTGATCGGCTGCTACTGAAAGTCTGATCACAAAAAGGACAAAAAGGAGAAACAATTTGTGGAACAAAAAAAGGAGAAACAATTTGTGGAGCGGAGATTGCTATTCATTGTCCGGTTGTAGTTCAATCAGCATTGTCATACGCACTCTGCAAACAAATACACACAAACTGACACTTCCAAAATAAGAACGCCAAGAGGGTGTGTGCGTGTGTGCACACGCTCTAGTGTCAAGACATCGCATATGCCCTGCACCATCTTTCATGTCTTCAGTTAATTTTATTGCCGTTTGATGTTCATACTTCCTAACAGATGTTAGCATTTATTTTACTTGCCTCTATTAGACATGAACACCTGGCTGAGTGATACATGACTTTCACAGAACTTCAAATAGACTTAAATGTTTGCAGCTTTAACTGAGAGGAAACACATCTGCACTTTCCTCTGATGGATGGTCCTGAAAAATGTAATCCTTCTTGATATTATTCATCTCTGTATCGTTGATCTCATATATTATATTGAGGGATTGTTAGATTGTTAGTATGTAAAATATTGTTTACATTTTGTGTATGACTCCAGGACACATTGGACTCATAGGTGTTGATCTACATAGCATCTACTTCAGACATTTTCAATGTGCAGAACATGTCCACATTTTTGCTAATGAGTGGAATGGTTGACCAAAAATTCCACTCTGCTTCAAATCTGCTTATTAGTGTTTATTAATGCCACACATGAGAATGTATTTCTACGTGAGTTAGTATAAGTGTAAGTGCTTTTAAATTTTTTCAACCTCATCCCGTTTTTATTAGTTAAATTTTAGTCGACTATAAGTCGAGCATTCTAGTATTTATTTTAGTCCAAGGAAAAAAAAAAATATTATTCTAGTTTTAATCAACAAATGCTGTCAACATTTTAGTCTAGTTTTAGTCAGGACAATCATTTGACCCTTTTACATTTTTTTTTCAGCTGGTAATATTGAGCATTTCTATCTGATCTAAAACTGCACATGAAATTTTCTCTCATCTTTTTGATGTGAAAAACTTCACACAATTACAGTATATCAATAGGTGGCCATGGCTCCATGTATATGAGCTATTAAGTTAGCAAAAGCATGGTCATTAGTACATTACTTTTATTTTTTTTTTAACCTTTAGTCATGTGTTTGTGCCCATTGCACTCGCTAGCTGCGGATTTGGAAGGGGGTGTGTCACTGCTTGTGCGTTAGCGACAGATTAGCAGAGGCAGGATTTCATAAAATCATATAATTTTCATCTAGCATTTGTTCATGATCTGAAATGTCCATAGATTTTAGTCCAGTCTTTTTTAAGTGAACCAACCTGCACATTTGTCTCGTCTTCATTAGTCAACGAAAATGCATACCTGTTTGGTCCCAGTTATGTTTATTAATGTTGGCTTTAGTCTAGTTTTCGTCCGGTGAAAAAATGTGTGTTGCTGAAAATATTTGTGTTTAGTTTCGTGAATGAACTTTAGTTCAGCCTTGGCAGAGGTCTGCACCTAACTAATTGTGTGCTATTTTCTTCCAGTTCCGTTTTCCACATCTTGTGCTTTGTAATTATAGATGCAAATTGCCGCTTGTGTGAAAATGCTCCCCTCCTTGGAAATTTCAATATTAATGAAGGTATGCAGAAGCGTGTACACCTGAGATGAGCGGTGACCGCCAGTGACAGTGGCTCCTAACATGATAATTGCCTGCTGCCGAAGCAGAGAGCAGCCATCTGCAAGCTCGGCTTCCTCCGAACTCTCGCTGCTTAAGATGCAGAAAGCTTCGTCTTCAGCAAGGTCACCGCTTGTTTTTCCTCTCACTTCAGAGCAGAGCAACTAGCTAATGTGACAAACTGCTCTTGATGCCTGATGACGTCCAACGTATTAGTGCGAGTGTGGGTGTGAGACGAGTGGCGAGGAGGGTATGCAGGGAAGGCAAAAGGAAAAGAAATGAAAGTGCACGAACAAAGCTTGAGGCGAGGGAGAGATGGATGTTTCCCCTACCATCATAGTTGTATATATCTGTGTTCTGATCCATGCATGGCTATCTTCCCTCATGGATGCAAGTGCACATGCTCACTGCGGATGGCCTTCAGTGATTGCTAGTGGAGACACTGACCTGGAAAGAGATGACCAGGCTCCAACTCCCAAATGAGCGAGTTGTTGTGTGTGTTCTCTTTTATTAGCCTCTTTTTCTCACTCTCTTCCTGAGTAAGGATTCATTCCAAATGGGTTTTTGTTTCACTTTCTTTGTGAATCCTAATTTCCCTCTGGAATTGAATAAAAGCCTTTCACTGCCTTTCCACAAAGTCACATGCAAATGATGTTGTGGTGCACAATTTAAACTCGTATTCTTAGGTTTTGTTGATAACAACTGTTTCTAATAGTTTGCCCTTCTTAAAGTCTGGTACTACGACGTCGTATTCGGGCCACGTATAAATATATATATTTTTAGAGGGTGGGGGCAATATTCCGAGAAAAAAAACTCGAAAATTTTCCACTTTATAAAGTCACAAATTTGCCACTTTATAAAGTGGCAAATTTGCAAGAAAAAAACTCATACATTTGAGAGTTTATAAAGTGGCAAATTTGCCACTTTATAAAGTGGAAGGTTTGGGAGGAAAAAAAAACTCAGAAACTTCAGAGTAAAGTTTATATTAAGAATTAATCCATCTCCATCCTGCCTTGTCATTTTAGAAACAGTGTCTCATTAGACTATAGCTACGCGACGTGTATCCCTCGTAACTTTGTGTTTTTTTTCTCGCCAATCTGCCACTTTATAAAGTCGCAAATTTGCCACTTTATAAACTCGCAAATGTATGATTTTTTTTATTTATTTTTTCTCTTGCAAATTTGTAAATTTATAAAGCGTCAAATTTAACACTTTTTTTCTCGGAATATTGCCCCCATCCTCTAAAAATATATATTTATATGTGGCCTTAATACGCCATCGTATGGTATACACAAGGATCTTTCAAATCTTAAAAGATATATATATATTTTTTTTTATCTTTGTCAGACCTGACACATACAGATAAAAAAAAGAAAAAAAAAAAAAAAAAAAAGGGCATTAAACAGTTTTGGTTCTATTGTGTGTAGTTTGCTCAAATAATCTCAGCAGAACTCCTCACACACTTATAGAATGTATTCCATGACCGATCAAGAATCCAGTCCTAAACGCTAAAGCTCTCGTGTGATCGAGTCAACCAGACACTTCCTAAAAAAAAACATTTTACATTATCAATCTTATTAAACTTCTGACTATATGGCATCTATGCAAATATCTGTACATTCATTTAAGACCTTTTTTTTATGTTTGAAAAAGAAATTCGTTTTAGGTGATAAGGCAAACAGTTTTGAATTCTTTGTGATTTTGGGGGTAGCCCAGCTCTGTATTCCACTAGCATAGCTCCGCAAGTGCTATCGTTAATACATTTTAATTATGGTAACAATTTTTGAGGCAGAAAAATTGAGGATTTTAGTTAATCCTTAATGTGATATGATCACAAATCAGACTTTGACACAGACAGCAGAAAGTGGAGGAAAACATTTTTGCTTCTGAAACTAAAATAATTCATGAGGGCATTATGAAGAGAAATGTTAGAAGTAGTTGGCAGGTGCATCGCTATAGTGTTTGCAGACAGTTATTTTTTATATATGCTGAGGGCCACCAGAACATGGACGGATACCTAATAATGAAATAGATATAATGACTGCAGGGATGATGGAATGTATTATTACAACAGTATTATGGTGTCATCATAAGCATTATTATAAGCATGTTTTGACTGATTACAGATCTGTTGCCTTGATTAAACTGTGTTCAAATGAACAAAAATGCCACATCCCCATTATTAGTTCATGCCAAGGAGGATGATGATTGGCAATAACTGGTGTGAATGACTAATTATCGCTTGTGGCATCACAGAAAAAGACTGGATTGGCCACTTGACTGCGAATGGCCCTGTGATGCTAATCCAAGCTCTCTCTCTCTCTCTCTCTCTCTCTCTCTCTCTCTCTCTTTCTCTTTCACGCGCACGCACACGTATGCACGCACAGCCGAACTTCATGCAAATGTGGTTAACAGGATGTAAATTCAGAAACATATTGACCCATATTCACTCACAGCCAACAACTGGCCTCTTGTCTTGTTTTGTGTACTCAAGAATGGATGCTTCCGCTCTTCTTAAGGACCACATATTTCCATGTTGACCATCATTTCCATAAAGAATGAATTCTTTATTTAGTTTACATTTGTAAAACGATTGCAAGCTAATTTCAGAGGTCTGTGAGTTCTTAAGAACATACAAACTCGGGAAAGCAACACCCATAAAATGCAATCTTTTAATTTAATATTTGTAAAGATCTTACAGATTCAACACCACTCAAATAATAAACCATATGTATTTCCTGGGTGTCTTTTGTTAGATCTCTTCAAGGCAGAAAACTGTGGCTGGCACCTAAAATATCATTTTTTTTTTTTAACATATACTAGCAGAGCAAGCACTTTGCACCTCAACATCTCATGCTTCAAATAGACATCCACATATTGATTAACAATGACAGCTAACTTATGGTATGTGGCCCATGTAATACTAATACTGTACTAATACTAACACTCTTTTTTAAATCATGATATGCGGGGTTTGATAATGTGTTGTGACAATTTAATTAAAAAAAAAAAACAATAATCAATAAAATAAATGTGTACAGAAAGATACAAAAGAAATTGTGTCTGTCAATCTTCTTTGAAAAGACTTGATTGGCTATGTTTTCAGACACCACGCAGCAAGAAAAAGAGAGAGAGAGAGAGAGAGAGAGAGAGAGAGAGAGAGAGAGAGAGAGAGAGAGAGAGAGAGAGAGAGAGAGAGAGAGAGAGAGAGAGAGAGAGAGAGAGAATCTACTCTTACGCTGCTGCTGCTGCCAAAGCTGCTGATTGCTCCACTTTGGCAATACTAATGTGTGGCTCACACTGCCCCTAATAGGTTTCAGGAAGCGTTGCAGCTCATCCTGCCAGCTGCTGCGGCATCAGCAACACTCGTGACTTCCCCACTGTGGGATGACGCAAAGCTTTAGTTGCGGGACAGAACAGCATTCTTCCAAGAGATCATCTGATGTTGTAATGATGTGGTATAATTTGTCTCACAACTCTGTCCAAATGGCCCCGTAGGTGTTCACAGATGAGTACAGATCTAATGATGGTGGATGCTGAATATGATTTGATTTCTTTTCATCAAGCCATGCAAGGACCTCTCCAATCTTAGAGGGATTGATATTTATGATTCTACACATCACAGATAGATAGTTAGATAGATAGATGGATGGATAGATAGATAGATAGATAGATAGATAGATAGATAGATAGATAGATAGATAGATAGATAGATAGATAGATAGATAGATAGATAGATAGATAGATAGATAGATATGTTGTGATATGTTGTGTGCTGAAGGGTTGGATCCCAAAACGCAGACACAAATAAGGTTTTAACTATTTATTCACATAACTTGACTAAACTAAAAACGAGAATGCATCCAGAATCACGACACGCCAAGCCCCCCTTGGGCACCGAAACAGTGAGCAATAATCCGGCGAACACACACATTTATCAGACACATTTTTTTTTCGACAGTCAATCAATCTCAATGGTTGTGGCTAGACATGTGAGTACTAGTACTGACATGGAATTCTCTGATTGGCTGTTGACTCCGTAATTACAGCTAGTTCCTGACATCAACAAACATCATATAGCATAAAAGATCTTTGACATCATATAGCCTAAAACTAGTTGAAACTGGATGCTGTTACATCAATACCAAAACAGACAAGTTACGGGTCGTGAACTCTGGCGCACGGTTATGAACTCTACTCAAACTTATCCCAGGCGTGACCCAACCATTACTCCTGCAAACATTACTCCTGCATGACTTGAGTCCTGACACAACCAATAACATGAGTTTCTAGGCTCAGTATTTAAAACATAATCCACCACGATTAAACCTGGTGGATCAGATTAAAACCAGATCTAATCCATCCATCCATCTATTTCAGAACCACTTGGGTACTTCTAACCACATTTAATCTTGAAAATTCAAATCCAGATTTTGAAATCCAATCCTGCCTTTAGGGTGTATTCAGACCAGAGAAGTCCTTTAGTCCGCTTGTTTGGTCCGGACCCCGCCAGGCGAGCAGCCAAGGCAAGCGCAATTCTTCTCTTTCACCAGTAGCGTCTTCGCTGACCTCGGATCAGCTTTCACACATGTTGTGCTTTCCAGAAGAGTAGATTGGCTTGCATTATGCCCATTGCTATTCAAGCAATTTCTGCCTCAATTCTGGTCAGGTAGCACCACTGGTTGCTAACACAATGTCGATCTGATGCCTCCTGTGCGCTGCCCAGCCTAGCTCACCCAGCAGAGCGGCCCACGCCAGCTGCATTCCAGGAACCAGACCACCAACCCCCATTTTGCGTATTGACAGCAGATCCATTGTAGCCACATTACAGCTTTATCATGTAGCCTTGACTGTTACAACAAATGTCCAAATGGAATTCGAGCCAGTCAAAATATTTAGATTCAAACGGGAACAGCAATACATGTTATCAATGCAGGTGTAGAAACAAGAGTTAGCCTTGGCAATGTCAGCAAGTAATCACATACAACTCCAGCTTTGGGTAATTAGTGATGTTGTTGTTGTTGTTGTTGTTGTTGTGATATTGTGAATTACTGTTGTCTCTCAAGCGCTGCCAATTCCTCAGCTCCTTTCACGATTCGTGTTTTTAGTTGACCAGAGTTATCTTTAGTTTGAATAAAAATTCGGCAGTCTTTTGTCCACGTGCTTTCGATAAGTCCATTCTTTCTCATTTGTCGAGCCTTTTTGGCGATGTCAGCATTTCGTTTGGTGAGGTTTTCGTTGATGTAGACATGTTTCCCACGAAGCTTGTGACGGTCTCTCAGAAGAGCCATCTTTTTCTTTTTTCTTTCTGTCAACAAACCTGATCAGAACTGCCAGTGGTCGAGTCCCTCCATTTGGCAGCGAAAAGCACATCTGAATGTGCGCAGGATCAACAGTTAATCTCAAATCTCTGAGTTGAAGTGTCACTTGCTGTTCCACAGTCTCGTTCCCTGAATATTGGTCAGAATCTTCCGTGTTCGTGCTAGCCGCAGCTCTCGAAGGGCTTTATATTGATACTGGTGACGATCACATCGTTGACACGAAGATTCTGTTCCAAATCATCCACTTTTTGTTCCAAGGCAACAATGCGTCGATCTTTTTCCTGTGTCTCTTTCTTTAATTGCCGTATTTCCTGAAGAAGTGGCTCAATGCTCTTCTTCATTTCAAGTAATTCGGCAACCATTCCACCGAGTTTTTTAAGAGAAGATTTTATCTCCTCATTCTCATCAGCTCTTTTTCCACCAGGCATTCTGCAACAATGTAGGTAAAAAATCCCAATGCAAAACTCAACAAGTAGTTAGATTCAAGAGCGAGTGCAGGAGCAAGCACAGATGCGTCCTTCCTCAACAGATGCGTCCTTCAAGTTTTTAAATAAGAACATGTTCAAATTCCACATTGCTGCGGTGTTGCACTTTTCTTTTTCTTTTTTTTAAAACAGACATGTTCAAATTCTACATCTCTGTGGCGTTACACTTTTTTTTTTTTTTTTAATAAAGACGTTCAAATTCCACATTGCTGCGGTGTTGCACTTTTCTTTTTTCTTTTTCTTTTTTTAAAACAGACATGTTCAAATTCGACATCTCTGTGGCGTTACACTTTTTTTTTTTTTTAAATAAAGACGTGTTCAAATTCAACATCGCTGCGGTGTTGCACTTTTTTTTTTTTTATAAAGAAAGACATGTTCAAATTCGACATATGATTGCATTAAGATTTTCGTTTTAAAGGGGCAAAAAATAAATACAAAAGCAACACGGAAGCAGAGGGAGGCGCAGCGCTCGGCTTCCCCATTGCCATGGTGACTCAACAAATCGGGGCTCCATAAAGGCGGTCTGATTTTGGACCCAATTATCGGGACAAATCCACTCTTTTTTTTTTCTTTTTCTTTTCTTTTTTTTTTAAAAAAAGAGCTCAGAATTGTTCATTCGGTAGTCTTACCGATTCAACGTCTTATCATCATTGCTCTTTTTTTTTTCTTTTTTTTTGTGTGTATGTGTGCGTGCGTTTGCGTGCGTTTGCGTGTGTGCGTTTTCGTGCGTGCGTGCGCGTGCGTGCGTGCGCGTGCGTGCAAATACGTATAAATTTATACTCATTAATTCACCTAAAACCTTATAAATATCCCATTACCCTTCGCCTTAACCAGGTACTTCAGAATCTTGCCAGAGTCGTGAGGTTCAAATGGTCAGGAGACCAGAGAAAAGGTCAGAAAAAATAAAGAGAAAAGAAAGATAAATCAAAGTGAAATCCAGCACCGACCAAACACTTCCTGCCTTCCCCATGGTAACAAAATCAAAGTCTTACGCCAACCCCGGAAGCCTCTAAATTCCAGCAAATTAGCGAGATCTCAAGAGACCAGAGGAAAAACTAAAGAGAGGAAGGAGGGAAGGATCGATGAGGCAGAGTGAGATCCATAGAAGCCAGTACATCCAATCCATCAAAGTGAAATCCAGCACCAACCAAACCCCTCCTGCGTGGTTACAAAACCAGAGTCTTATGCCAACCCCAGAAACCTCAAACTTCCAATAAATTGAGATCTCAAGTGACCAGAGGAAAAACTAAAGAGAGGAAGGAGGGAAGGATAGATAAAGCAAAGTGAGATCCACAGACACCAGCACCCACTGATTTAAGGGGCTGTGGGAGGGAGAGGCAACTTCTGTTTGAGTTTCAGTAGATGCTGGTGCGATGGATCTGGCATGCATAAGGACCACCACCAAAGAAAGAAGCCGTCAACCGCGGTCCAGCAAAGCGAGCACCGCCCCCCCGAATCCCCAGGCCGCGGCAGCACCAAGGCCACCCCCAAGCCACCCGAGCGGACACCGGTCAGCGAGCCGACCCAGACGCCCGGAACACCCCCGCCCCTGCCCCGGCCCACACCCCCGAGCCCAAGGCCGCTGAACGAGGCCCGGTGGGGCCCCACAGCCCCCATCCTCCCACGACCACCCCGCACCCTACCCAAACCCGCCACCCGCCACGACCCAGGCCCCGCCACCCCCGGCCCCCACCCATACCCCCCCCCCCCCCTCCAAAGAAAGACGACCGCCAACCCCCCCGCGAACCCCGTCCCCCGCGAGCCCCCCTACTCACCCCCGGAAACCGGCACCGGGCAGCAGCGCAGAGAGGGAAGACGTGTCCACCCCACCTCCAGCCGCGCGAAAGGAGCACAGTGGAGGGAGGGGGGAAGCAGAGGAGGAAGCACCGGGGGAGAGGCGGAACACCAGAACACCGAGCCCGGTGGGAAGAGGCCCCGGTCGTCACGCCAACGTACTAGTGACACCTAACCCTGTTACTGAGTCCGCCAGCTCGCCGACTGGCCCAGTGTATATACAAGTGTGTGCGTGTGGTGCATTAAAATTGGGAGCAGGTGAGTCGGAGCAGAGGGAAAAAATTTCCCCTACTCCGATACACCCGCATCCCCCCCAAAAAATGAATATGTATATGTGTGGTGCATTAAAAAAGGAAATGGAGGGACAAAGTGGTGGGGCAGGGACACAGATGGGGGGGACCACAGCGCTGCCAGGCACTGCAGTCCATCCCCCCTGATGGCTCCCCGCCCCAACTCACCCCTCCCTTTGGACATGAAGTGCATTAAAATTGGAGGGGAGTTGAAGGGTGAAGACGGTGTTTCCACCCTTCCCCACCCCACCAAGAAATGTGTTGTGTGCCCTATGTGTATATTTACAAAGTGTATAGTGCAAAACTAGTGAAGTGAGTAAGAGGAGCGACCAGCGGGGCCTCACCCAACCCGGCGGGTGTAGGTGGCACGCCCGCCCCCCAGCACCCCCCCCCCCCCCCCAGCACCCCCCCCAGGACAGGGCCAGCGCAGCAGGGCTACTGGACAGCCCACCGGCCACCGGAGCCCGCCCGGGGCGCCAGGAGTTCGACCGGAGTGGGGCAGGCCTCAAACCCCCGCCCGGCCCCCGGAGCCCGACGCCCGGGCCGGGGAGGGAGCCCCAGGCCCAGGGAGAGGGGGGGGGGGGGGGGGGGGGGGGGGCAGACAGGGAAGGGGGGAGGGGGATAGCGGGGAGGAGACGACAAGAAGGCGAAAGGGCGGCTGCAGGGCAGGAGGGGGGGGGGAGGAGGGAGGGCGACAAGGGAAAAGGGACCGGGAGGCAGAGGAGGATGGGCGGGGGGAGGCGAGGAGGGAGAGGCGACGGGGGGGAGGAAGGGGGAGGGGAGAGGGAACCACGGGGCACACCAGAGGCCCACCCGCCCCGAACCGCGCCGGGACGGCACCGCCCCGGGCACCAGGGAAAGCACCCCAACACCGCACCCCACAGGGGGCCCAGGGAGCGGCCAAGACGCAACCGCTACCGAGCAGACAACGGGGGGGGCAGAACCACCCCCGCCCGACCACGGGGGACGGCGTCAAGTAAATTGACTAATTAGCATGCAGTAACACCAAGTGTTGATGCTTAGTGCCCACTAGAAATAAATCTTAACGAGTTAGTGAGTATAGTGTCGTATAGTGTGGTATGCTCGAGCCCATTAAGATTAAAATATTCTATGTACATAGACCATATTTGTTTAAATCTTGATACTTGATTTTTATTTAAGGCAGAGATTTTTTCCATTGAGATATAATTTATTAGTAAGTTTAACCAGTGGTCGATATTTAGAGATTGTTTATTTTTCCAATTGACAAGGATTATTTTTTTTAGCAATAGTAAGGGCTATAAATATAGATTGAGATTGTTTACATGGTAGCTCAGTTATTGTTAAGTCACCTAGTAAACACAATCTTGGAGATAAAGGAAGCCTACAGTTTAATATATCAGCGAGCTTTTCCAAGATTTTAGTTCAGAAAAAAATCCACTCTTAACACATCTCATATATAAAGATAATCTTATAAGATAATCGTATAAGACAAAAGATTGTCGAGCGTTTGACGTCCTTGGTCGGGAAGCGGCAATATCGGGACAAAAACAGCCCGATTCTCTTTATGTGTGAAGCAGGCTTTAGGAAGCTTTAAGAGCAGGTGCAACAACTCACCCGGGATTTACACCAGATGCGGTTGCGGTGCGGTTGCGGTGCGGTTGCGGTGCGGTTGCGGTGCGTTCCGGCGACGCAAGCAATTAGATTCCATTCATTCGAATGGTGCAGTTTACACCGCTTGCGGGTGCGTTGCGTGTCGACTGCGTCTCAGCTGCGGTGTGCCGCAGTCCTTCCGCAAGGATAGACCTATTTTCTATTTTTGCCGGACGCCGCAGCGGTAGGCCTCCGGCAAATGGCAAGCTAGCACAAAACACATCGAGCGGGACAGGAAGACCGACGCAGTTTCAAAATAAATTTCTGGTTACCTTTCAAGATAAAACACTCGCCAGCTCCTATTTCGCAAGCATGTTAGCAAAACGTGATGTGGGCGTAGACGGGCCTGGAGTTAACGTGCGAGGTGCTCATTCACGGTTTAGACACCAGCGAACATGGACGAGGAGAGGTTTATATTGGAGGTAGAAAGCCACAAAATAATAAAAGTCCACCTCTCTTTCTGCTTCTCTGTTGAGCACAGACGTTCTGTGTTTGTCGTTGTTTTTAATGCCACATGATCGCGCGCGGTCACGCGAGACACGGCTGGAAGTGGTCGGCGACGGAGCTGTCGGACCGCAGCTGTGTGGAGCCGGTGTGGATTGGCCAAAAAATTGACGCGTACACGTCAGTCAAGACGCAACGCACCGCAGCCGCACCGCACATGCAACCGGTGTAAATCCCGGATCAGCGTTGATATAACTCACTGGAATCAGCTGGACTGGAACCGAAAACGCAGAGTTTCCTTTCTGAGGGTATGTCAACTCGTTGTTGAGGGTTAATCTCACAGTTTGTTGAACTTGCTTTGTGAAAGACACCCCTCATGTATTAGTTTCACATACACTCATCAATAAATAGGTATCTCTTGCATTTCCCCCCGGAATTAATAGTGTAAAGCAATATTGTTATGTACTTTTTTAAGTGATAAATTATAAATTTGACAAAAGTAAATTAAAAAAAAAAAGAAAATACATTGCTTCAACCCAAAAACAGCAACAAAACTTAAAGCGGACGGAAGCCAACTCACTGCAAGTGAATAGTCATAAGTGAGGATAAACTTTCCGTCTTTGTTCTATTTTACTTTACTTTAGTTCAAGTGTCTCTATTTCCACTTCTGAACTTTGAGTAATGTGATTACTTTTGCCACCTCTGACAGACATACACCAGATAAACTGTTCAGATTACATTATTCAATATTGTATATGAGCATAGAGTTTATACAGTCACTACTCATTTCATTGCAGCCAAAGCTCCTGCAGACTTGTATGACGAAATGCAATTACCACCAACAGAATTTGTTCTAATCATTCTTTATCATCACAGATTTCAGTCATATACCAACCGACAGAGAGAGAGAGAGAGAGAGAGAGAGAGAGAGAGAGAGAGAGAAAGAGAGAGAGAGAGAGAGAGAGAGAGAGAGAGAGAGAGAGAGAGAGAGAGAGAGAGAGAGAGAGAGAGAGAGAGAGAGAGAGAGAGAGAGAGAGAGAATGTACGTGTTAATGTGATATGACTTGGCTGGCCTGGCTTACTACAAAGCAAACAGCCATGATCCATCAACACACGCAAGCACACGCACACACACACCATCTTGATCTGAACACAATCCAGCAGAGGCTGCCAAAAGCAAAGGTCGAACTGCAATCATTCATTACATCCCCCCACACACACGCACACATACCCCCCCACATACACACACAAATATTTGTGCACGTGTATACACACAAACCAACTGTCATGCACCTGCTTCGCAACATGTTATTGGAAGGTACTTGATGGTCGAAGTGTATTAGTTTAGTTTATTTGTTTCTCATTGGCCGAATGCAATAATTTACTTAGTAGTAGCATATAAAGGGTTACCTTACTTAGCTAATGAACGAGGGGTTCGTTCCCTCTTAATCTTAATTATTTGTTTTCTAAGACATTTTGGACAATTCTGTGATTTCACCTTTTGAATTATGGTCCGAGTGAGTTTTAATCAGAGGTCTGTAGGGGGCACGGCTAAATAAATAAAAGCCAACAGGGTTCGACAAAGAATAGGAAAGAAAGTGGGAAACTTGAACTTTGGCCACGCAAATGAAATTTATGATTTACATATAAAATCTCGAGCAAAAGATTTTATTTCCTTTAAAAAACGTCAATACATTGTATGCAAACGCCAAATCGCCAGGTTACAAGTAGAGTGACAGTGGGATTTTCTGACCAATTCATCCCTAACCTGTCAGCAAATTTAAAGTAGGACAAGCACAAACTTGGAGTGTTATTGGCATCAGGAATTTAATGGTATAGACCAAAGCAGTGGTCACGGCTAGCTTCAATAGCTTTGTTTGACTATTTGTATTTTTATGTCAGTCTGAGTGTGGACCTTGGCAATGCACAAACCAAAGTACAGTACATGAAGCTCTGGCTAATTGTCTGTATGGCAAATGGATGTCTGTTGGGGCCAGAGAAATAATTGTATACAACACTACCGGCATGATTTGTTTTGATGTCAGTTGCGAAATGCCGCATATGTCTCTAATCTCCCGCTGAAATTGGTGTGGCAAGAATTCACATACACTGAGATGACATTTGAAGTTTTAACTTAAGATGTATGTTTGTGGAATGTGGAATAAAGAATCTGGTAAAAAAAAAAAAAGACAACTCCACACAGAAGAAGGCTGAAGCCAAGATTCAAACGCGGAAACGCAAAACTGTGAGGTTGACATGCTAATGCTAACAAGTGTTAATTTTATAAGCCATTTTTAAATGTAGTCTCAGTTTTAATGCAGTTTCAATTGCTCTTGTTAGTGTTTTTGTAATCAAAGTTAGTCAACCTCATCACGTTTTTATTTAGTAAACTTTTAGTCAATAAATAGATAATAAATATCATAACATAAATAAATAACATTTTAGTCCAAGAAAACATGTTATTTGTCTAATTTTAGTCAATAAAAACTGTCAACGTTTTAGTTGGTCTACAGGACAATCATTTTACCCTTGTATATTTTTTTGTCAGCAGATCATGTTGAACATTTTAGATCTAAAACTATTTCACATGAAATGTTCTCTCATCTTTTTTAATGAAAAACAACTTCATACACAATTACAATATATCAGGAAGTAGTTACTATCCTCCATGCTACAAGCTAGTAAGGGTGTCACGATTTCGATTTTTTATCGAAATCGATCGAAATTACGTCACGATTTCGAGCATCGAAATAGAAGAGAGGACACACGATTCGAAACCCCCCCCCCCCCCCCCCCCCCGCCCGCCGCCGCGCGCCACCGCCGCCACCGCCACCTCCCAGGAAAGCAAATGAGACACAGCCATTCAGCTACTAGCTAACGGCACTTGTTAGCTGACTTCTCCTGCAGTCATGATGGCAAGCGCGGACAGACACAGCAATGGTGCTTCAAGCCGCTCCCGCTTCTCTCGTCACCAGTTTGGAAACATTTTGCGTTCCCGGTGAGTTATGTCGACAACGTTCACGTTGTCGATAAAAAGACCACAGTTGCAAGATATGCTATGTGCGCGTACTGTACTCGGCCACGGTGTTACGCCCGGCTCGTCAAGGGGAAGGGAAGTAACACAATAACAGAAAATATAGAGTAGATAAACACGGGTCGACTTTAACATCTGAGTAGTTTTAATTGAAATTTCAGGCAGGGGTTTGACAAGGGAGTGAAAGTGGAAGGTGAACAAATAATAACCGCATTTGACAGAACTGACAGAACGGAGGAGAAACAACAATAACCAATAGGGGTATAATACACGGATACACAATAGCGTCGCGCTGGCACAGTCGTCCAATCGGAGTGTCGCGCTGGCACAGTCGTCCAATCGGAGTGTCGCGCTGGCACAGTCGTCCAATCGGAGTGTCGCGCTGGCACAGTCCTCCAATCAGAGTGTCGCGCTGGCGCATTCAAACTGAAGTACCATTATACGGGCACCAGCCGACACAAACACACACATACATACTAGGGGGGCGGAGCCGGCGGCGGGCCCGAGCCGCCAGCCGTAACAACGGGAAACACGACAAACATGACGGGACATTTACGCAGGCATCACAAAGATTTAGATTTATCAAATTCAACTAGAAGTGGGAAAACAACGGTCCAACCAACTATTTCATCCTCATTTACAGTGAAACTTCCACACACTTCAGCTCGCGCGAAACGCCAGATCCATAGGTCTATTTATAGCAGCAGACCTGCAGCCTTGGAAAACGCTGGATTCAAACATTTAATTAGTGTACTTGAACCACGCTACAGTATGCCCAGCAACTGTAAATGTTGGGATATAGTTTGTTCAGGCTGTATTTGTTCCATGACTTTGGATACAATATATTTTTTGTTGTTGTTGCACATTGCACATTATTTTAAGAGGAACGCACAGCACACTGTTGTAACCAAAAACAGTCAATAGATGGCAGGCACCCACTGTGACTTTTTGTTTTTGTTTTTTTATTTTTTATTTTACACTTCAGTAAGAACAAGACGGTTAACTTTATATTGTAAATAAATTCTTTGAATTTGATCATTCCTGCCTAATGTCAATTATCATATATTACATAAATTTACACAAAAATAATATGGAAATTGCATCACCTATATGTAGCCGATCTTTTGAAATAAGATTTACTGTACAATGAATAGAACCAATGATCATAGACTAGCCTTAGCCTACAGAAGCATATGCCTCTGTGTTATAAAGTGGGGGAGCGGAAAAAAAAAAAAAAAAAAAAAATCGAAAAAAAAATCGAATCGTGACCCCAAAATCGAAATTTAAATCGAATCGTGGAGTTGGCGAATCATGACACCCCTACAAGCTAGTAAGTTAGCTATCATTGTTTAGTGGTTGCATTACCGTTATAGACACTGGATTACTGTTACATTATACTATAATTTACGTCATTTTTTTTTTTTTAACCTTTCACCAAAAATCCACCTCCTGTCTATCCCATGTGTTTTTTGCATGTTGCACTCGCTATCTGCAGATTTGAAAGGGGGGGTGTCACTGTGTGTCACATGACACAGTATCAAAGTGACAGATTAGCAGAGACTTGATTTTACAAAATCAGATCATTTTCACGGGTGGATGACTGGCTAGCACGTCCGCCTCACAGTTCTGAGGACTCGGGTTCGACCCCAGGCTTCGGCCTTCCTGGGTGGAGTTTGCATGTTCTCCCCGTGCCTGCGTGGGTCTTCTCCGGGTACTCCGGTCTCCTCCCACATTCCAAAGACATGCATGGCAGGTTAATTGGGCGCTCCGAATTGTCCCTAGGTGTGCTTGTGAGTGTGGATGGTTGTTTGTCTCTGTGTGCCCTGAGGCTGGTTGGCAACGAGTCCAGGGTGTACCCCGCCAACTGCCCATTGCCAGCTAAGATAGGTTCCAGCGACCCTTGTGAGGAATAAGCGGTCAGGAAAATGGATGGATGGATGGATGGATGGATATAATTTTCATCTAATCTTTGTTCATGAACTAAAATGTCCACAGATTTTAATCCAGTTTTTATTAATGTGGCGACACCCAAGGAATTGGTTTTAAACACAAGGCACACGGGTTCGATAGTCACTGAGCATGAGACGGTGTTGATACAAAAAGAATACAAATGAAAATTTATTTAATTCATCCACAACAATAAACTTGGTCCAGAGCTCAACAATGGTGTCAAGGCCCTTTGACGGGGGGGAGAACACCTATAAAACAAAATTACACACCAATAAATGTGACACACTCACGCCAGTGAAGGAGGGGAAGTGAACCCACAACCAGGGAGGCACAGCACACAAAAAAACCGGTCGCCACCACCTTGAACCACCACCGTTGAGCCTGGATAAAAAGGGAAAAAAAGGAAAACACAAATAAGGGAATCAATCCAACAAAACCCACCCAAATTAACCCCAATCGAATAATAAGGAACTATTAAAATATCTATTTTTAAGAAATCCAATCCTCTTAAAATGCAGTCCACGCAGGCAGGTCGCTGGCCGAGCCAGCCGAACCGGAACGTCGTAGTGACACCACCGTGTAGTTCGCTGACTGGCACCGATGAGAGTTCAAGCAGACTTTCCCAGGAGGGAGAGAAGGCGGTGCGGCACCACGGGGATCAGCCGCGCTCCCGACGGCGAGGGTGCACACAGTAGAAAAGATCATAAACAGCAAGCAACAGCAAAGCAAAGCAGCCGCGGTCTAACGGCGATGTCCGTCTGCTCCCCACAACACGCCCGTCCCTGTCACAAAGTTAGCGATTAATATAAAATTCTACAACTACAATACAATCCACCTACCAGCAGCATCCGCAGGAGAAGGCAACAGTTCACGCGGACAATCTCAATGAAGATCGCAAGGCAGGGCAGGGAGGAGAATTCTGGTAAACCAGGCATGCATAATCTACCAAGAAGAACAAAAATGTGTCGCACCAATAAAGCGATCAATAACACGCTCGCTAACTTACCTGAGTCAGACATAGTGACAAGCACCGAGGATGGCAAGACCCGGAAGTGGGTGGGCCTCCACACCAAAGAGTCAGTGCGCAAGATAGTAATCTGCCAGTTTTTATAGTCAACGTTGAAGTGCACTAACCAATAGAGGGTCATTTTAAATCAGTGCAGGTGAGCTCAATCACCTTGTCACATTCTGCCCCCCCTTTTTGTGTCGTCGCCCCGACGATAAAACATTGTCTAACTCCAGGGTCTAAACAAAGCTGACTGCCCATTGGCTGCCACCCCCGAAGAGATTGCTGCCTCCCGCGATTGGACCGGCCGAGGGAGATGATGCACATTTGCATGACGTCCAGCTGTGGCACGACCAGTACGACGGAGAATCCTCTGACTACTCGTGGGGTCAACGGTCAATGGTGCCCGTGATTCACCTGGTAAAGACATTTGTGTAAAGTGTTGTTCCAGAGCTGGATGAGAGGAAGGTCCCAGATTAGGGACAGGCCCAGCTGCCTCCATTTGAGAAGGCCCCACCTGAGGAGCTCCACTTGTTAAAACAAAGAGGGCATCCTCAGGCCACGAGTCATCTTCTATGTGCGGTACATCAGTAGGTGACACTGAGACCGGGGCCTCAACTGGGCAATCAGCTCCAACCACTGCCTTAAGCAGGGTCCGGTGAACATGTTTCACCTTGGTTTGGTCTGCTATTGGGGCAATGGTGTACACAGAACCACCCAGACTTGGTGCTCTCACTATTTTATAGACCACGGAGTCCCATAGGTCTCTGATTTTATGACGACCTCGTGGACCGCAGTCTCTCATGAAGACCAACTGACCTTGCACTAATGGAACATCCCTGACCTGTTGATCATGGGCCTCTTTACGACGGCCTGCTGCAACCTGCATCCGATCCCGAGCACTTTGAAACGCGATCTGCAAACGGGTCTGGTGCTCCAAAATCCACTCATCTACTCTGCCACCAACAGGCTCCTGTACTCTACCCAACAAAAAGTCAACTGGGAGCCGTGGTTCCTGACCAAACATCAGGAAATATGGAGACTCACCAGTGGACTGATGGGGAGTGGTGTTATAAGAGTACAGAAGCTGCGGTAGGCATGCAGTCCAGTCTCTCTTGTGTGATGCTGGCAAGGTACGCAGCAAATTGTGCAGGGTCCTGTTAAATCTCTCACACTGGCCATTACCTGCGGGATGGTAAGGGGTAGTACGAGATTTAACAATGCCATATAAACTACACAGTTGCTGGATCAAGAAACTCTCAAAGTTACGCCCTTGGTCCGAATGAATTCGAGCCGGGACACCAAACTTTGAGAACCACTCTACAACCAGCACCTGAGCCACAGTACAGGCTTTCTGGTCACGGGTGGGAAACGCCAGTGTGTACTTGCTAAAAACATCTGTAATAACAAGGACATTTTCAATCCCATTTCGAGCTGGCTCCAGAATTGTAAAATCAATCGCCAAGATCTCATTTGGTCGGGAAGCCAGAAGGTGTCCCATAGTGGCCCGGGCCCGATGCGGAGTGTCCTTGGCGACTTGACATCTATCACATGTCTGACACCACTGGTCAACATCTGATGTCATGCCAGGCCAGTAACACCTCTGCCTGAGTAACTCCAGGGTCCTCCCTACTCCCTGGTGACCATGTTTTTGATGTACCTCAGTCAAAACTTCTTTCTTCAAGGCAGATGGCAACAGCAGCTGGAGGACTGCCTCAGCACCATCAGGTCTATAGACCTGGCGGTAAAGGGCTCCACGTCTCTCCACCAACCTATCCCACTGACGAAGGAGAGCCAAAGCAGATTTCGACAACTGCTGGCGCTCCTCCCGGGTTGGCCGCCGTTTGCTCTCCCAAAACGGCCATAACTCAGCCAGGATTGGGTCAGCCCTTTGAAGGGCACACATGTCCACCTGGGGATGATGTGGCAAGGCTGCAATAGCAGCTTGAATAGTTTGTGGCCTTGTCCCCTTAAGGGCTTGTTGTAAAGGTTTTGGGAGGGTCGTGCCTGGAAGCATTGCTTCCAGGTCACTCACACCAGGTGAAGGTTGGCGAGAAAGTGCATCTGCATTGACATTACTTTTCCCTGAACGGTACTTGATTTCAAAGTCAAACGGTGCCAACTGAGCTGCCCAACGTTGCTCAGTGGCCCCAAGTTTGGCAGATGATAAATGGCTCAGGGGATTGTTGTCTGTATAGACAACACACTTATTACCCAGGAGATAATCTCTAAATTTCTCTGTCATGGCCCACTTGAGCGCCAAAAACTCTAACTTCATAGAGCTATAATTGTTCATATTCCGCTCAGTGGGCCTCAATCCCCGACTGGCATAAGCTATGGGCCTTACCTTCCCATGCTGCTCCTGTGAGAGCACAGCCCCAAGGCCACTATAGCTTGCATCCACCTCCAGAATAAACGGGAGGGAAAAGTCTGCATATGCAAGCACAGGTGAAGTAGTGAGCTTTGTCTTGAGTGTTTCAAAGCTCTGCTGACACTCTGGGGTCCAATGCCCAGCTATCGGCTGTGACTTTTTACTTGCCTTTGAGCCACCCAACTCTGCCACCAGCCGATGGAGAGGGGCAGCCAACTTGGCAAACCCTTCTACGAAGCGGCGGTAATAGCTGGCAAATCCAAGAAATGACCGCAGCTCGGAAGTTGTTTTAGGGGGTTGCCAATTCGCCACCACCTCCACTTTACCTCGATCAGTGGCAACACCCTCACTCGAAATAACATGCCCCAAGTAGTTCACTTGTTGCTGGAAAAAGGAACACTTTGACAGTTTTGCCTTCAGGCCTTCTCGCTGCAACCGCCCCAGCACCAATTCCAGTCGC
This sequence comes from Festucalex cinctus, assembly GCF_051991245.1. Taxonomy (NCBI): domain Eukaryota; kingdom Metazoa; phylum Chordata; class Actinopteri; order Syngnathiformes; family Syngnathidae; genus Festucalex; species Festucalex cinctus. The sequence goes on from NC_135411.1 coordinate 48,605,710, forward strand.
TCCAGATGTTGCTCAACAGTGGTAGAAAAGACCACAATATCATCCAGATAAAGAAGCAAAGATTGGCATTGTTGGTCACCAAAAATCCGCTGCATGAGCCTCTGGAAGGTGCCGGGTGCATTGCAAAGGCCAAATGGCATGCGGTTCCACTCAAAAAGGCCAAATGGAGTGCAAAATGCAGTTTTGGGGCGGTCTGCTTCCGCCACAGGTACGTGATTATACCCACTGGCAAGGTCCATGGTTGAAAACCAGCAGGCATTCGTCAGGGCATCCAAAGATTCCTCTATTCGAGGAAGGGGAAACGCATCTTTCCTTGTTTTCTGATTAAGTTGCCGATAGTCGACACACATGCGAATTGTACCATCCTTCTTTTTGACCAACACTATGGGTGAAGCATAAGGGCTGCAGCTCTCACGGATGACCTGAGCTTCCAATAGTTGGTTAATATGCTCTTTCACAACCTCATAATCTGAGGGAGGAATGCGCCTATAGCGTTGCCTTACTGGAACATCATCCAAAAGGGGGATGTCATGGGCCAACAGGTCAGTGCACCCCAAGTCACCATCATGAGCTGAAAAGACAGAAGAGTACTTGGCAAGTAGAGCATGAACTTTTTGTTGTTCATCACCTGGCAAGGACGACAAATCAAGATCTTTAATTCTTTCTGGTACTGAAGTGGATGCAGACTGGGTCGACACAGTAGCCACAACTGCTGGTACCTCAGTTACTCCTGCTGGGAGACTGACAACACTGACCCCATCCAAAGTTCCAACAACGGTGCGAGGATAGAGCAAGACATCAGTAGCGCCTACATTTATGATAGGAATGTAAGCTGTACCCCTTTCCACCTGAACCAAAGCTGGTGAAGCCAGAAGTCCAGCAGGAAGGCCGGAGTGCAAGGGCTCAAACAAAACTGCAGCACTGACATCTTGCTCTGAACATGTGGCAGCAATGACTTTCATAGTACCACCAGGGATGAGACATGCCTTTCGACCACGTACTCTGACCCTACCAGAAACAGTGCTGACTTGAGCAACACTAACCTGGTGGCACTTTTGCAATGCCTGCAACACAGGCAGGGGTGCCCCAACAACAGAGGGCAGATTGAACAATGCCAAACCGTGCTGGCCAAAAAGCTCATGGTAACACTTGCGGATGATGTTCATCCCCAGCACACAGGGCGCTGGAGGGACCACCCCAATAGGAGCATCTTTGACCACCAACACCCCACAACGTGACATGAACTTACTGCACAGCTCAACATCCAACTCAAGGTAGCCAATATAGGGGATAGCAAGACCATTGGCTGCTCGGAGATGCAACCAATGACAGGATTTTAGCTTTTCCTGACCCCAAGGTTCAAAATGCTCCAGGAAAAAGCTCTGCGTTATTGTAGACACCATGGACCCAGTATCTACCAAGCATGGGACTGTAACACCACCCATACTAACCTCCACATGCGGGCAAGACGACACAAGGTCAGCAACCTCTTCGGAGCCAATGGCTGTCCCCTCCGAACTGTGGCTCTGCAGCTCGGCGGGCCCTAGTTTTCCGACAGCTGAGGGGGGTTAGATTGTTCTAAAGACTGCTGGTTCGGTAAGGAAGGCTTATACTGGAAAGGAACCCGAGGCCCGTCGCACTCCCTGGCAATATGACCTGGTCGTTGACATCGGCGACAGATAATAGGACCACGAGCGGCAGGGCGAATGCCCTGCTGGGACCTCTGCAAAAGGGAGATGGTCTGGCTAAGTTTGTTTAGCTGCTCCTGCTGGAGCTTCAACATCTCCTTCACCTCATTCAACTCTGATGATTTTGAAATACCAGCCACCACATGGGGGGTACTCTTTACCTCACACTGGAAACCAAGAACTGAAGGAACTGAATGGCTTCGCCCCCTAACTCCCCCAGGTAAACCCTCACGTTCCCACTGGATCGCCTCACTCCGAACCTCCAGCAGGCTAGCAGTAGGCCGCCCTCGGACAAACTGCTTAAGTTCCCGACGGAGTGCACCATCCAAGACAAACTCTACGAATTGATCACGGAGCAACACATCCGAATTTGGCATACCGTTAGGTGCACACCGTTTAACTAGCGTCATAAGACGCATTAATGCCAGTGAAAACTCTTGCAGTGTTTCACCCTCCTGTTGTTTGCGGGAGAAAAAGGCTTCTTGCAAGGCCACGTAGGAGTCAGTAGACCCATAAAGTTCCTGCAAAACAGTTCTAATACATTCTGGATCTCCCTGTTCAGCAATCGAGCGATACCTTATCTCCTCCCGTGCCTCACCCTCAAGGTGATCAAGCAAAAAGAAAGCCTGCTCTGAAATAGAAAAATTACGCCCTCTCATGCAGGCCTGTGTCTCCTCCAACCAATCACTCAACCCTATACCCGAGCTACCTCTAAAGTAAGGGCACTTCCTTTCTCTAGACATCAACACTAGTCTTTCTGTTACTGGGGCACTAGCAATCAAAGGGGCAGTAGGGGGCACAGAGGCAGGGGGTGCTGTACTAGGACCGGGCACAGCCACGGCCTGTTCCTGTCTCAACCGCTCATTTTCTGCCCTCAACTGTGCTATTAATTCCCTTAACTCTTGCACTTCCCCCTCCATATTACAATAAAAAAAAACTAACCCGATAAGGGGCCAGACACGGAGGAAAACAAACTTCGCCCACTAATGGGTCAAAAATAGACCAACGACTGCTTTGCTTTTAGTCAGATCCTACACTGGATTATTATTTCTTTTTTTGGAAAATATTCACATCATACAAAAAACAAACACACGTCTCAGCTCTTAGGTAGTGAAAATCCTGCCGACAACGCCAAATTGTGGCGACACCCAAGGAATTGGTTTTAAACACAAGGCACACGGGTTCGATAGTCACTGAGCATGAGACGGTGTTGATACAAAAAGAATACAAATGAAAATTTATTTAATTCATCCACAACAATAAACTTGGTCCAGAGCTCAACAATGGTGTCAAGGCCCTTTGACGGGGGGGGAGAACACCTATAAAACAAAATTACACACCAATAAATGTGACACACTCACGCCAGTGAAGGAGGGGAAGTGAACCCACAACCAGGGAGGCACAGCACACAAAAAAACCGGTCGCCACCACCTTGAACCACCACCGTTGAGCCTGGATAAAAAGGGAAAAAAAGGAAAACACAAATAAGGGAATCAATCCAACAAAACCCACCCAAATTAACCCCAATCGAATAATAAGGAACTATTAAAATATCTATTTTTAAGAAATCCAATCCTCTTAAAATGCAGTCCACGCAGGCAGGTCGCTGGCCGAGCCAGCCGAACCGGAACGTCGTAGTGACACCACCGTGTAGTTCGCTGACTGGCACCGATGAGAGTTCAAGCAGACTTTCCCAGGAGGGAGAGAAGGCGGTGCGGCACCACGGGGATCAGCCGCGCTCCCGACGGCGAGGGTGCACACAGTAGAAAAGATCATAAACAGCAAGCAACAGCAAAGCAAAGCAGCCGCGGTCTAACGGCGATGTCCGTCTGCTCCCCACAACACGCCCGTCCCTGTCACAAAGTTAGCGATTAATATAAAATTCTACAACTACAATAAAATCCACCTACCAGCAGCATCCGCAGGAGAAGGCAACAGTTCACGCGGACAATCTCAATGAAGATCGCAAGGCAGGGCAGGGAGGAGAATTCTGGTAAACCAGGCATGCATAATCTACCAAGAAGAACAAAAATGTGTCGCACCAATAAAGCGATCAATAACACGCTCGCTAACTTACCTGAGTCAGACATAGTGACAAGCACCGAGGATGGCAAGACCCGGAAGTGGGTGGGCCTCCACACCAAAGAGTCAGTGCGCAAGATAGTAATCTGCCAGTTTTTATAGTCAACGTTGAAGTGCACTAACCAATAGAGGGTCATTTTAAATCAGTGCAGGTGAGCTCAATCACCTTGTCACATTAAGTACATTTTTGTCTCGTCTTCATTAGTCGACGAAAATGGATATTGATTTAGTTCCAGTTATTGATTATTAATATGGGTTTTAGTCTAGTTTAAATCAGGTGAAAAATGTGTGTTGACGTAAATATTTTTGTTTAGTTTTCGTGAATGAAATTAACACTAGTACTAACCACTACTTGCATCCGTCATATTAGAGCTAATAACAGACAGAGAGTGCCAAGAGGCAACAACAGGCCAAAGGAAACTGTTGGGAAGCGAGACGGCTGGCAAACATTTGCTGAGTCACAGGAAAGAATAAAGATTTGTCTCCAGCACACACAGAGCAAAACACAAAGAAAAGACTGGTAGGGAAATACCGAGATAGATGCACGATTGAGGGGCCGTGCGTGTCTGTTTGCTGAGTCCTCTTGTTTCAGAGTGATTAGTCAAAGCACTGAGTTTGACACAATGAGATCAACCCAGCTGAGGAGAAGGCATACATTACTATTCTAGGCCATCACGCACGCACACGCACACACACGCAATGAGGCACAAATAAAAGTATATGTGTGCCGACAGAGATTTACGGTGATGCACAAGCCTATTAAAGTATGCAGGTGTTTTGTCACAAGCACACTCACTCACACGTACACAAACGCAAATTCTGTTCTTTTTTCACTTTGCCTTTGTCCTTCCTGTACCTTTTATCTGCTCCGTTCAGCCCATCCCAGGCACACATTCACTCTTGTACTTCCTGCACTGGCTGCCTCCTCCATACTCGTCATCCCTTTGTTTCCATCTGGAAGCAACATTTATCCTCCTCACCCTCCCGATTGCCATCAACACTTTCACCTCCTCTTTCCAAAACTCTTGTCAGCCCCTTTACACAACTGCCCTTTCCTCCTCCTCGTCCCGCCTTTGCTTATCACGGCTCACAGCCTACTTTTGTGGACCAATCTTAAAAATCCAGTGCCCCTTTTCTGTGTATTTCCCTCCCTCTGTTTGTTTTCATGCCTTCTCTCCCAGCCTGCATGCCTCCCCAACCCCTTTGTAATTTTGCTTATGTAAAAGGGCACCGCAGTGTTTTAAGTTCACATTAAGTTCAAGCCTGAAAGCAGTAAATACAGGATGTGACGTTAGTCTAACCTCATACAGCTTGAATATATCAATCAAAAATAAGCAATTGGTCACACTCACACAAAACAATACCTATAGTAGCATACGGTATATAATATATATTTTGGTTTTAATTGCAGAATTACGATAGTGTGGAACTGCCATTATGGAGTCAAAAGTTTTGACTAACAAATACGCTTGGAAGTATTTGCAAAGTTTTTTTTGCAAGTACATTCGAACGTATTTGCAAGTACATTTGAAAGTTTATGTAAGTTCATTCGCACATACTTGCAAATAGTGGCGTTTAAAAAAATCGATTTGGCAATATATCGCTAATATTACAGTGCACAATTCTCGTATGGATTCAATATGGGCCGAATCGATGATAAACATCAATTTTTGATGGAAATATTCAACAAAACACACTGTAAGAATGTTTTATTATTGGAACATTAAGCCATACTATTTTATTTCAATGCTGTTCAAACATGAAACAGGTTGCAAATTGCTTGTTAAATACAGTGGCTCACAGTTATAAGCCTGAAGGTTCAGATAAATAAATACATTTTCATACAAATCTTACAGTGTACGTATAAGTTTACTGATTAGTATTTTCTAAATTTGAGTAAAACAAAAAAAAAGAAAAAATGCAATTATTGACTTGTAAATTTGCATCGCAATTAATCTGTATCGAATCGAATCGTGATACGGATTGAATCGGCAGGTACTAGGCAATTCACACCCCTACTTGCAAATAAATACATTTTAAATGTATTTGCAAATACGTTTGAATGTACTTGCAGGTAGGCCTGTGCAGTGTTAATTGATATTAAAGTGAGTATTGGTGTCGTATCGATACCAAATAGCTTGATGGATCCTTGGCATTTATTTTATTTTGGTTTCGCATTGGTCCCCCGCACAATTATGCTTTATTTGAGCGTTTCCAACTACTCGTTGAACGAACATGTAATTATCGCATTATGTGTCTAGACTAGAGGAATGTTTCTTTGAGTGCAGAAGAGCAACAGGGATTTAGAATATGAAGATTAGTACCACATTGTAACTTTAAACAACAGTCTAGGTATGTTTCTGTTGAAGATGTTACATTATAGCATATTTAAGAAACCAACAAGAAAGTTTAATTTCCCCAAAAACAAACAAACAAAAAAATGTGTTATATAATAGGAAAAATGATTTAAAATACGGACCATGATATTTTATGAACCTAAAAGTTCTTGGTAACGGTATCGGCGATACTGGCACCAGACCAGTATTTAATTGGTATCGATATTCACAATTCCACTGTGCATGTGCGAGTCAATACCTCAGGGCATTACGAGGAAAAAAACAGTTTGTAGCACTTAGCCTACAAGTAAGTTGGAACATATTTGTAAATATGTTGACAAGCATTTGCCAGTCAAGAATGTATACTTCTCTCTTCTGGGCAGTTTCATGCGTCTGCACCAAACAGAGAGGAAAATTTGTTTAAAAAATATTATATATTATTATATATTATAAAAATATTTATTAATATGTATAGACAGTCTGTTGGCATTAAACCACTTCATAATGTTCTTGAACTCTTTCTCTATTACATGTAATACATTATATATATTTTTCCCAGCAAAAAATAGAGTGGTATCATCTGCAAACAAAATACATTTTAACAATTTCCAAATGGTTGTAATATCATTTACATAAAGAAGAAAAAGTACTGGCCCCAGTACTGGTGAATATGCATGTTGAAAACAGCTGTGCGAGCATTGATTGTTGTGCGTTCCTGACAGTCGTGAGCCTATGAAATTTGTGTTTGTGTTAGCCTCAGTGCCACAGAAGGATGTATGGATTTTAGCTGCCTCAGTGCCTAAGTGGGCCACTTAAAATAGCTCCTCAGGCTTCACCTCAAGGACAGACGACTGTAAATTACCACGTGTTGTGTACATACACGACTGTAGTTTGCGTACATTGTGCATAACAGCTTGTGTGCATTAAGGCCTGTGCACATAGCATTATTTAGTGTCAGGTGTTCTTCACTAGTATCGGAAAAATGCCTGGATGTCCACCAAGCAGAAGTTACTCCACCTGACACAACTCAAGCACCTTAAAACAGCACAATGTTTTCTTGAGGTGTAGCAGAAAGAACTCAACGCTACGAAACCTGAACAAAAGGTGCTGGAAAGAAAATGAATTTCAAGCTAAGACTAGAGGTGTACACTTGCACGAGGATGGTGTTCTATATGGTCACGTCTGGATATCACGTGACTGAGAATAATCCAACGAGCATGTTTTAATTCAATTAGGCGCAGGGGCAGCTGGAAAAGCCTTGTTTATCTTTTGTTAACCTAAAATATCAGTAAGGTCTGTTCTTCAACATTTGGCATTAATTATTGTCAGGCAAAGTTAGTCAAGCAAAATCAACCCCCGAATGCGTATGAGTTTCCCCAAGTAAGCACGGATGAGCAGCTAGATTTTTGAAGTGCACTGAAAGTTTGTTTGTTTGTTGAACATATAAACATAAACAAGTAGAAGTTAAAAAATTTAAAAGAAAGAAGAAACTTAGAGCAATCATTCGTGATGGTTTACATGTTCAAAGGGAGTAGGAAGAAGTTAAAAACGTATTTAGTCCTACCCCTGATTCTTTATATCTTTTAACTTATTTCATTAATACAGTAAATTAATACATTCCGATAAAAGAAAATGTGCTGCTCATGTAAAACATTGCACTTTAACATCTACGTACATTTGTCAATAACGTGTGTACATGAATTTCATAGGCATACATAATAATAATATTACATCCTCATACTCACATATACAATTTTCATTACACTCATACTGGTACATCAAAAAATAATAATGCTAAATTTGTGCAATTTTACTAGTCTGATTTAAATAATGCTCTTGAACTTTGCTTTGAAACATTTTTTTAAACTCAACAATTGACTTGCATCTTTTCAAGTCATTACTAAAATGATTCCACAAATGAACACCTCTTAAAGAAACACACCTTTGCTTAATATTTGTTCTTATTTTGATTTTGATTTTTTTTTTAAGACACTTGTACCCCTTATGTCATAAGGACTCTCTCTAACTTCAAACAGCTTCTGACTACTGTGGCAGAGTAAATTGTTGTAAGCTTTATACATTACTTGTGCTATTTTAAACTCAGCTAAGTCATAAAATTTCATTATGTTTAATTTAATAAATAGTGAATGTGTTGGTTCTCTATATTTTGATCAATTAATAATTCTTATGGCTCTTTTTTTGCGATTTTAAAACAGGGTAGGTATTTGTTTTATATGTGTTACCCCAGATTTCCACACAATAAGTCAGATATGTTAATAATAATGAACAATGTGTTTTTAATGATTACATGTTCAGGACATCCTAAGTTTTATAGAGTGGCCATATGATTTTTGACATTTTCCTTTTGCCATTTTCTATGTGTGACTTCCAACATAATTTATCATCAATAACTACTCCAAGAAATGTGTTTTCACACACCCCTTCTATTTCAATTGAATTCACCATAATTTTGACTTGATGAGTGATTTGTCTAGTGCCATGAACTTGGTTTTTACTTAATTTAATGATAATTTGTTCATGTCAAACCATTTATTTAATGTATTCAATTCATACTCCACAGTAGTCAGACGCTGCTTCAGGTTTTCTCCTGAACAGTACAGAGTTGTGTCATCAGCAAATAAGACACTTTTCAATATTTTTGAAACACAACAGATATCATTTATGTACAGTATAAATAGTTTAGGGCCTAGCACAGACCCCTGTGGAACTCCATGAGTAATCTTCAAGTGTTTTGATTGTATATTATTAAATTGCAAGTTTATCTATTTTCCAAATAACTTTTCATCCATTTATATGGTAAACCTCTTATACCGTATCTCTCTAATGTAGTCATTAATATAGAATGGTCTATGTATCAAATGCTTTCTTTAGATCCATAAAAATCGCAACAGTAATGTGAGAATGTTTGCAAGTGATGCTTTACAATTTCACTACTCTGTTTTCTATCTCTCACGAAGTGGAGTCAATTTCTCCCCTCATTCTGATGATGTTGCACAATCACAAATGAAGTTGTCATATACTCTATGCCCTCGTAGAGTTCTCCAGAAATATGTTTGGGAGTATATGTGTCTTTTTCATAATCGATAAATGTTATGAATATCATATGCATATTGCGGCCTATTTGCAGCCTGATGAGGTTGTTTTGGCAGGGAGCCTCCTGTCAAGTCAAGTTTATTTGTAAAGCCCTTTATCACTATGTTGCTGTACAATGTTAGCTAAAACAGCATAAGAGTCCATTTAATGAGATGACGAAGTAGAAGTCTTCCGGAAAGGGTTTCTTCCTGACCTGGTCGGTCAGTGCCGGAAGTGGGTAGGTCTAGATAGGACCTGCAAATTTATTGTTGACTCTCGTCACCAAAAGATTAATCAGTATGTTGCAAACGTAGGTTTCAGGATGGAACATACGGTATCTTTTAATAATTCCCAGACAGTGTTTTTCCATTGTCATTTAGTATGTTGGTGACAATTCATGGATTTGTATGCTGTATTTGAATAAATATTAAGTGTCCATAATTTAAAATTTCTCATTTAAGTGATGATTCTGTGTGAAGTTTTACAACAGCACAACTGTACTAAACAAATGTCGGACATGCAGGGGCATTGCAGCAATTTAGGATGAAGACAAAACGACAAAGAGGATTGAGAGATCGTAAACAACAGACGGTCAGTGACTGTGCAGCTGTGTTGATGCTTGCGCTGTCAGCTGTGTCAAATCCAAACTTTCCCCAAAAGGCCCATTGCGTCTCGGGATAGAAGTGGTGCTGGTGCAGTGAAGATCAGTCCCGTAGAATGGAAGCTTCATTGAGTCTCATTCAGTTGAACACATTGTGCTCCCAAGTGACTCTATGCTTATTTGGACATTTGAGGATATTTTATTTTATTTTTTTTTAGAATTAATTCATACATTATATTAATTTGTGATCAGATCTGGACTGGCCATCTGGCATACAGGGCAGATGCCCAGTGGGCAGACGTCTTTTGGTGCTGTGCTATTCATTTATTTATTTATTTATTCTTCCAATTTAGAAAGAGAGCAGCCCATTAATCCATTTACAATACAAACATCAAACTGAACCAATCATCATCAGTTGCAGTGGTATGTGCTAGTCAGAGGAGTTCAAGTCTGAATCAGGGTTATTACAGTTTTGGAATTTTACATTTTAGTTAGTTTTCATTTCATTTTGAATTTTGTTTTTTAAATTTAATTAGTTTTCAGGATGCTTCTCTTAGTTGTTTTTATTCGTTTTAGTTATTTAATAAATTCTTAGTATTAGTTTAGTTTGAATTAATTTTCAGTGTGGTTAGGTTAGTTGTTTTTATTAGTTTTAGTTATTTAATAAATTCTTAGTTTTAGTTTAGTTTTAGTTTCAGTTTTAGTTTTTTTTAAAAATGTTTATTACTTGTGCGCCATATTTAAAAAACACCATGGAAGCGACTTCATCTGAAGGTGCTTTTCTATTGGCTGCTGCAAGATGATGTCACTTCTGTGTGACACACTTTCAAACGTGCTCATTCAAGTGGTTAATATCAAAATAAATCTACTTAAAATCACATTTGAAATCATCCCCAAAGGCTCATGCACTAGATTAATTACCAAATTATAGTTAGTTTTAGTTAGTTTTGTAAACATAAAATGTCGTTTGTTAGTTTTCGTTTTTTTTAAAAGCAATTTTGTTTTTGTTTTATTTCGTTAACGAAATTGTTTGTTGAATTTTAGTTTTGCTTTTTTCCCCTTAATTTTAGTTAACTAAAATAACCCTGGTCTGAATACAAATTTTATAAGAAAGTGCCTTTTAAAAAAGAACTTTTCATTCTTGCACTCAGAGTAAATTATATCCATAATATTCACACATATTTTCACAAGAAAACATGAATGAGAAGTCATTGTTTAACAGACTAACTATCATCCTAATTTACTAATCCTAACCAATAGATATTCTGTGGAATAAAATGCACACACATCCATAAACTTTCTCAAAACATAATAATAATAATAATAATAATAATAATAATAATAACAATAACAATAACAATAACAATAACAATAAGAAGAAGAAGAAGAAGAAGAAGAAGAAGAAGAAGAATTAGAAGAAGAAGATGACGAATGAAAGGAGGGTGAACTGTCGAGGATGACACCCAGACTCTTTACCTGTGGGGAGGACACTGTGCAGCAGTTGATGGTTTGGAGAGGTTGGATTTGGTGCCAAGAAGGAGGACTCCAATTTTATTGCAGTTTAGTCTGAGGAAGTGTGTGGTAAACCAGGATTTTAATTCAAAGAGGGCAAGAGGTGAGGGAAGGGGGTGGGAGTGTGGAGTTGGGTTTGCAAGCGTGGTAGATCTGGGTGTAATCTGTGAAGCAGTGGAAGTGGTTATTTTATTTGCGCAAGATGTTGCAGAGGGCAGGAGATAAATGATGAAGAAGAGGGGCCCAAAGACAGAACCGTAGGGCAACTGGGGAAGGTTTTGAGAAAACGTTTTGAGTTGGACAAACTGGGTGCGGTCTGTGAGGTAGGAATGGAACCGGTTGAGGGGAGTGTGGGAAAGGCCAATGGAGGTGAGTCTGCTGTGAAGGATGGGGTGTGAGTTGGTGTCAAATGCTGCACTCAGATCAAGGGGGATGAGGATGGAGACAGAGCCAGTATCAGCTGCAGTGAGGAGGTCGTTGGTGATTTTTTTTTATTGCTGTGACGGGGGCGGAAACCAGATTGGAAAGGCTCATAGAGTGAGTGGGGAGATAAATGGGAGTGAAGTTGGATGGTGACGTTTTTTTTTTTTTTTTCCTGAGAATTTTGGAGATGAAAGGAAGATTTGAAATGGGGAGGAGGTTATTATAATTACTGGGGTCTGAACTGGGCTTCTTACTATGGGGCTGCAGGTTTGAAGAATGAAGGGACAATTCCAGAAAAGACTGAGGAGTGAATAATGGCAGAAATAAGGGGGGGAAGAGAAGGAAAGCAGGGTTTGACTTGGGCTGTGGGTCGAGTGGATTGAGCTGATGTGGGCTTTGATTTACCGTATTTTTCGGATTATACGTCGCTCCAGATTATAAATCGAACCAGCCAAAAAATGCATAATTAAGAAGGAAAAAACATATATAAGTCGCACTGGAGTATAAGTCGCATTTTTGGGGGAAATTTATTTGGTAAAATCCAACACCAAAAACATACATGTCATCTTGAATGGCAATTTAAAATTAAAATAAAAGAGAGAACAACAGGCTGAATAAGTGTACGGTATACTAACGTGACATGACTCACATGCCTGGTAATGTCAGTAACGACGTAACATATTAAGAGTTTGTAGCGAGCAGTGACGGGAGTCGGAGGCGGAGTGTTGAAGCACGGAGCCAAAGGCTGGCGTTTTATTGACATCAGCTTCTGAGGTCTTAACAGCAACTCCCCACTCAGCTAGAAGCTAACAGGCTAACTCCCCTTTTCCACATAACAAAACCTTCCCACCCGGAACACTCCCTTCGTCCCAACGTCCGTGAGTGAATTATGTTCCCATCACTACGTTATTCATATAACTCTAGCATAAAGAACATGCTAACAAGTTTACCAAACTATCAGTTTCACTCCAAATCACTAAATCCAATGAAATCTTCTTCTTCGGTGTCACTTTTATACAACTCCCCCAACTCGGGGGGGGGGGGGGGGAGACGATGCGCCGCTTCCTCTTCTACCGGTGTGAAAATAACATGTGAAATGATATAATAATGTGTTAATAATTTCACACATAAGTCACACCAGAGTATAAGTCGCACCCCCAGCCAAACTATGAAAAAAAACTGCGATTTATAATCTGAAAAATACGGTACTTATGAGTTCAGAAATTTCAGTGCTTTCATACAAAGAGGAATAGACATACAGTAATGAAATGTGTATGATTTTGAAGAATTAACAAGTTGTTTGTGTCATTGTGCTTTTTAGATATGATTTCACCACAGTATGCAAAACATCATCAGCTCTCATTGGCTGTCGGCTAGCAAATGCATGAGATAGAAATACACTATAAGCAACGGCAAATAAAATGACATGATCTAGTAAATTAAGCTAAGCAAAACATTGCTATTCATTTATGCCTTGTACACACGTAGCAGGGTATTCAATCCACACTGCCTCATTAACACACACATACATCCACACAAAAATGGAGGGTGGATGACAAGGTAAAACAGAGAAAAATATCTCCTTTTGCAAAACAAACACACAAAAACCCCCGGCTCCGTGTAGACAAGGGCTTAGACCTGATCCCGCTTGTATTATGAGTGCGTTGAGCAAGGTTCTGGATATGTGTGAATTTTACTTCATGAAACCCTGACTGGGCGGCACGGTAGTCGAGTGGTTAGCACGTCCGCTTCCCAGTTCTGAGGTCTCCGGTTCGAGTCCAGGCTCGGACCTTCCTGGGTGGAGTTTGCATGTTCTCCCCGTGCCCGCGTGGGTCTTCTCCGGGTACTCCGGTCTCCTCCCACATTCCAAAGACATGCATGGCAGGTTAATTGGACGCTCCGAATTGTCCCTAGGTGTGCGTGTGAGTGTGGATGGTTGTTCGTCTCTGTGTGCCCTGCGATTGGTTGGCAACCAGTCCAGGGTGTCCCCCGCCTACTGCCCAGAGCCAGCTGAGATAGGCGCCAGCAGCTCCCGCGACCCTTGTGAGGAATAAGCGGTCAAGAAAATGGATGGATGGATGGATGGAAACCCTGACTGTGGATGGGTATGACAAACAATGACTTGACAGTTACCGAGGGTTTGCGAGCTTGCGTAGGTGCGCGTACATGTGGTACAGCTAGCAAATGCAAAGGTTTCTTTATGAGTATAAAAAAAAAAAAAAAAAAACTTCATCCTAACAGCTATCCCAAATTAGCCGTATATTTGTGTTTTGACTGCCAACAACATAGCTTCATGACTGACTCATGTATCGGACCATCAGTTACCTAGCTAGCTAACATGGCTAAGCAATGCTGAGTGAGTGATTACGTTAATTGTAATGGTTAGAACAAATCACCGGATAAACGATAGATCAAGGGTTGCTTTTAGATAAATGTCAGATAAACAAAACGGAAAACTAGAAGTCGGGGGGGGGGAGTCATATTTACCTCGATGCTGGCGGCGACTGGACAAAATGAACCAGGAAATAGTCAGACGAACATTGTCACACCCCCATTCCTATCTGACCAATGAAAGTTGTCGCAGCGGCTTCCAAGCTGACCAATGACAAGGCTTCTATCATCGGTTGAACGGAGGACCCCGCCCACACAACACAGAAAAAGATTCGCAACCAAAAAACAGGTTTCAATCAAAAAACAGATTCGCAACCAAAAAACAGATTCGCAACCAAAAAACAGATTCGCAAACAAAACGAAAAAAAATTTGCAAAAGATTTTATTAAAATACAAATCCATGTTTGAAATGTTTTTTTTTGTTTGCAAATTTTTATTTTATATGAAAACCCTTTTTGGTTTGATTAAAATTTATTTGAGGTTGCAAATCCCCTTTTTGTTTGATTGAAATTTTTTTTTGATTGCAAATCCCCTTTTTGTTTGATTGAAATTTTTTTTTGATTGCAAATTCCTTTTTTGTTTGATTGAAAATAAAGACACAAATTTCTCTCCATACGTACACATGCACGCCGGCGGGCTAAATCAAAATGCCAGGGCTATATTTTTATGCCAGTCCATCTTTGTTTGTAATGTGAAAAATGCTTTCCTGAATTCTAGTGATTGCACTCTTGGTTTGTATCCCCGTGAAAAAAAGTTTCCTCAATGTTCAATTCAACACATATAATTCTTTGTCAGGTTTGTACACAAAAGCAGTTTCTATGAAACTGAACATTTCAAAAATATGTATAATTCATTGTTGAATTTTGCAGCACAAAGAGGAGACCCGATTCCTTAACTGCACCTGATTTTAGAATATGGATGAAAGCAACTTGTAGTTTTTAGTGACTTGTAGCAAGTCAGAGAATTACATCTTTTCACATCCATCACCATCTACTAAAAGTGTTACAGTCACTCATTTTGCCCAAAGACATTCAAACTTTTAATGTTCTTAGGCAACAGATTAACTATCTGTCACTGCAAGCAGTACATTTTAATCTGACCACTAAATTAAGTGTTGGACTGGGGGATAAGTGTTCTTAAATGTGCAGATAGAGGAACATTTGCACTCACATAGTAAAATCACAAAAACTATAACACTTTAAGACATGGAAAGGATGTGGCCACACACGCAGGCACTCTGATTATAGATGCAACACAAGAGTCAGCAAAATCACTCACTGGATACAAGATGGGTGACTTACATATCAACACGTACTAGTGAACAAACACACAAATGTGCACATTTTAAGGATAAGGTTGACTCCCCTGATATAAGCAGAATGCATGCTTAGAATGTATTGCGTGACAAGATACCATCGACACTCTTTGACATGTACATCCATGTTTGTGTGTGTCTGCACGTGCGATTGTGGCTACCAGCATCAGTACAAATTGTGCATCATTTTCATTTGGCCATATGTCAAACCCTGAAATTAAATATATTTGCATAGGTGTGCCAAGTAACTGTTCCTAGACTGTATTTTTTGTTATCATTGTTTTGTTTTGTTTTTTAAGGGCTGGTGACAGCTTGAAAGATGGGTAGTGAGGGTATAGCCATCCATCCATTTTCTGAACCGCTTGCTCCTTACAAGGGTCGCAGTGGGTGCTGGAGCCTATCCCAGCTGGCTATGGGTAGTAGGCAGGGTACATCCCCAACTTGTTGCCAGCCAATCGCAGGGCACAACCAGAGACGAACAACCATCCACACACACAAGCACACCTAGGGACAATTCAGAGGTCCCAATTAACCTGCCATGCATGTCTTTGGAATGTGGGAGGAGACCGGAGTACCCGGAGAAGACCCATGCAGGCACGGGGAGAACATGCAAACTCCACCCAGGAAGGCCGGAGCCTGGACTCGAACACGAGTCCTCAGCTAACCACTCATCGACTGTGCCGCCCTGTGAAGGTATATTGGAAATTAATTTATAGGTGAAAGTATTTTCTTTAAAATATCACTCATCATATAGTCCCATACCAATCACAAGATGGAGATAGATAAAAGGAACATCTGCTTTTGTGTCGGCAGAATGGGTAAATCTCCCACAAGCAGATGCTGACAGGATGATTTGAGCTGTCTTCCATCTGGCGTGGTAACACGTGCATTTGGAGCGATATGCTACAACCTGTGCATCGATAGTAGGGTCCACAAGCCAGGATGTGTGGTTCATGTCTGAAATGAAGTGTAACAATACATTTATATCATGTTATAAATGTGCCGTTCCACTTCATTTCATCTTGACATGATAAGATGTTTGTTGACCATGTACGCGGCTAGTCTCACCTCCAAATTGTGTCACGATGTGCATCATAACAACAAGAGTCAAAAAATTGAAATGTCGTCAATATCAAATCATGTCTGTGTACCCGGATTCAAACCCCCCAATCTCAGAACTGTGAGAAGGGCGTGCTAACCACTTTATTCACAGTGATTCCCATGTAAAAGGGCTTTAGTGCGAATGTTGGAGCTTGCAAAATGATTTAGTGATGCAGCTGACTTGTATTCACATAATACAGGATATGTGTTGGAGTTTGTGTTGTTAAGAAACATTCCTGTGTGTGTGTGTGTGGACCATGTCTATGTGTGTTCTACATGGCTAGAGGAACAAGCAGCCAGTGGCAGTGTCACAAAAGATCTCATCAGGAATGGGGTGAAGGAGAAGGAAGGGAAGAGAAGTAAACAGAGTAGCTGGGAATAAAGGGAGGATTTCAGGCTGGATTGCAGGCGCCATTGTTTTCCTCACTCCTCTTTCCCTTCTTGTCACACCTCAAAAGTTCACCTCAATATCCTCACCTGTTTGTGTTCCTCGATCTAGGAAAAGTAGCCTAGTGTGCTGCATTTCTTTATGATGCATTTGGTATTTGTTTCCGTACTCACTCACTGGAAGATAATGTGGACATATTTAAAATGGTAAATGTTTGTGTTGTTCATCGTCATATAATAACAACGGACAACTGGCTCCTGGGTACAATTCAGTTTTTTCGGAGGGAAGCGAAGAAGTAGAACACAGCAAAGTTTTTTTTGTGTTTTTTTTTGTTTTTTTGTATCTCTGGATGTTCGATGTGCACGTGCATCAGGCTTTGCGATGAGGCCTCGGTTCTTCAAGTTTCTGGGGAAACTTTGTTTGAGCAGCAGTTGGCCAAAGGGGAGGAAGGAAATGAGGCAATGGTTGAGGTGGAAGATCAACAGAGATGAGAGGATGAGACAAGAGTAGGGGGGAGGCAGGAGAGAGAGAGAGAGGGCGAGAGCAAGCGGTGGGAACAATGCTGAGAGGTAGAGAAGGGGAGAGCAGATGAGGGATGACAAACACATGATAGGTCAACGTGACATCAAAGGATGGGAATGGGGGAGCGACTTAAGAATAACACAGGTTGAAGGAGCGCAAATCCAGCAAGGTGATCTGGTTGGCTAGGTAAAGAAAAGACTTTCTTTTTTTTCTTAAATAAACAGTATTATGAAACGTATTATTACTATTGTAATACTAAAATGTCCTGAGAATAATCTGATCATCCATCCATTTTCTTAACCGCTTATTCCTCACAAGGGTCGCGGGGTAACCTGATCATACAAAGTAGAATTCAAATTAAGATTACTTTATTGATACGTTAATCAAAATTCCCCCAGTCACAACCCGTCAAAGAAACATGAAAACAAAAATGACCAACGGGGGGAGACAGAAGGGAAGCCTGGAGGGTCATCTTACAGTGCCCTGAGATTTTAAGATGCAAAAAAAGAAGAAAATCATAAAGAAAGGGGGAGGGAAAAATAATGACAAGATGTTAGCAATGTTGTACACCACTGAAAACTGAAGCCAAAAGGAGACAAACCAAATGGAGTAGTAGTAATCATCTAACCTGCACTCCCACCATGCAGTGACTCACCTGCGCTAGTCCTATTAATTAATCACTAAATATGGTCAACACTACACGACTATTTCATCTTTCACGACAGTCGCGCTCTCAGATTACCCGATAAATTCGCTCTTTGTGGTGGACCGGATGTGTTGTCACACTACAAGTCTGAACTCGACAAGACACCACCCGATCATTGCATGCTGTCATGCCAAGAGAACCGCGTCGGCACTGGTTGTCTGGGAGGCAGGACAAAAAAAACAGAGGCAGGTCAAAGGAGGTTTGTGTGAATGGAGCGCGTGGGACAAGTACAGCCGTGCCACTCTGCATAAACATGAGCGAATTGCTCGCGCACTCTGCTCGATAGTGTTTAAATATGATTTAGTAGCCAATTATTAATGTATTTTAATTTATTTACATGCGTCGGGTAATATTAACCTTGCTCTCACAAGATGAATTCTCGCGGTATTTGTGAGTTCATAAACTCCGGACAATACATCTTGTACCGCTCCCGTTGGTTTCCACCGATCCAACCACTGGTGTTTTGGACCAATCACAGAGCGACATTCTGTTAGGGGCGGGACATGCAGCTGTGATGAAACCAGGAAGTCAGCGCCGATGCCGGAGCTAACAAACAAACCTAACATGGACGAATCAACGCTAAAATTAATTCTGTTCTTAGACTTAGACTTGACTTTATTGATCCCTTTGGGAATTCTTGCAGAATGACTCACCGTTTCCTTGTTGAATGTTGAACAGCGAGAGGCGCTTCGTGCATTTCTAGCTGGTAAGATGTCCGTGCTTTTCCCCCCTTCGACATGAACGAAGATAACATTTTCACCCGTAGCTGTAATTGGTTAAAACAAACGTTCACAATGTCGCATCGTCCAATCAGCGCAAATTATTGTACAGAATGTCCCGCCTTTCCCAAGCAAATTACCGTCGAGAGGTACCAGATGGATATTGTGGAGAACTCCCATGAGTGAAGCGCAATATCAATCTGGCTATTGCCAGGTTAGGGTAATATAGCCTATTTTGTTCATTAAAGGGATACTTGACTCATTGAGCCGTTTCCAGCAGTAAAAGTTATTATTTTGTCTATAATAAACGTGGTAACTTCATTATTTTTCATGTACAATTAGTACCATCCATAAAAACATATATGTTCCAAAGACATGATCGATCCTCACTAAATGTGTCCCCATCCATCCCTACTTGTGCCCAAATCTCTGAAATTATTAGAACAAGTATATTTTTGTATTCACGTCGCCGTTGCCTGACGATAGCAATGTTGGGAGGTGTCTCACGTACATAAAATAAAAATAATGTGACTTTTGATGTTTTTAGACTATAATTTGGGAAGGTGATAAGTACAGAAGTGCTGCAAGTGCACACATACATTTGGTGAGAAGTCGCTCGCCGGTGAGATTCATTGACTGTGGCTTCCAGCATGTTTTTTTTTTTTTCCCCTCCTCAAAGTTGAAGAACCTGACTGTAGTGCGAGCTAAATTATGGCAATAGATGACACCATATAGAGCATATGTGTTTTTTCGCTCCCTCTCGCTATTGGTCAACGCTTTGGAACCAGAAGGACGACGACGTAGGTATGTCACATTGTGTGACAAGATGGGATGGTTGTGAACTGTCCCGGACAACAGGCGACCAATCATCGAACGGGTAAAATCGGGTTAAAATCGGGCTATTTTCTTGTAGTCTGATCAAGGCATTAGTCAGTGTTGTAATACTGTAAGTTTATCACATATAACGGCAATATGGTGGGAAGTTAACATCATTTTGCAGTTCATCACAAACTGCAAAATGAGGGTGACGGTATACTTTTGGAATACTTCTGCATGTGTGTGCCTGTATGTGCATGCCTGCATGTCTGAGACTAACCCTTGCTGAGGCAAGACAACAATCTGGTGTTGTTTTGCGATCACTCGACAGCAGCATCACTGTTGACAGACACAGAAAAGAGATTTCTTTTGGGATTTCAGCTGGCAGAACTGCACAGACGCAAATGGATCGCATACAGCTGTCAAGTGAAGTCTTCACAATAGAAAGTGTTGTTGTTGTTGTTGTTGTTTTATTAGTGCTGTCAAATTTAAAGCTTTAAAGCTTGAACGTTTGAGTTAAAGCATTTAACTCTGGAGTTAACTGCATTTGGAGCGAATGCTGTAATCTCCGCATCAATAATAGAGTTCACAATCCAGGGAGGTTGGTCCGTGCCTGAAATGAAGCGTAACAACACATTAAAACATGTTATAAATGTGTAATTACACTTTATTTCATGTCAAAATGCTTTTAACTGCAGTTAACTGCAAAAGCTTTAAAGCTTTCACTTTGACAGCCCTATTTTCTATTACAAGCACACATAGACAAGTGATTGTTTTTTAACATTTTCCCTACTTCCTGGTCAAATAATATGTCCACACCACTAATACTTAAAAAAAAAAAAAGTTAGAATTTCACACAGATTATTGCAATTATTGCATAAGTGCCTGAAAAAAAATCATTAAATCATGCACATATTTGTATATATGTACATATATTGTATTAGCATATGTAGGAATAAGGATGTTAATTAATAATTCGTATTATTACATATGGCTATAATACAGGGAGTCCTCGAGTTACGTCATACACGACCTACGTCGCTTCGACATTACGGCGCCCGTGCCTTGTCCGTAGCACCTTCTTTTCCGTTATTTCCCACAGTAATCAGGCCATTTTAAAGTTATTTAAAGTTGTGTTATTACCTCCAGCAAGAATCCGTGTATCATTCGTTCAGTCGTTTTTCCAAACAAAACGGAAAGTACAAAAACAAAAAATGACTTGTTTTCTCAATATTCGTTCCAAAAATGAAAATGTGAAAAAAAAAAAAAATGTGCACAAATGGAAAGTGGAGAAAACAGATAACGGGAGATTTGCATCAAGCAGGTTGGCATTTCACATTTCCGTGTTGAAGTTTGAATTAGCTCCACTCTGCCATCCGCAATGAATGTCTTTACGGAAACACAAAATATTGGCTCCTCTGGGTCACGCAAATGTTTTTTAAAATTATTGTACGAAGTCTTTTTATGTAAATATCGACTTTAACTCATTCACTGCCTTTGACAAGTATACCTGTCAATTGTATTTTTTAGAGCGGTGCTAAATGGGGGCGAATCTGAGCATGCTCCACTGTAAATATCAAACTTGGAAACAACTTTACTGATGCCCAACCACCGGTAGATGACATCATTGCCCCATTTTATAGGAAATAAACACAGTTTCAGAGTCCATGGGAGAAATGGCTGTATTTTGGCAAACCTACATTTTTCTGCTGTCAATTATAAAAGAACGGGATGGGACAAAAAGTAGGGAGTCTATTCTGTTATTTGGTAGATTCGGTTTATATATAATTATTGAATGTAATATCACGTGAGTATTGGAAATGTAAAAATTTTCTATAATGACTGGCAGTGAATGAGTTAACGGTGAAATCCGACTTAAGTCGGAATTCGGGTTACATCACCAGTGTACGAACGGAACTCGGCCGTAAGTCGAGAACTCCTTTTACAGTATTTCTAACGAATAGGGCAGAGTAAAAATGTTTTATTTCTTCCCAATTCTTTTTGACTGTGTAGAATTTAACTTTGTTTTGTTTTTTTGCTTTAGTTTAATCTTGTTTGTTTTGTTGTTGTATTTGTGTTATGCCATTTTCATGTTTGTAATAAAAAAAATGTAAACAAACAAATCAATCAATCAATTTACTGTACTTTCATTCTAACTTATACATACAAGAAAAACAACATTAGTAAAATTAAATTGATTTACTTCAAGCAGCTATAGGGAAGATTTAAAATTTCAAATCGCTACTGCCACTTGTGGCCGAAAACTGAAACTACATCCTCGTACACGGTGCACACACTCGTACGTGCACGACCTCATTACTGAAGACTCAGAGGCTGGACTCTTCATATCCAATTTACTATGTTTTCAGAGGTATTTTCAGAGGTAAGAAGTAAAATTCTACAAAGCTGGCCACTTGTGTCAATGATCAATTCACGGAATGAGACTCTCGATCCCCACTAAACAATTGACATCCACGAGACGTGCAGTTCATATTGCATTGGTCGGTCTAAGACCAGTTCTGTACTGTACTCCAAAACGACGTGCAAATTACGACAATTAATTGGACCTCATTCCGACGTCAATATGCAGTTACATATTGTAGTCACCCCGCTCGACGGACATGAACCTGATTCAAGTCGTCATTAGTTTGTTACCCCCAGGCTAGCGTCATTGTGTATTAGCTGAAAGGTGGGCTGTCATTTATGGAAATTGACGATTGTGAAAAACATATATACACCCATTCACTACTTATTGTGATACGGCCGTGAATGTTATCGCCATTCAGTAGTACCGTTCACATTCAGCTAGCATATTGTAGCTACAATAGGCTATCGTCACGGAGGAAAATAACACAACATTTAACCTAATTGAAACTCCGCGGAATGGAACGTCTGTTCTTCATAAAGTCATTCTGTTCTATTTCATTCAACTTTGCCGCCCCTTTCACGCTAAATGTTGCCGTCCACCTCACTTTCACCCCAATAGTTACGACCGAGAAGTGATCGATCTTGAGGTTACTGCTATTTGAAAACAACACATTTTCTTCTCAATGTCAAGATACTCGCTTCTTACCTTTTGGAGTAGAAAGAAAGCCTGCTGTGAATCACTTTTCTGATCCAAGTCCGATCTCAACTCTCTCCACCGCTGAAATGCAAAACCGATGTTCACTCTCATTCTTGCCCGGTGTCGGCCACTATCAAGTCGAGATTTTTTCGTGGCACTTGACATTGTTTTAATTTTTTTTAGCCTTCCGCGGAGTAACTGCGGCTGTCTGGGACACGCTAGATGTAGATGGTGGTCTCTTCTGAGTGGACTCTATTGCAGCAAAATACTGTACTAGCTCCGACTTCGCGACTCCAGGAAACAATGAGCGAGAACGCGCTTGACGTCACATCCGCAGACAGAGGGCGGGAAATTCGAACCCAAATGTTTCCTGAAAAATATTGGCCAGAGGCTAGTAGGAAGTACCCATTGTGAACAGCTAAGATGTTGATCTACTAATTAGAAGATGTTTTAGTCATAAATGGTCAAATAAAAACGCTACTGTAAAGATATTTTGGAGCGAAATCCTCCATATTGCAGCTTTAAGTATCAAATACAAATGTGTTAGCAAGGCTGTTCTATTCTGTTGTCCCGTAAGGGTAACATTAAAAGATGTACAGTACCCATTGCTAAAAGCTTAACCATATACTATTACTACTACTACTACTAATAATAATAATAATAATAATAATAATAATAATAATAATAATAATAATAAGAAGAAGAAGAAGAAGAAGAAGAAGAAGAAGAAGAAGAAGAAGATACCATATATTACATGTGTAAATGTTGGACAGTTGGTTAAGCACATGTGCAAGTTTGTCCCTGTCAGAGACGTGCACCCTCTCGTGGTTCTCGTAGCCGTCGTGTATTTCTCCTCATCAACCTCTTGTCCTCCAATTGTGCATCCCATCATGCCTGCCCTCTTATCCTCTCAAGCATCTCTTTAAGGAGGAGCGTTGTGGATGAGATGAGAGGATAATCTCTCTACCATCACTCCCAGTTTTCTTCCCTTTCTAACAAAGCTCTTCTTTTTTTTTTTACTTGTCCTCCATCCCTCTTTCCTATGTATACAGCGCTTGGGTGCTGCATTAACCTAACTGCACAGGACACGCAGGGAATTGATGTGGAGAGCATCGAAATGTCGGCTGATCTCCTAAAAGGGAGTAAACCGTTTGAAGGGGTAAATCAATGATTGTGTGTTCACTTGGAATAAAAAAACACACAAAAGCAGCAAAAGAGAGAAAGCGAGTTCACGCAAAAGTGTGCAGAGCGAGTGTCTCCATCACTGACATCTTCTTCATCATCATGCCTTTGTTCTCCCGACTCTCCCGCAAGGTCGTGCACTTTCACTTGCTGCGCACGAGGACTGAATGTGAATGATAAAGAATGCCTGATCACTTCGACTTTGATTTTATTGAAGTCAGAGTGTAGGGATTTGTTTTTGAATTACAGATATTGCTTTTAGAAAAAGAGTTTTGCTTCACATTCATTCTCATTAAGGAACATTATTTGCGCCTGGTGATGCGATGAGTGTCAATGTGCATATCTCAAATAAATAAATATTGCCGAATCAAATTGTCACTTAAGCGCTCATTCAATGAGACGCAGCCGCAGTGTAATAATCATAAGCAGCTAACAGCAGAGCTTGAACTGCAAAGCAAATTGCACGATCCATTCTCATTCTCAGCTACTTATCGCACACATTTACACACACAAATACTGGCATAGATTCACACACACATCCTCTTTCAGAATGAATTGTCCGTTGTGCTGCAATAGGAAACTAGAACTGTCTGTATCACTCATTTATACATGCCTATTAGGTCTGGGATCACACACACACATACAAAAAAAAACAAAAAACTGTCGCTACATATATGAATAAAATTGTCACAACTTGTCAAAAGTTACTATGGAATCATTAATCAGCAGTTTAGGAAGTTAATGGCAAGTGGGAAAAAGCTGTTGGAATGTCCCATGGTTTTAGTCTGAATAGTTCCATAGCGCTTGAAATTCAAAACAAAACTTTATTCTTCCCAGCTGCTTTTATAAATTAAAACAAAAAAATCTTGATTTTGACCACATAAATTTTATTTTGTAATTTAATTTGATCATCAGTGGGCATTTCTTTTATTTATTTTATTTTTAACATTTTCATTTATCCTGAGTTGAGACTGGTATTATCTCTTGATTTTTGGAATGCCTCCCAGAGATCCTGAGGGCCCCTCAAAGTGTGGAGGCCTTTAAAAAAGACCTAAAGACACACTTATTTCAAAAGGCCTTGTAAAACTTTATATTGATTTTCATTTTGTTGACAGTGACATGGTGATTACAAACCTGCATTTTTTTAAAAACTTGTACTTATTTTTTGAACTTGCCACTGTAGCACTTTGAGATTTCTCTTGAAATGTAAAATGCATTACAAATTAAATTTATTATTATTATTATTATTATTATTATTATTATTATTATTATTACTTTGATTTATTTTCATTTATTTCATTATTTATTTATTTATTCCGTGTTCCGCATTCCGTATTATTTATTATTTCATATATTTCATTCATTTTCATTTAAATGTGTTTTAAATTTTCTTTCTATCAATTTTCTTTGCAAATCAATGGAACTATACAAATAAAATTTACAGGACCTAGATTTGATCTCACAATATTGTGTAGGTGTATCATAGGGATGCCATGACGAAAACACTATCATGATATTAAAATCGCCACAATATTGTCGTTGTCATACCACGATATTAAAAGCAGTATATCTGTTAAAAGGCAGATTGTATCAATTTGTGCATTGCCTGCACCCTCTCCAGTGGTTACTTTATTAGTACAGTTTAATTTTATTTGGGCATTTTTCAGTCACATAAACTCATTCACTGCCAGCCATTTTAGAAAATTTCAAAAATTTTAATACCCATGTGATATTACGTTCAATAATTATATATAAATCAAATCTACCAAATAACAGAAAAGACTCCCTACTTTTTGTCCCGTCCCGTTCTTTTATAATTGACAGTAGAAAAATGTAGGTTTGCCAAAATACAGCCATTTCTCCCATGGAATCTGAAACTGTGTTTATTTGGTATAAAATGGGGCAATGAATGTCATCTACCGGTGGTCGGGCATCAGTAAAGTTGTTTCCAAGTTTGACATTTACAGTGGAGCATAGTCAGATTAGCCCCCATTTAGCACCGCTCTAAAAAATACAATTGACAAGTATACTTGTCAAAGGCAGTGAATGAGATATTATAGACACACACTTATGGCCATATGATAGGGAAGGAAACACTTGAGTTCCTCCACAAATTGACATGATACACAATGTGTGCATGGATTAGCAAGTGGGCTAAGTACTTTAATATTAAGTGTTACTAATGAATGTAGGTCGTTTGCATGTTTTCAAAGCATGTACAGTACCAGTCGAAAATTTGGACATACAATTACAACCATAGGGATATTTTCCTTTATTCAGTTTTAAGTGTTGTAAGCATTTCCGTATAATCTGGATGGATCTCGTTCAATAATGTTAGCAGAGATTAATCACTGTCAAATTTCAACGCAAATAATCATAACCTTCTGTTCAGCCGTAGATGCAAACCGACCCAATCACATAAGCTCCCTGAAAGAGGACGCTTTATGTTCCCTTAAACTCATTACTGTCAGCACTCTTCATTTTGTAAAAGCAGGCTGAGTACGGACAGCGTGTAGGTCAAATACGAGAGAAAAGGAAATACATGCTCTTGGGAAGAGCGTCTACTGGGGCTTCAGGATGAAAAGGATTTGCAGATCATTTCCCATAGAAATGGATTATATAAGACTTCATAAATGAAGCGAAGATGAGCGGCAGGTACACACAAGGGTGCTGATTTGTGGGGCTCATAAAGAGGAAATGTCAATTCCACGCTCCATTCTACTTGAAGACCTTCATGGGCCCTCTTCATCTGCATCGTTATCGGTGGGTGTTTTGGCCAAAAGGCAAATAGATGCCATGAGACACACACGCACACACACAACCTCGAGCAAAAACAATAAAAACAGTCTTAACTTTAATATCACTCAAATGCACAGTTTTACTTGGTTGAACGTGAGTTCGCTTACCTATTTTATCTTGGAAAATATGCATGACAGTGATTAAAACTTTCTAATCTAGATGCAAAACTTTACCGAAGGTTTTGATTGCTCTTTTGCATACTGTAGCACCTCCGTTGTGTTCAATTTAATTCCAATCCTTATTTAGTTCATTTAAGCAATTCTATCAAGGGTTTTAATAAAGCCTAATGTGCTTGTACTTGAAGCAATGTTTCCAAAATGTATTTTTCGGATTATGTGGATGAAATGCTGCATTTGTGCAGCACAGTACGTCGCCAGCCTTCTGCTTGAATGGTTTCACATTATCCCCAAAATTGCTTCTCTGGTGCGTGCGTATTTGTCAAATGGTAACGCATAGAAGTGGAAGTCGAGGCAGAGGACAGAGTGGAAGAGAACATCAGACAGATGTTAGAAATAAAGTTGTGGGAGCAGCAAAGTGGAAACTTGTACCATCTTTTTGGCAGATGCTGTCTTTTAAAAGACAATCCAGCTGTGAAAGTGCGAATGAATGTTTACATCTCTCAATATTAATAAAATATAGGATTTTTTTTTCAGCTGTTAAAAGCCATTTGTGTGACTCTTGTACAGACGGTGCAATTGTTTGAAATTTGTTGTCATAGATGTAGCTTCATAAATTGCTTTTAAAAAGACAGTCAAAGTGAAGTTGTGACGTGTTGATGCTTGATTGAGTGATGTGCATGTTGGCTTGTAAACAGCTAAATTAACCAAAACTACACATTACTCTGATATATGGTACTTAAAGGCCCTCAACTTTAGATTTAGACTACTGATGACACGGCATCAGGAGTATCTTGCTCAAGTATACTTGAACATTAGTCACCCTGGGCTGGGATCAAACCCTTGCTCTCAGAGTTGGGAGACAACCACTCTACAACTGAGCCACGCCGCCCCAAAAATAGCAACTGGATGTATCGCTATTGAAATGTTGACAGCGTCCCGGAAAATTGGAAAGTTTCTCCATCCCCTGAAATGTGGGTGTGGTCAATTTAACACTCAATGTAGACTGTGACATCCTGAGGTTTGGGAGGAATTCTCATATCGGCTTGATGCTGTTTGTGCTGCCATGGTGGACACCTTGAGCACTGTCAAGCATGAAATAAAAACTTGAATGTACCGTATGTACAACATGTGTGTCCAAGCTAGAGTTTTCTGTTGTGTTTTCTTTGCGAGTCACGTTGTACTTTTCACCAATTTTTGCTATGCAGATACGCTCAAGTTGGGCCTCATATGGGCCCAAGCTAAAACCCACATGGGCAACCCAGTTATCTCCCATCTGGGGCCCATTGGGCTGATTATGGTGTTCCTGATTGTACCCATAAGGGCTCCTTTTACACTCATGCCACACAGTTATTCTGTGACAAGCTTTAATAACAAGGAGACCAATCAAACGATCAATTACCTTTTTATTATTATTGAACGCCAAAGAACAACAAATGGTCAGTGTTCCATCACTGTCAAGCAGAATTATTCATTTTCCAACTCAAATGAATCTGGAACCATATATATATATATATATATATATATATATATATATATAATTTTTTCACCTAAATCCTCTCTTATGATACAAATGGTTCAATTTCTTATGTTTCCTGAAAAATCTGGGGGGGGGGGGGAAATGACTTGGTCAATTATTTTATGAAGGTGTCAATATTAAGTTGAAATATAATTTGTTTTATGTATTTTATTTATTTATGTATTTATTTATTTATTTATTTAATTTTCAAAAAGAAAATCTGACTTAATTATAAAGAAATATAGGCCGGGTAGTAAGCTCTGTCGCACATGCTGTTACTGTACAAAAGTTTAATATTTTGGAGTGCAGCCTAGCCAGAGCCCACTTATTGCCCATCTACTGGCCAAGTGAGCCCCAACAACGAAGCCCACTCTAAGCCCATGCCCAGCAAATGCCCAACTAGACCAAGCGGTGCCCAACTGTACGTGTTTGCTGGGGCTTTTGCTTGTACTTGCACATGTACTTGTGCACATGCTAATGTGGTCATCAACACTGAATGAATGTGACAAGGCTGTAATTTTAGCTATGCTGACTCGATAGGGATCTCTCCTTCTCCCTCCTACCCCTCTGGCATATGATCACAGGGTGGTCTACATCAACCTCTGCCCTCAGCAAAGTCTGGTCTATCTATCCGATGACCCCTGGGTCAGGTCACAAGGTCTTCACATTGCGATTGGGATGTGAGTGCTTAATGTCTTCAAAAGTCTTCTTCCAACACATCACTGTAATTGCAGTTTCAGTGGGGGGATGCCAACCCATCATACAAGAACTTTTTTTGTTTTTTTTCTGCAATTTCATCAGTGCAAGAACCGAGTCAAAAAGCAAAATAAACACAAGATGTTTGATCAATTTAAAGTCAAATGTCTCATGGTACGTCTTGTCATCATTTGCTGAGCACAACAGAGGAGGGTAGCAACCATTATTTTCAATACTCTTTAAATATCAGAGATCAGGTTGGCAGATGTGGTGACAGCTGTTTTAAGAGTTACATTTAACTGTCAGAAAATAATTCAACTCAAACTCTATGGAATAAAAGAAAAGGCGTGTTTACAGATGTTTGCATTTACCAGAAAAACAGTGACAGACAACATGGCTCAATCACTCACTGGGTGTATTATCCCGTTGCACATAATAAGTGCCACACCTCAAATATACACCTTATTTGACAATATATATTTACAGTAGTATTTAAAGAGAATTTGCAGATTACAGGGGGAACAATCTGATGTCTGCTGACAAGGAGAGTGTGTTCCTTGCTGCAGGGGGGAAATGAAAAATAGTAAGGAGTTGGACAGAAGGCTTTTAGAGTGGATTTATTCCATGCCACATAAACAAAACCTGATCATCTCGAGAAAAATGACCCTTGACTGACATCTGACGTTGTAGAAGATACCGTCAGTTGTCGCATATGATACTGTATAGTAGAGGATCAATTGTACTGTTTCTCAAACAGTACAATTGACAATTAAAATCCATTTGGTATTTCTCACCCACCTCCAAATAATATTGCTGGTAGGTGGGTTTTTCATATGTTTCCAATGTCTTGTTCAAAACTTCTACCACCTCCTAATAATTGCAGGTGGCGCTTCAATTATTTGCTGATAAGAAATAATCGTTTCATTTATCGTACATTTTGTCTGACCTTTGCAAATGAGAAAAAGGATAATGGAATGCTGGAAAGAAACCTTGATTCAGACAAATTATTAAACATGGACATCTCAAACGAGTTTTAATTGCTCCAGTAACAATGCCCATCAAGGGCATTTGCAGGACTAATTTAATGTAGTCATCTTTTATCTGGATTGACACAAATTGCTCTGATGAGGTATGAAATTGTTTTTCAGATAAAAGGGCGTCCCAAAGAGAGATGCCAGATGAATCTAATGTGTGAGTTCCTTATCTTTCTTCGCGATAAACATTATTCCATTTTACTTTGGGATTAGAAAGCATCGATTTTGATTTTCACTGCTTGGTTTATAAAGTATTATGTAGTGATTGACCTCAGAATTAGGCACAGCCGCACAATGAGATCCAGGAGAAGACCTGTATGAAATATTCTGCTTTTTTAATAAAATATCATATATTTCAACATGCAATAGAAATAAAAGTTGATGACACAGAGTACATTGTGTCACTAAATTTCTGAATCCCGTTTTGAGCTTTTGAGAGGATGCCATTTTTGGCCTAGGTTGAGATATTTTCACATAATGTGCAGTGCAGCAATAGAGGTAGGAGTATGACAGATGACATGTCAGGTGGTTCTCGTTAAAACGCTGAATCTGTGGATCTTATATATCGACGCCTTCTTAAAATAATCGTCTCAGTCATTTTTTCAGATTTTTCAGGATACACGAAAAATGGAACCATTTGCATGCATCATGACGAGATGATTTAGGCAAAATAATAATAATTTTTGCAAAATGACTTTGCGCTTATTTTTAAGAGGGTGACGATATGGAACACGTACATTGCAATTTACTATTTAAGTCTGTGTGCAATTTGTTTTTTTTAAGTTTGATTGTGCCCCTTCCTACTAAGGCCACAGTTGTGTTTGTGTGGCACTAAATAATGACTCTGTCTGAGCCGCATGCCTTCTGGGCTCTGCTGCCCCCAACACCCCCACCCACCCCCCTACACACTCACACACACACACATATACAAATGCATATACTTTGACTGGGTATGGCTGGCTGAATCTTAAATGTCAGATGACTTCACTCTTGGAACAATATTTGTTGGGTCCAGTTTATTTTTTCTTTTCTCGTTAAAGTAACCTGAATGAATCACTTGTAGTGACTACTGCTTTCTGACAGACGGAGTAAATTAAAGTGTTTATAATATTATTACATGAGACCTACATATGTAGTCAACAGAAGGCTATATTTGTTGGGAATGTAGAGTTCCCATCTACTTCACGAAAATGTTACTTGTCTAGAGTTGTGACATTTAATTAAGAGCTTTTTTTGTTACTTTTCCTCACCCCCTATCTGCACCGTTCATCATTTTCACAACCCTTCACACGAAGAAAATGACAGCTGCTTTTCTTTTTACAAGCACACATTCACCTCCCACCGCCCACAGCGCCTCAGTGGCAGGGCGATAACATTATGGACACTGGATTACTTTCTTTATAGAGCCTCTCAGCTCCTGCTTGCACCTCCTGCTCTTCCACATCCAGATAATAACTCCTGATAACTTTCATATTAAAGCTACAATGGACACATATTGGTGTAGTCTAAATTGGGTGCACCATCCCAGCTCGCCTATCATGATTTATATAAAAGGACACAGAAGGGCCAATAATCACAAGTAATATCGTGGCTCATGGCTATTTCAGTGCCGTACATCCTGCAAATTGCGTACTTGTCACGCAAAGATTGTGTCATATGCATATCACATGTTTTCTCAGCGGAAGCTGTCCTGTTAAACCACTGGATGGTCTTGGCCAATGTGTAGCTTAGTTTCAGGGTGGTGGAAATCTTCTTATTGCATAGGCAATCTTTATGTAGAGCAACAGTTTTTTTTTTTTTTTAATCAGATCTTAAGCGAGTGCTTTGCCACGAGGTGCCATGCTGAACTTTCACTGACCAATATGAGATAGTGTGAGAGCTGTAATTCCAATTTTAACACACCTGCTCCCGAGTCACACCTGAGACCCTGTAACACTTACAAGTCACATGACACTGCGGAGGGAAAATGACTCACTGTGCTCAATTTGGGACATTTTCACTTCAGGGTGTACTCACTTTTGTTGCCAGAACTTTAGCTATTAATGGCTGCCTTTTGAGTAATTTGAAGGAACCATGCATTTACACTGTTACATAAGCTATACACTGGCTACTTTGTCAAAATGTCATTTCTTCAGTGCTGTCGCATAAAAAATATATGCATAATTAAATAGAAATACATAATTATTAAACATCCACAGAAATGTGAGGGGTGTACTAATTTTGTGAGAGTGCAATTTCACTGGTAGTGTTACTTTTAAAGTCACAGTAAAGTTAAAATAATGACTTATAAGATTGTTGTAAACAATGTGACACAATTTAAAGGGCGGGGCTTAGCTGGAGGCAAAAACACCTCAGTGGCGTGTGGTTCTAACACCGGTCAGCATATTTTCACAGAAAGTTCACGTCGGAATGGACGCGGAAAACGGCCATTTGAGTTAATATGTGAGTAAACTGACTCCCCACGACCGTGAATGTTACTTTAAAAAGTTAACTCTGACTGATGGGACGATATTTACTGACCCCTACGCGCACACGCACTGGATAGATGATTTAACGGGACTACCCACCGTGCAATGGCCGGACATTTAAATCTACCTTATAGAAAAACTGAGCGTTATACTAAAGATGAATTGAAGGCCTAAAAATCATTAGATGTCTACAACTACGTCTTGAATGGACATGTTCAAAATTTAAAATATAATTAACAACTTGAGCGAGGACTTTTGTGTCGTGCGGTCGCAACTGCTGCCAAGTCAACGAGAGGGACAGAAGACGAGGATATACGAGGCATGTACCTCTCCTACAAATATTTGACAAGAAGTTATCTGAACCATCGTGCGGGCTTTCGCCTCGACAAAACTGAAACACACAGCTAACGTTTTGTTAGCTAGCGGTTAGCATTCGCACATGTAGCATATAAACACGGACTTTTTATAAGTCCGTGCATGTAAAAATAATCCCACAAATAATGACTACCGTATTTTCCGCACTATAAGGCGCACCTTCAATAATGACATATATTAAAACTTTTTCCATATATAAAGCGCTACCGATCGTGCAGGGTCACCGATAGCGTCTTGACAGCGAGACCTGTTGCGGCTCAATATTGATCCATATATAAGGCGCACTGGATTAGAAGGCGCATGGTCAGCTTTTGAAAAAAAATGAAGGCTCTTAGGTGCGCCTTATAGTGCGGAAAATACGGTAACTTAAGTATTTCAATCACAACTAATTCGAGCCCATATCATTCTCCAGGCTGAATCTGATAGTTAAATCTTACCTGATATGAATTATGCTCTGCAAACACGAGCATTGTTGATGATAGTCTCAGACAGTCCAGTCCTTTCGCCTAATCGCGTTTAACCACAGCCGTCTGCGATTACTTGACTGGCAGAGGCTGGGATGCGATAGAATTTCACGTTTTTGTTGGTGCTTTTACGGTTCTGGCAACCAAAAACACAACAAGACGACATTTTCTACAGACAACCAGCGTTGTTTACTTCTAGCTGCACTTCCGTTACCTCAAGCAGCAAGTTGCTTTTGCCTACAGTAAACACTGTGACGTCATCATGACGTAGGCCATGGAGGTGTCTATAAATTAACCCCCCAATTCTGACTGCATTAATTCAGTGAAACTAAACATATGTTACATAATGCTCAAAATTAATTAATTAATTAATCAAGTTTGCTGTCACAAAAACAAAATAATATAATAGCTTTGTTTTTAGGGTATTTTTTGTCGAAATGAATGGAGGTCCTGTGGCCAGTCGATACTTGTTTAAAACACAATGTAATACAACATCATTGTTCCTTCAGCTGTGTGTGTGCGTTTGTGCATATGTTTGTGTGTCAGAGAGACAGAAAGTCTTAAATATCATTCTTCTGTCTGTCAGTGTCGTCTTGGGTCACAACAGCATGGCACAAAAGGACAAGAGAGGAGTAAAACTGACAAATGAACCTGTCGATCTCCCACTCACACATACACACTCATATGCAGGTGGCTCATTCATCAGCCAGCTGATGGAAAACTGACTTGGAGAAACCAACTGGAAAAGTGACCCCCTGGTTTATGGAGTGGCAAGTACAATGAGAGGGTGCGGCGGCCGAATAAAGATGAGTGAGCACAAAACAGAGTCAAGTACCAACAGATAACAAACACGTTCATTATATCAGCACAGTTTGCTTTGTTGTGAAAGTACCAAAACAACTGCTCTCTGCAACTTTTTGCGACTGTATTGGGATACATAAAATTCAATATTCATGTCACTGTATATTTGGGTTGCAACCATTGGGGAAAACCTAGGAAGGTAAACAAAAAGTCTTCTTTCAAAGAGCACGCTGGCTCGCGAATTTAGGCAGTGGCAGCAATTTCTGTCTAAAAGTAGAGCAACTACACACTTAACGGCTCCAATCCCACCGGGTCAGACTGTGACACATTCGGGATCCTAGACAGCTGTCAAGAGCTCATTGCACCCACTTAAGACAACTAGCATCACTTCTTGCACACTGAGCTTATTTTTTTGTTCAAGCAGAATCATCTCCCATGTAATATTTCATTTTTTATAAAGCCCAGCACCAACCTTGAGGTAATCACCACCACTCAACACACATTTAACAACTCAATAAACAGCCATTTGAGTCAAACTAACCATTTTTTTCCTATCTTTTAATCAAGTAGCCAGTTTTTTTTTTTTATTGCCTGATAGAACAATAGCAAGAACAATAATTGGAGAGGTGGGAGTACACAAAAAAGTTCTCATTACACCAGGTTTAAATCACAAATAAATGAGACACCAGTTGTATGAAATTGGAACAATAATTTGCCCCTATTTAAATTTGGCCATATTTTGCCTGTGAGATATGTTTGAAATATTAATGTAACCTTGAGAGAATGAATATCTTTGGTCTGTATAATTAATTTTGGCCTGGCAACAAGAAAGAGCAAGGGAGGTTGATGGAATGGGAATTGTCATCATTTCTTACAACAATAATGATTAGGATATTTTCCAATCGCTGAGCGTGAAATCATGATAAACACAGGGAGAGACAGTGAGAGAAAAGGAAGGATGGAGAGACAGATGGCATGTGACACGAGAAATTTAGGGTTGGGAAGAAAATGCAGGCCCATAGTCCATGTATGGTTAAAAGTTTAGATTGGATCTATATACAGGTGCTAAATAAGCATTACATTTCTGCATTAAATTGACCCAAATTAGCTTAGTTCTTAGCTCTTTCCTTTAAAATTTAATAGACTTCGATACACTGAAAACAAGACCTTTGAATTTACTTCATTCAAACATGTAATTTGCACATGATTGAAATGTGCTAAGTATACTAAGGAAAAGTGGGAAATAATGATATTACATTGTAATCAAGTAACTAAAAAATGAGTACTTTTTTTCACTGTCGGTTTAGGTCTTTGATTGTTTCAGTCTATCACTGTGACGGAGTGACCCTATCAGGTGCGGTAGGAAGGCCACTATCAACCTAAATCCATGCGCACATTTGCACTCACGCACACCACAGACCTGCCTTCCACATAAGCTGTTTCTCGATTGTCCGTTTGTTTCTCCACACATGCTCCGCCGGTCATCTGCATTGAGGCCACACTAGCCCTGCTGTTAAATCATCGTCCACACTAGGGGTGTTAAAAAAAAAAAATCGATTCGGCGATGTATCGCGATACTACATCGCGCGATTCTCGAATCGATTCATTAAAAAAAAATCGATTATTTATTTATTTATTTATTTATTTTATTTTTTATTTTATTTTTTAAGAGCTCAGAATTGTTCATTCGGTAGTCTTACCGATTCAACGTCTTTTCATCATTGCCTTTTTTGTGTGTGTGTGTGTGTGTGTGTGTGTGAATCAATTTTTAAACTTCCATTTTTAATGGAAAAATATTCAACAAAACGTCTGACTTCGGGTTAGGATTCACACCTTGAGCATGGAAGAATGTTATATGAACGGAACATTAAGCCTTAATATTTTATTTTAATGCTGTTCAAACATGAAACAGATTACAACCTCTATAAGACTGAAATTTCAGATAAATAAATAATACATTTTCATATAAATCTTACACTCTACAAGCTTACTGATTAGTATTTTCGAAATTTGAATGAAAAAAAATCGCAACAATCGACTTATAAATTCGTATCGGGATTAATCGGTATCGAATCGAATAGTGACCTGTGAATCGTGATACGAATCGAATCGTCAGGTACTAGGCAATTCACATCCCTACTCCACACCATTGCCCTCTTGTCGCACAAACCTTTCCCCAGCATCTATGACTTATGGGGGGCCAACAACCACAGAATAATAATAATAATAAAAATAAATAAATAAAAAAACAGCATTTATATTTTATTTGTTTGTTTAATTGTACACTAACGCTAACCCACCCCACAAATAAATAGTGGCTATTAGACTACAAACTCTACTTTGGAGCCTATTAACTAGATTAGATTAGATTAGATAGTGTAAGCGCCATTTCAGTTGATTTAAAGTGAATGCCATTTAAGTTTATATATTTATATTTTTGGCTATATATTTGATTTAAATATTTGAATATTTTCTAAGTTGATTTTTGATGAAAGACAAATGACATTTTTTGTGTATATTTTCTGTATTGAATTACTTATAGAATGTTGCGATAGGGGGCGCAAGTTCATTGTTGTTATTGTATACGAAGAAGAAGTGTGATTTTGTACATTGTTGAAGAAAGGAAATAAAAGATGGCTGTGGTGCAACACGGTCTTTTTACCGTGCTGTTGTCACGCGTAAAGACAAGTATCTGTGTCAGCCATTAATCGAAGAGGTGAAGGAACCAAATGAAAGAACGAACAAGGCCTCTACAGATAGATTAGATTAAATAGATTAAATTAGATTATATTGGATGGATGGATGGATGGATGGATGGATGGATGGATGGATGGATGGATGGATGGATGGATGGATGCAGACCCGTCACCAGAGCCCAGGCTTAAGGGGGGCACATGATGCATGGGCGGGCCCAATTATTATGAATACCATACTGACAGCATTAACTTTCCCAATATATTTGGATAAATTTATGTAGCACTGTCGTGCATCTATCCATTGAATGGCGCCCGCTGACAGTATTATCATAGACCGCATTTACAGTACACACACATAAAGTAGACTGCAGTGGCGTCGTGAGTACGTTGACACCGCAGCCATATTGGATGAGGCAAAGTGAAGCTATTTGTAAAGATGCCTCCTTCTGTTTCTCCTTGGAGATGTATTTTCAAGCCACAACTCATTGGATTAATAAGGAATTATTATTACCTTTGATTATATTATCCCATTCAGAGTCAATCGTACTATTTTTGCCGATGTAATGGCAAATACAATTGCCACATCCAATAGGGCGGATGTGCTGACATATTGCTTCGAACGGGCCACCTGTTTGAACGGTGGCGGCAGCAGAATTAAAAAGAATAAAGGAAAGCAAAATCCTACCTCATTGTAGATGCCAAAACGATGTGTGGGTCCCGTAGAGTTTTTTATTATTTTTTTCCAAGAGACTCTTTAGTTTCTGACACGCAGTGGCGGAGCCAGACTTTTCTAAATAGGGGGGCCAGGGGGGGGGGCAAGGATACTTCATCCAAAGATGATGCCAAATTTGTTTTCATGAAAAATTATTTCAATCGGAGTCTCTATCGAAGTTCAAATATATTTAAGTACATATTAAGCACAGGGGAGATTTTTGCACATAATGTGCCGTTTATTAAGAATGTATGAAATGTACAAAAAAAATAATTCAGCACTGTTTAACTTGAATGAACTTGCACGCACACGCAGATACTGTATTCATGCAATTACAGTACTTTTATCAACATAACATTATAATATGAACATAATGCAAATTTGTATTACAGTATGACTAAAGATCCTGTCTAAGTGCCAAACTCTCCTTGTCGTTTCATTTTCCACACACCCTATGAAAAATAAATGTATTACTCCAACTACTACTTCATCTACAACCACATAATTTATTAACGTGATTAATTAATAATTATGTTAATAAATCCTCCACTTCTACCTGTAAATGCAAACGTCAGTTAGTGTCTGTTTGAACTTTCAACCATTGGAGGGTGCTATTGTATTGCATAACAACAACAACATACTTATTTTTAGCTTGCACAAAACTACGTTGCTTATTGATGTCCGTCCAAAACAATCTATCTGAACTAGAGGTGTCAGTGGATTAAAATTTGTAATCATAATTAATCGCATTACTTCAATAATTAACTGACTATTAATCACACATTAATTGCACATTTTATATCTCAATTTATACCTACATTTACAATAAAATGTACAATTTCAATATGGTTTTATTTTTTTTAGTCATTGATAAGAGTAATTTCCTAACAATTCAATTAAAAGAATTTAAAAATTCATTGATAGAGTAATTTCATAACAATTCAAGAAAAAAAAGTTAAAAAAAAAATAAAAATAAAATGTGTGCTGTACTGTAAAACCAAACCAAAGCGTGACTGATTTGTTTTGGTCATTTTTCTATCACTACAACATGGTATAATTGCATTTGTAAGACAATAGTGAAATCTCAATGCATTTCTCTTTTCATATTAGGAGCTGCCTAATTTTTAACATGAAGTAACTTGTGAAATTATGCACATTTTTAAAACTGTAAAATACAACACAATCCCCACAAATATATGCATTCGCGCTAGGCTTTTATTTTGTTAAGTGAAATAGGATGTGCATTGTAAAATGACGAATTTTTACTGCATAGGAACCAGAAACGACCGATGTGTTCTTTTCATATTAATAGCTCTGTAATTTTAAACAATAAGTAACTTGCGAGTTTATGCACATTTTAAAATTGTAAAATACAACTTGACACCAATCCCCACACATTAGGCAGTATCATTTAATTTATTACTGCTAAATTGTGTTATAGTGACTCCTTTTAATGACGTCGGCCGCTTTTATTTTGTTAAGTTCTCGGATGCGAGACGCAGCTGAGGCCGCTCTACTGTTACAGCGAACACATCGGTAGTTTCACTTTCACCTTGATGAGATATTTTGTGGAGATGCTGAATAAATACGCCTCACATTTAAAGATAAATAGGACTGGGCTCACTCCAACTGTCAAGACGGCGTCCATTCGGCTCTTTACTCTCACAGGGGTTTCAGAGTGCCCATGGACGCCTCTTGGTGCTCGGTGCGAACGCAACGGCTAACCGAGTGCGTTCTTTCAAAGCAAGGCACGGGTGGTAGTGGTGAGACACAGTCCAAATGGCTCCTCCACCTATATTCTGCCCCTTAAACACTGTATTTTAGCTCCAGTGCATTTCTATTGGGTAGTTTTGACGTGGACGTTTCTACTGCGTGGTGACTAGAATTCCCTGAGTAGAGGCTTTCCAAATAAGGAGCGGTCGTTAATCGAGCGTTAAAAAAAACAGTGCCGTTAAGTAAACGAGAGAATAACGCGACAATTTTGACACCCATAATCTGAACATAAAAGTTATTTTAAACAGTCACTCACGTCTCACAGGCAAATAAACATGATATAGCCAAACGCCAACATGCATTCTTGATGTGCCGGTGTTCTGTCGGATCAGCATACCGGTACTCAGGAGACTGCTCCTTAAAACAGATGATTCTCCTTCTCCAGACTCCTAGTGAGGTGGATTATAATGCTTTGTCGTAAGTAGCGCCAGCCACTGTTCAGGAGGGGCATAACAATTAGTAGGCGTCTGCTTGAAAAAAATGCTGGCAGGCTGCATCGGCAAGGCGTGCGACGTCACTGCGCCGGTGCCGTGATATGTCAATCATTTGGCGTCTGCTGGGTCCAATCACATTTCAGCAGGGGCACGTGCCACCCCGGCCCCCCCTCTGGCTCCGCCATTGCCGACACGAAAGAAGTTTGTAGTATGTCCCTCCTCACTTGTCTTGTGCGCCAGCGTCCTCAGAAACATGCAGCTTCACTTGTACAAAATGTACATGACTCTTGCATTGAACGCCAACACTGACATATTTGTAGCGTATGTGTATAAGTCAGCGTAAGGCATACCTAGCATTATTTTCAGTAAGACTGTGATGGCTGTTGCAGATAAGACAAAACCATACCACTATTTCTTCATATTGTGACATCTTGCAAGAATGCCGCCAGAAAACGTTACTTGTACAAATGGCCTCCGTTGGCCGTAGCCGACGCCAAAAACAGGAACAATTCGGCGAGTGGCGAGCATTAGAAACAATGAACTGAAGCAGCCAACACAAACGTGACATACCTCCCGACACCGCGAGACCTGTGCTGCGTTTACTGACACTCGGATATAAGAGTGCTAAACCGAATGAATGGAAAAATATAATAATAAAAAAAGGAGAACCATTTTAGAGATCCATGCCTCAACTGGGTGGGCACAATCATCTTGGTGGGCGGGCACGGACCCCTATGGCCCGCCCATGGTGACGTGTGTGGATGGATGGATGATCTTTATTGATCCCGGAGGGTAATTTGGTGTGCAACAGTGACAAGCAAACACAGAAAAACAACAATAAAACAATCAAATCATGGTTGTCATCATAATACAATTAATGAAACTCATAACTGATTTAAAAATCTAACAGCTGATGGTACAAATGATGTCAAGTATCTATTGGACTTCGCCTTCTTTGAAAAGGCCAACCTCCTTCCGGATGGCAATAGCCGAAAATGGGGCACTGGGGGTCTGTCAGGATTACCTTAGCCCTTCGAATACATACGAATACTAATCTGATAGATCTGGCTGAGATCAATAAAATCAACCGGTTATCTTTCGGCTTTAAAACACCTGCTAGCCTGTTTTTATTAACCAGGCTGAGATTGCAAACCAACAAATTATTGCACACGTGAGTAAAGATTCAACAAATGATGAATAGAACATTTTCACAAGTAAACTGTCAATATGAAGTCTTTCCAGTCTTTCAGTCTTTTATTAAAATGCATTAACCCTTTAAAAAGCTATTTTTCAGGCTTTTGCTATAAAATTACATACTGAAAATATAAAGAGGATATGTCAGCAGCCACAAGGTCTGTTTGAATAATTCTTGTGCCATAATGAAAGGAAGACTTGTGAGATTTGTTTAGATGTGTAAATATATGTGTAATACATGTTACTGTTTAAAAGTAAATGAAGATGGCACACAGCACAAATGTGAAAAGAACAAAAGAAGCACTTGTATGTTTTGCATGAAGTAGCACACTGGGAGAGCCGAGTTATTTCACTGTGTGGTGCAATACGATTTCTATATTTGATAATTAAATTAGTTGGCATTTGAACTGTGCTTGGGGCATGTAAAAATGGCTTATATATTCTTGTAGCCCCGATTCTGCAGTTTAATTTGATGTGCGACATCATTATATTATTTCATGATTAAGTGCATTGTTTCACCCAATTTCTTCTTCAAAGTCCGAGAGGACCCAATTGGGGGGGGCGCTTGGGCTTAAATGGCTACAACCTATCAGCACCATTTTTTTTAATTATTGTCTCTTTATTCTTGATGGATAACCTTGAATAAGGCTTTTTTATCTTGACCAACACTGCTGGGGGTTTGCATTTGCAGGCGTTTCATCCCTTGTGTGAAGCTCGACTCTTTCACTAAAC
Source organism: Festucalex cinctus (assembly GCF_051991245.1). NCBI lineage: Eukaryota > Metazoa > Chordata > Actinopteri > Syngnathiformes > Syngnathidae > Festucalex > Festucalex cinctus. Next base: position 48,647,462 of record NC_135411.1, read on the forward strand.
TGTTGTTTCCCTCCTCCTCATCACACAACCAGTGACATCAAGTGCCCTCTACTGCTCAAAATGTGTCATTTCACCTCAGCCTCAGCCCACCCCCTCGGTCTTTTGACCAGGAAGTTTGAAGCTTCATGAAGCTGCGGGGAGGAATATGAACCACACAAACAACAAGCTTTATTCAGAATAGATTCTTTGTCCAAGTTTTAATATGCAAATACAACCACCAGTCACTTCATTCAACAAGAGTGTTGTAGTGTAATTTGTTATAAGTTCTAACAATTTAACACAATATTTATGTACACAACACTGCATTATTCATGAACTATTTAGTTGCATGAGAGTAAAATAATTACAAACACTTCATGCTATGTTGCAGTGTATTTGGACATTACAATCTCAACCATAAACAAACTAGCAGCAAAAGAGCAAAAGTTTGTTTCAAAAAAATGAAACCTTGTAGCCACTAGCCGCTAGAGAGCGGGAGCTTGTTGTTGCTGAGAGGGCATAGGTCACAGCTGGGATATGACCCCCAATTGATAGGCTTGACTATGAAACGGTATTGATCTCGCCTCACAGAAGGTCAGCAGGGCTCTCCTGCATAACACCATCCATGGGTCAGGTCCGGGTTCAACAACATGCTCAAACAACACTTTAGATGTTGACAGAAGTTGAAACACATTATCATAGTGCCTGATTAAGGCGAATGGATTGTTGCTCCAGCAAAGTAGAGAAACGGCACTTCAGACATTGACTTAGCATTCACTGCATCAAGAGGGTAAACATTTGCCAAAGTCACTCTGCTATTACACTCTCTTTTTTTTTCTAATTCTTGAGCCCTGTAATGAGTTAATGCAATTCAAAATGTCACCATTAAGGCTATCTAAGCAGCACAATATTGGAAGGGGTCAAGGTAATGTGGACATTATGTTCCATGTATTTATTACTGGTGTATTAATACTTAGGGGCTATACAAAACATACTTTGTGTTTTCCATTGTTCATCAAACAATACTGATGCAGCAGAGGTGTTTCATCTGTATTCTGGATCATGTAACAACACTAGCTGGTTGTTAAAACTTTCTTCCTTTTTTTTTTTTTTTTTTGTGAAACTGTGTGGGACCCTATAATGCAAAAAAATTATTGTAAATGAGGAAAAAAAACAAAGTTTTTCATTTTGTGTTTTGAGAATCTAAGACTTTTTCATAGATTGACAGCAAAAATTGCAGTATTAAAATTGTCTGTGTTAAAATGTTTCAGAGGTGAGTTCAACCCCCAAAGTGTATTTTTAACATTGTCTGATTTAAATGGGGGTCCTTATTGGAGTTATTTGACAGATTTGATTTATTTAGTGTTAATCCAACTCGGAGAGTTTATCAAATTAAGAACTGCTCTGCCGCAAAGACTTTGGGATAAATGATAGAATAATAATAATGCGATTGGCTGGCAACCAGTTCCAGTTCTGTGATCGTACCCACAGACACACTCGCAAACCACAACATGGCGGGGCACAGAAGACCCCTGTGAGGAAAGGCACCCAAGAGGAGTTCATCCATACTAAGAGGGATGATGGCCAACCACCACAGGGAGGAATGCCATCCCAGAGACCGCCGGCCCACAGTGACCGCAGTCCGCTCCAAACAGACTGAAGCGAGCCACAGCCCCCAGGGGGCCAAGGGGCCCCCGGGACAACCGCCCGCCCACAGGAGAAGAACAGCCATCCCTCCCAGTGTGGAGGCTCCCCCATGAGAAAACACTGGAGCTAAAAAATGTGTAAATACCAAATACAAACATTTAAACACTAAAACAAAACAGTTAAACACTTGAAAAACAAAAAACAAAACAGAAGGCAAAACCAAAACTAAAAGACAGTATAAATTAAAATAGCTAAATAAATAAAAGGGGTTAAAAAGAAAAAAGATCAATCAAATGCCAAACTAAAAAAGTGAGTCTTGAGCCTCCTCTTAAAAACATCAATAGTCTCTGCAGACCTGATGCCCTCCGGCAGGCTATTCCATCGGTGAGGACCATAGTGGCTTAAGGCAGCTTCACCATGTGTCTTGGTCCTCACCTTTGGAATAGTTAAAAGGCCACTGCCAGAGGACCTCAGGAGCCGCGAGGGGTAATAGGGTTGGATAAATAAGATGGGCCAAGACCATTAAGATTTAAAAACGAATAAAAGTTCCATAAAATCAACCCTGAAACGCATGGGGAGCCAATGCAGTGACTTTAAAACTGGTGTAACCCCCCTGACCCTTGTGAAGAGTAAGTGGTCAAGAAAATGGATGGATGGATGGAGAATAATAATAATTATTATTATTAGCATTATTATTATTATTATTATTATTATTATTATTATTATTATTATTATTATTATTATTATTATTATCCATTTCTTGACCACTTGTTCCTTAATAATAATAATAATAATAATAATAATAATAATAATAATAATAATAATAATAATGTAAAGCATTATTGGTAAAAATTTTATGACAATATCAGTTTGGATTTTTTTTTATTACATTTGAGTTTTATTATATTTTTGATCGATGCAAGTGCAAATTTGATCACATTTTCAGACGTTAAATAAATCACGTTTTTTAAATAAATAAATCAATTTTCAGGAAATTATTACATTATTGGGTGCTCCAAGCTGTAGTACTTATTTTGTTGTGCATAAAGCATAATTGATGCACATGCATTACCTCAGCAGGCAGAGTTACAGCAGACTACTACAAACACACTTAAGCAGTGGAAAATATCCAAATGAGTCAAATTTGGGAAGTGAAACGGAAGGCTGACAGTTACTCATGCATGGGCACCCCTCCTCACATCTTTTTAGATATTATTTTACGTTTATAATTCAGTTACTCGGCACAAACTCTCCAGGGAGGTTTTCAAATGCAAGTCAAGTAAAAGCTTATGTGTGTACATCACTGACATTACAAGACAAGAAATAGCTCAGCAGATACATGCTTTTCTCATTTGTTTGTATACCTTGTGCCCCTAAAATAATAATGTATGACAGAAAAGAGATGGAGTGCTTCTATCAGCCATGCAGAAGGAGAAAAACATAACTGAAAAGAACAGTTTTGTAAAAAATTGAGACAGAAATTGTCTTCAGACAGTCAAAGCAATGGAGAATGAACTGGTTAGAAGCGGGATTCATTTGGATAAGAAAGCACAATTAAACTGATATAAAATATTGACAGACTTTCGAGAATTAATAATTTACTTGACCGTTTCTGCTTTCTTCAGGCACAAGGCCTGTGGGTACAGACATGGCCTCGTTGTCTCTGGGTTGTCCATAGAAGCCATTAGTGAGACTCGGCAGCATCGACTCAGCTCAGAGGTGCACAGTAAACACAAACACGCATGCACGAACGCAATGCGCGTACACGAGAACCGGGTGACTTAAAGGTCTGGACATCAGAGAGCAGAAAAGTGTTTTGCAGCATGACGTAACAAGAGTACCCGCTGGAAAAAACACATACATTTCACAAATGAACACAATGACACAATGTCCCAAATGTATTCCTACTTTACAGAACAAACATGTTTCACACACATCATGTCCTCCCTGCTCGCTGGTGCAGAAGTTTTTTTTTTTTTACCCTTGCTATACTTGGTGCGTGAGCGTGTGTAGTGTAGTGTGAGTGCATCTGTGTGTAGTGTGATCTAGTGTACAGTACATAGATATTAGATGTTTTTATTAGGGCTGTCAAATGATTACATTTTTTTAATCGGATCAATCACATCTTAGAATGTTGATTAAACACAATTATTTGCTTAATTAAAAAGGCTTTTTTTTAATCCTTTTTTTTGTCTGTCAAATTTGAAGAACACCTGTTATGTGTTAATTATTTTGACATTTAATGTTATGAGGACGTCTTCATCCTCATCCTCCTCTTTTTCTAATCAGTTAATTATTTGTATAATTTAAAATGGAAAAAATGACTCCAATATTTTGACATGACCAAATACTCTAAATGTTATACACAAACATTTATTAAATGCTTTACTTTAATGCATGTAGTTATGTTTATTGCTCAAACACAACCTGTGCTACCTTTAATGTAACCGTCCTCTGTCTGTCATGGTTTGGGTTGGGTTTTGTTGGTTTTTCCGAGGTTGCTTTTGTTATGGATCAGGTTTGGTTTGTGTTTTGGTTGTTTTTCCTTGAGCCAGTCATGTTCTGAGTTTTTCAGTTGTTGTCCTTGTGTCCTTCCCTAGTCTTAGTCTCAGCATTGTTTTGTCCATCAGTGTTGCCTGCCCTTCCTCATGTATCTACCAATCAGCTTCCCCTGCCAGTTGTGTCTTGCCCAGCTGTGTCTAATCATTGTCAATTAGTGTGTGTTTTTAGTTCCCTGTCTCCTCGCTGTTCTCTGTAGGTTCATTGTTGTTTTCCCACCCGTCATGCTGCCGAGTTTTTGCCTTGATGTACTTGTCACACCTCGTTTCCTGCGCCTGTCAGTCCTGCCTGTTTTAGTTTTCAACGAGTAAGTTTATTCCCAGCTTTGGTTTGTACTTTTTGTCTTGTGTTGTACTTTGTTTTATGTTCAAATTAAATTATGATTAAGAGCACACCTGCCACGCCTTGTCTTGCCTACCTCCACTTGGGTAAACAACCTCCCTTAAACCTTGACACTGTCAGCTAAATGATCATCTGCAGTCAAAATTAATAGTGTGATTAATCTGCATTAATATATGACTAATGCGATAACTTTTTGTGATTAATTAGTTAATGCTTTAACTTTGACAGCACTTTTTTTTTTAATTGCTTTTTTTTCAATTATACAAAACAATACGCAGTGGTGAGTGTAAATGTAAACAGTTGCCTAATCTTTGTAAAAGGTGCAGTAAAAGGAACATATATTACGTTCAAAATGCCTACATAAAAGTAAGAGTAAACATTATTGCACACGAGTCAGCAACTGCACAAACTTTTCTATTGTGACAGAAATTAAAAAGTTACATTTGGATCAGTCAGTGAAAGTGGTGGGATGAATCAGAGGGCAACATCTGATGGCACAAGATAAAGTTGCAGAACTTGGTGTATCTCAAACAAATACTGCAGAAGCTCTTGACAGATCCTGGCAGGCTGAACAAAACGCGGTGTGGGTGTGTTGGATCCCTGGTGATCATCAGCATTCTGGCCACATAGCATTTGTCAGCAATGTCCTTAACTGGGGGAAGACAAGTCCCAATTATTTTGTCTGCGGTCCTCACCAGTCTTTGGGGAGATTTCCTTTTTGTGGCTGTGCATCCAGCAAACCAAACAGGGATTCGTCCGGTCAGCATGCTCACAATGACAAGCATACAACACAATGCAATATTTTTTCCAGGAGTAAAATAAACCAGCAGAGTAAAAATACACAGCATTTGTAAGCATCATTCTATCCTAAGGTTGCTGTATACAGTATAATGCGACTACACTATTTGAGAGAATCACAGTACATAGTTCATGCAGCCTGTGACTACATCTCACCCTCTCCTCAATTTATTTTGAAAAATGTTAATCAAAAAAACGGATGTCTCACTGCCAAAACTCAGTAAACCACAAGAATGGAATAACTACTGGATATAGGAGGAGCAGTTTCCAGCAAAAAGGTTTTCATCCAACGTTTACCTCTTCACAATACCTTTTGCTACACTTGAATACTAAAACTGCAAAGTGTCAAACAGCACTCTAAACTTTTATATTGCATGTGAAATGTTGTGGAATGCTTATGTAGCCGCCTATAGTGTTGCTACTCTGTTGTGTCACCCTTCTACTAACAAGTAATCAAGAAGGATGGAAGAAATAGATCAGTCAATGTCTCTCAGATGCATCATCTATTCAAATCCGTTCAATTTAGGGTTTATTTAGGTTACGAGGAGATTGGAGAAACTTTATATATATATATAGTAAATTGGGGATTTAAAAAAAAAAAGTGTGAATAGGGTGCTTTAACAGAATTTTATCAAACCAAAACACAAACAACAAAAATGGTCATATTCAGTTTACCATTCAATATAACCTCGGTTTCCTTTTCTTTGTTCTTTCACTTTTTTTGTACAATGTTTCTTCTCTGTCCAATCCAGTTGAATATACCTGCAAAGCTCCTGTCCGTATTTAGAATGTTCAGTTTTTTCAATATGTAATGGATATCGGTTTAGTATCAGTTAGTATCGGTCCGTGTATCGAGTAAGTTCGTTTACCAGTTTGGTATCAGGCCCGACCCACAAAAAAAAAAAAAAAAAGAATAATGCAGTATAATAGAGCTGCTGTTTACTGAATGATATGTTAAAATTAGTGAATTTTGTCATTAAAAATATGGAATAATATTGAAAAAAAAAAGTGACATGACATTGAATATAATGGATGTTAAATAATTGCACAATGATTATTATATGAAATTGAAGTTGGACTAAAATCTGCTCCAGCCAAGATACGAATAATTTTCTCACATGCACTAGATGCTAGTGCTTTAAACACTGATATAACTGACTTGCTAAAAAAAAAAAAAAAAAAAAAAAAAAGAAAGACTGTAATTATATTACATAAAGTGGAATAATGCTGAAAGCTTTTGTGAAAAATGAATGCAGATTTTATTATTTTTCGTTTTCCACATCATTTGATATGATTTAGTGTCTTGTGTAAATGGACACATTTGCGATGTACTGTACAGTCAGAGTAGGGATTCAAACCCACAACCCCTTGGTTACTGGTTAATGCAGTTTACCAACTGTGCCAGTGAAAGGAGTATCAAGCATCTGTGGATGATTATGAGATGAATATAATAGAATGGAATGCTGAATTGAGTGTCTCTTCCATTGAAAACGAATGGGAGACTTGATATAAAACTTTATTTTGTTTGAAAACTTTAAGTATGTTCAATGAAAAAAATATGAGCATGAATTTTTGGAGCAAGTTTAAATTTAGTGGTGTAAATTGGATGTCATATGAGAAAGTTTGATGAGGACAAAGGAAGAGAATAATATGAATAAGTACAATAAAGAATCAAAATAACGAGTTTGAATGCTGTACAGCAGGGAACTAAATACAAACAAATTGGCGATACAATGAAGGACACCTGGAAAAGACATGAGTGGCTGCGGGGAAATGAGTTGTTAACTCAAGGAACTGTAAGGTCCAACTACAAAAACATCAGGAAAAGCCCACTAGAAAAACCTGAATTTTAAAATGGTAATCAAATGCACTTTAAATGGTGGCACACCAGTCTCATATTTAACCTGAGTTTGTCAATGAAAACATTCTGGTGGAGACAATAAGTGCTCAGAAGCAGCAACACTTGCACTTCCCCGCAGAGTCAAGGGCATAAAGCTGAGAAGGGAACACCTTTGAGTGGTCGCCAGCCAATCTTAGGACACATATAGACAACCTTTCACACTCAAATTCACACCTGTGAGCAATTCAGTCTTCAATTAACAAAAACATGCATGTTTGGGAATGTGGGAGGAAGTCAAACGTACTAACCACTAGGTTGCCATTTTGTACATTCAGCTCATATCAAACATTGGTATCAAATTGAATATATCATTTAGAGCATTTTGTAAAACGTCACACACATTTGTGCAAATGTTGGCAGGTCTCCAGTAACTGGTTTGTGAATAAGCGCAATCAGCTTTCATCGCATCCGACTTTCTTCTTTTCGCACCTCAGTCTGTCTCGACCCATCTGGCGTCAACTCAGTCAGCATGTGAAGCTGAGAGACACACACGCGCGCGCGAGAGCGTGAAATGCGCACACACGGGGACAAAAAAGGGATTTGAAGATGCAAGATTTGACATGCAATGGTATAAATCACAATTCGCCCGATTTTTGCTATAAGATCGTTTTGTCTTTTATCACACACAAACATTTGTCTTTGAACATTCACACTTTTCTATTTAGACTGCTACCATATTAGAGTACATGTTTCATGTGCCAGAAAGGTATCATTACTATCCTGCAGAATAGAAAATTATGGTGATTGGCTGATAATGATGATGAAGAAAGGAACTACAAATCGCTCTGATAACGATTTTGACTTACTTTGTATGACAACTATGAAAGCTCACTTCCTTCTTAAAAAGCAACTCAACACCAAATCCACTTTTTTTCCTCTGACAAACTATATAAACGGGTTTCTACTAATGCTGTCTGTGTGACCTAGTCATGTTTGTCACATTTTAGTGCACGATTGTTGAACACTTACACCTGTGTGGCGCCATCTTCAGTTTTAAAAATGGGATAAAAACAATTTAGCTGTTTTTTTTCCCTCTCTTTGGACGAGCATGTACTACCCACGTCACTTCCATGAGGCTGACGTAGTCGCTCTGCTGTGTCTGACCATTGTCATACACACCTCTTTACGCGCCTCCTTAGCAGGATGGAGTTGGAATTGTAGCATTTGCGGACATGTTTATTTCGATTTTCAGGTTAGTGATTTACGAGCAGGATGGTGGGTTTACTCTCGGTACTCTAGTTTCCTCACACATTCCAAAAATATGCATGGGAGGCCAATTGATCACTCCCAATTGTCCGTAGGTGTGATTGTGGGTGTGAATGTTTGTTCGTCTGTGTGGCCTGTGATTGGCTGGCAACCACCTCAGTGTGTACCACGCCTCCCGCCCAGTGACAGCTGGAATAGGCACCAGTATGCCTCATGAGGATGAGCGGTTAGGAAAATGGATGGATTAGCATAGCATTTTGTTAGCTTGTGGTAACATACATATTATTAAGTTCGTAGTTTTCACTGCTGCTGTCAATCACAGCCACATCATGCCCAACGCTCTCCCCACTCGCAAGTAGGGTGGCCACTTCCATAAGGTCAAAAAGGAGGACATATCTTAAAAAATGTTCCCTCGCGGTTCACTTTTCATGGCTTTGCTGTTTCGCTGATTTTTTTTTAAGTGCAATTCTGCATGCATTTTCTTTGTACATTTTTTAATGTATCTATTTTATAAAATTTATGAAAGTTTGAACATTGAGAATGTTTAAACAAGAGAGAAATGTGAGGAAATGTAAATGTCTCGATGAGAAAAGTGTATAAACTGTGTAATGAGGGGTTTTAGAGCCTTAAAACATGAAGCTTGAAACTCTGACTACCCTTCTTCATTAAGCCATATGTCATTTTTATTTAATCTAAGAAACATAAATATCTCTCTGACATTGTAGGATGAGCTCTCTGAGCAGACACCCTGTTGTTTTTATTCATGTCTGAATTAATGCTCGAATAAGCCATAAGAGACAATGGTTAACAAAATGTCTTTGTGTTTGTATGATTCAGTCACTGTTAATGCCGTTGACGTATATTGTCTTCTCATTTGAGTACAAAATTTTGGATTTTCAACAGTGCCATGAATTCTAACCAAATCACATCATAAAAAAGCTCTTAAAAGCTAGGGTTTTAGTCACAAGTCAGGTTTCCATCCAAATGTTTTGACATTTTTAAGCAGGACATATAACCCCGGGTTTTCACCGGTTGCGGTTGCGGTGCGGTTGCGGTGCGGTTGCGGTGCGGTCCGGCGACGCAAGCAATTAGATTCCATTCATTCGAATGGTGCAGTTTACACCGCTTGCGGGTGCGTTGCGTGTCGACTGCGGAAGGCCTGCGGCGTGCCACAAGCCTTCCGCAAGGATAGCCTATTTTCTATTTTTGCCGGACGCCGCAGCGGTAGGCCTCCGGCAAATGGCAAGCTAGCACAAAACACATCGAGCGGGACAGGAAGACCGAGGCAGTTTCAAAATAAATTTCCGGTTACCTTTCAGAATAAAACACTCGCCAGCTCCTATTTCGCAAGTTTTTCAGCAAAACGTGACGTGGGCGTCGCCGGGCCATGTGCTCATTCACGGTTTAGACACCAGCGAACATGGACGAGGAGAGGTTTATATTGGAGGTGGAAAACCACAAAATAATATATGACACGGCACATCCTTTTTATAAGGACTGTAATGTATTTTGAGTTTGATGTTCGCGATTGCTTGTTGTGCCCGTCTCGCTTGCCGTACTGAGCGGCAGCCGGACGCGGAAGACGGAAATAAAGAGTGGACCCGCACTGACCCGACTCTCGTTATTAATATACTTTACAAGGACAACCAAAAAAAGGATGCTGCATGGAATCTCATAGCAGAAGACCACCTCTCTTTTTGCTTCTCTGTTGAGCACAGACTTTCTGTATGTTTGTCGTTGTGAAATGCCACATGATCGCGCGCGCGCGGTCCCGCGAGACACGTTGGGAAGTGGGCGGCGACGGAGCTGCCGGACCGCAGCTGTGCGGAGCCGGTGTGGATTGACAAAAAAATTTACCCGTCCGGAGCACGCAGTCAAGACGCACCGCACCGCAACCGCACCGCAACCGCATCCGGTGAAAACTCGGGGTAACTGTGACAAAAACCAGGAAGCCAGCGCCGATGCCGGGGCTAATAAACAAACCTAACAGGGACAAATGGACGCTAAAATAAATTCTGTTCTTGCAGAATTACTCACCGTGTCCTTGTTGACTGTTGAACAGCGAGAGGCGCTTCGTGCATTTCTAGCTGGTAAGATGTCCGTGCTTCCCCGCCCCCCCTTCGACAACAACAAAGACGACATTTTCATCCATGGCCGTGATTGGTTGTAAGAAACGTGTACAATAAGGCATCGTCCAATCTGCTCAAATTATTGTCCAGAATGCGCCGCCTTTCCCGAGCAAATTACCGTGGAGCGGTTCAAATGGATATTGCAGAGAACTCCCTTGAGTGAAGCGCAATATCCATCTGAATCTGGCTATTGCCAGGTTAATGACCCCTTAGTAGTATAACAATATGCCCAATGTAAAATGCACGTTTTTGGAGCTTTGGAACTGATTAATTGCATTTACATTATTTCCTATAGGAAAAGATGTTGGCTGGAATCGGACAAATTAGACTTTGAACACTTCAAGGTTCAGAGGAATGAATTCTGTTCAAACTCCGAGGTACCACTGTACTGTGTATACGAGTGAACTGTATTCCAGAAAACTTTTACAGAGCTAGGAGGATGGACACAGCGACAGACACACATACGGACAGACAGACCTTACTCCTTTCATATAATGTAAAACAATATACATTAGTAATGCATCTTTTTAGTTGAGTTTTATTTTTAGCTAAAAGCAATCATGAAGTGGCTCTAAAGCCTACTTGGCAGTGTCAATTCCAGTGTGATTTGCAACTTTTATGTCGGGCATGAAAGAAGTGCACAAGTGCAATTTTCAGTTTACGCTGGCTGTGGTCCCTGAGGTGATGTCAAACTGAGCCTGCTACAGACAGAACGTGTGGCAAACTTTGGCTAACAGTCTCAAAGTGCTGGATTGGCGGTTCTGAGGCAGGAAATGAGTGCGGGATGGGGCAGAGGGAGCGAGGAGAAGACAGTGAATAATTTCATTCCACACCCAGTGAGGCACAGGTTGGGTCAATTATAACCACCTTTTCCTCTGACCCTGATTATTACTGCCGCTGTCTGGGACTGCAGCTGTCAGATACTTTGTTCTGGGACTGTAAATAAGCGTGGGAGACCATGTGAGCCGGAGGTTGAACTATAGCTGACCAATGTCCAAGCTAATCAGGATGGAAAGTATCCCCAACAAGGCCACCAGTGGAGTAGGAGCATGTAATTAGAGCTGGGAGCAATAAACCCTCGCATACACACTATGTGTACAACGCACAAAATGGGCACTCATCTGAGCCCCAGTAATTACTCTCTGATGACAAAAAGAGCCAGTCTATGCAGAACCCAGAGTTATTACCTGAAACACTTATTTAAATAAGGAGGAGGGGAACACAGGGATGTCGAGAGGGGAGGATGGGGAGATTTGGGGAATGCAATCACATCTTAATGGCGGGGAGAATATTAACAGGGTGTGGAGGCAGCCTCAAGGGTAAATGCAAATTTCATCCAAAATTCAGCTGTAGGTGGTGAGACGTCCCCACTGCATGCGGGTGTGTATTTTAAACTGGGCACCAGAGGTTTGTCGTTTCTTCACTTATTCAGTTGTAGTCTCCTTTTTGAGTCATTGGCACCATCATACGTGTGTGTGTGTGGGGGGGGCTAAAAGAGTCACCAGAGGACATCAAGAGTTTAGTTACGGCATTTGTGTAAGCTTATTTATTAATTATATATGTGCGTGATTTTAACAGGCTCTGTGTCCTTAAAAAACAAAAAACAAAAAAACAAAAAAAAAACAGTTGTGATAACTTTTGTTTCCTGTCTGACCTCAGTTGATGATTCATCAATAAAGTTCTACCACCTCTAATAGTGTTAAAGGGGCGTTTACAGTGTTAAAACTGTAAAACTGCTAAACGTGCCTGACCAGAAGAAATGTTAATTCCATGTTGCTTCTGAACCGCCCAAGCTGGATATTCTACCATAGTTTCCACAAAGCCGCTGAAGTCCAAAGTAACAGGTCAACGCGATGATGTGGTGTTTGGTTTCTTACAGTTTTATATAATTGCATAAACTCTAAAAACAAAAGAATTGCATGATTATCAACACCATGCACTCAAGGAGCAAAATGTAGGACGAGCAGGAGGTAGAGGTCAAGGAAGACCTCATACTGTACAGGAGGAAAATATTCCTCCGTGAAGAAGAGGACCACATTTGTCCAATGAAACACTGCAACACTAATTCATAATGTCATCAACCATGATTGATGATGAGGGAGGAAAGTTCCGCCAAATCAGCAGATCTGTCTTAAAACCTTCTAACAAGAAAATAGGTAGAAAAATAAATACCAATGAGGATATTACCTAATACCTATGATGTTGATGAACCTCTCTAGTCAGATCCAACTACGTACAAATAGATGTGCAATGCTTGATTTATTTTACATTTTACTTTATACTGTACAGTAAATTTTGTTACTGGGCTTACAGTGTTGGGACATGTTTTGTTGTGATTGTCTATGATGACGGATTTCAGTTATATGAAGAGGAATAGATCATATTTTTAATAGCCTGTGGCATTGAGCTTGTGCTTGGTTAATTTTCAATGTTGCATATTTACACTTTCTCTGTGTACTTCTTTTACAGTGATCTAATCACTAGATTAATTTTAGAGTTTATTTTTTTCCCAAAGGTGTCAAGACGTGGATTTGAGCTATGGCAGGGGTTACACTGTTGAAGATACAAGTTGTTTAACTAAATATAGCTCTCCATCTTCTGAATGAATTGGAGATGATCTTTGTTTTTTCTAAACTCGATTCATTCCCAAGCTCCTGAACTTGTAAAGCCACCCCCTGCCCCCCCCCCAAATAAACAGTTAATAAACAAATTATTTAAATTGACATATTGCACCATCTTCTGATCGGCTCAGTGATCTGAAATGTTTTTCTTTTCTTTTTTTTAACTCGCTGATCAGAGATTGTCCCAAAAATCCTGATCGTGTAAAGCAGGGGTGTCAAACATACGGCCCGGGGGCCGGATCAGGCCCGCAAATGGGTTTAATCCGGCCCGTGAGATAATTTTGTTAAGTAAAAAAAAAAAAAAAAAAAAAAAAAAAAAAAAAAAAAACATTTTTAATTTGTAATGTCCGACTAATTAATCAGCCAGCCACAATCAAAACATATAACTTTGTAATTTCACAAGCAGTCCTCAGATGACCAATGCAACTTGTCCAGGGAATCGTCGCCCGGGATGTCATTATTTTACACATAACTTTAACTACAGTTTGTTTAATTATTATTAATTTTTTTTTGTAATCATACACCAACATAAATGTGTTAAATACGACACAAATTCAATTACTGGTAACACAAATAGATATGACAAGGATAAACGTCCTTATAACATCATTAACTGCGCCATGCAGTGCATTCTGGGAACAATATATATGCAAAACAGGTCGATTTCACACGTCCAGAATGTATACCGGCAAAGTGTTGCTGTGTTCTATTTGCATTTGTGTTATTTTTCGGAACAATATGATTACAATTGAGCTCCGTAATTTAGGTCTGGTCCACGAAAATCTGCGTATAAATGACAGCAATTGTTTTTAAGTTATATACCGTTATTTTTCCGATGCGGCCCACTTGATAATATATTTTCCTCCATGCGGCCCCTAAGCTAACGTGAGTTTGACACCCCTGGTGTAAAGCCTACTAATCACTCAGAGGTGGAATTGCTAATAGTGTTTTTAAGTTAAACACACCAGTGTGTAACTGATTCAAGTCTTATCAAATATGTATTTCATATGGTAGCAAAAGATGGTTTGGAGGTCTCCGTTTTTCTCAGACCTCTTTTTGATGGTCTAGACTTGATTTTAGAGTTTAGTTTGAATTGGGTTATGGTTGAGGTTAGCGTAAGAAATAGGGGAAGGCAATCATTTTTTATGGTTGGGATTAGGGGAAATGCATTATGTCAATGAGCTGTCCTGTGTGTGTGCGAGCGAGTTTGTGTCTGCGTGTGCGTTAGGTTGGGGGCGGGGTATAGGAAATGGGACAGAAATCTTTGATTGGGGAATTAAACTTTCATCAACCTTGAAATGAGCACCTCTTAATGATCAATAAATATTGATGGCTTAATCATCAATATTTGATTCAATCCTTGAGATGTCAACAGTCATCTCCAAACTTTCATGAGGTTATTGACACATGTCATTCCTTAAATTAGAGTAACGTAGTTTGGGATTAGTTTGGGCAATTGTATTGCTTTTTCATCATTTTTGGTAAATGGGGGGCAATATGTTTCAACAAAAAGTCAATTATCACAATATAATGCACATATTGTACTTTTAATCACAAAATGAATATAATTAGGAGAGCTAGCATGCAGCTTTTCCATTCTGCTCGAGAGTGACGTTCCCGTAACAGTCACCTCAGTATAGCTCACTGCTTCTCAAATAGTGGAGAAGAATAGTGTCAAACATCTGACTTTTTAAAAATCATAAAGCTCCGTTTTGATTGATACTGTCAGAGAGATGTTATTTTAACCATACTGTAATGTGTCTATGTTGTTTTTACTATTTTGCACCTTCTAAATTGCTAAATAGGATTTTTTTTTTAATGGAAATTCCTCTTGCTATGTTCCAATGCAGTTCTACTGCTACTGCAAACACTATAAAATGGATATATACCGTAGAAAGACTTTATTGAGCCCCTGAGGCAAATTAAAGTGAAGAATGGGACTCATTGCGAGAATGGGATACGGAAACTTAAGTGTTCCGATACCATCCCACCACCACTCTAGTGGCCGTTCCAAACACTGACTTTTTTCTTTTGCAATTTACAGGATAATTGTACCCATGTCTCGTTTTTATATTTATTTTATTTATTTATTTATTTATTTTTATTAAAAATGCCCTAGTCAGATTGAGTATAGCAATATTTGTTTGGAGCACTTAGTACAACGGTGACACTGCTTCCTTTGCAGTAGTGTTGTACACAAGCGTTTCACTCCAAATACCATCTAAAAAATAAAAAATGTTGCTCTCCAAGTACCACCATCTTAGATTTGCAAAAAAATAAATAAAATGAAATGTCTGTATTAAAATATTGCTGATATTGTTTTAAAACAAAAAAAGTTATTAAAGATTAAATGTAAGTAAGAAAGGGTATTTGAAAATGCAGTGTACTGCACATAAATGTACAATACTTTTGTAGAAATCAAAAATAAAATGTTAGCCAGTGCAAAATTATGCGCTGTTTGAACATTAATACTACTTTTAAAAGTACATTTATGACTTTCAGGTTAATTACTTACCTTGGTTATGAAACGCATTAATCCAGGTGCCGATGTATAAAATCTCGAGATCAACAAGGGTTTGAAGAAATGTATCAACTGCTCTGAATTCTATGGCCAGATTGCATGCACTGTTAGTTTGTCCTTACTGCTCACCTTTTGTGAACAGGACTATGAATAATACATGTATTACTGTCATAGAATTGCCTAACTATAATGCTGCAATACAAAACACCCCAAAGTCTGAAATCACCATCCTCCAGTTGGAAAAATTGGGAAGCTGGCAAAAAAAAAAAAAAAAGCAGCAAAACATGGAGAATCTGTCGCCGAAATGTTATCATTGCCAATAGCTTCAGAAATACCAACACTCGCTTCCTTTATTGCCACTCTTATCCTCTCTTTGTATTATTAACATAGTTACAGCGGCCAGGCCAATCGGCTTCTTTCTTGACAATTGTGTCATGTTATTTGGGATTCAATGAAAATAATAATAGTCCAGTCTACGTGGAAAATCCAAACATTGTTAACCGATAAGAACAGCAGCGATTGCAGTTTTCCATTATTCAGTAGACATGCTGACCGTGAGTGACCGACTGTATTTGCATGGCAATTGTTCATTTCAGTCGATTTCGGCCGCGTCGCTTGGTGTGCAGCAGTCTAAGGTCAACGGATGATATTTCTGACTTCAAATCCATCTCAAGTGGAATAAACCTGACAAGTGTTTTTCAACCATTCACCATTTTGTGTAAGGCAGCATTTGTATAATATGAGCATTGTATTTTATGAATGTGTGTACTTCCACACATTTATCGTCATTCACCTGTGAGGTGTGCGAATGTGAAATGAAATCAGTTATATCACTGCTGTAAATAGGAGTTTGTGTATAATGCAACTTGTGGTGCTACTCGAGCGAGAGTCAGGGGAAGAGAAACTTTGCAAATCGAATCAGAAAGCACACTCACTACGTGATAGTGACACGTTCATGAAATCCCTCATGCTCAGACGAAGAGTACTGCTGATGGATGTACAGTAATTGCAGGGAAGACCTCGATTGCTGCACTTTCAGAAATGTGATTTTGAAAAAGGCCTCTAGCACTAGCAGGCATATTTCACTTGACATGTTATTAACTCACACGTCTCATTTCTGTCATTTTACCAGCCTTCTACTTCTGTCTAGCTACAATAGCATGATCTCTTCCGCTAGGTGTGGCATTAGACCATTTTGTTCAAAACCTTGTTGATGTCTAATTGAGGATAGTGTTTTGTCTTACGATTTTCAACTTTGAGGTGGAGAAACTATCATAGCCTTATTTAAACCAGTCAACTGAAGGCAACACAATCAATAATTGGCAATGCTGTGGGGCCGGTGTCATAATTATAATTTTTGTTTTGGTTTTTTTTCCTAGGGCAGAGGGTTTGGTGTCGGGTGTGATGGTGCCAACAGCAAGGTCAGATTTTCAAGGTTTATTTTCTGCATTTGATGGCTAACCTTTTTTTCCACATCCTGAGAGGGAGCTTAAAACAGTTTGTTTGTGTAGGGTTGCAACTCAAGTAGAAATTACACACTCTAATTGGAAATACTAGAGAAAAACACAAACGTTTAATAGGACGTTGGACTTTTTAATTGCTTCCGAGGGAGATACCATGCTCATAAAAGTTTAAAGGGACCAACCCTGACTAAAATAAGTTAGTAGACCAATGACCTGACACGGCCTGAGGATGTTCAACCATCAAGTGTTTGGTTGTCCAATGAGTTCAAATGTGAATACCCTTGCTTGTCTTATGATAGATGTTTACTTTTTTTTTTTTTTTTCCTAGCTCAATGTTCGCCGACCCCAAAGCGTGTGTACAACCATAAATCTTGAGTTAAGAAAATGTTAGAAAATTGCTACTGTGCTGTCCTGGCTCAAAGCTTCAAAAAAAAAAAAAAAGATCGTTAGACTGTGGTGGATTTGCAGGCTGACAGCATGGACGTAAATAACTAAATAAATAACTAAATAAATAACTAAATAAATAAATAACTAAATAAATAAATAAATAAATAAATAAATAAGTAACATGGATTGCTCGTGCCAAACAAGAAGTGAAGCCGGCGGTAAGTTTATTTTTTCTCCTCTACGGCGAACGAAAATATCAGTGTGTATGGTACGGTTGTACCAATAAGTATAAAATAGGCGTTGAAGGAACTCTAAATGCATATTTCCTCAGTAATAATGTGAATATAAATTTTGTTAGAAACATCTTTCATAAGATCTTTTTCCAACTGCCACTCCAAGCAAGTCTGCATCATCATGTTGTCAGAACCATCAAAGCAGAGCACACTGTGAAATTGAAACCTAACTTCTGTAAGTCACCTCACGATACTGAGATGATATACTCTGAATGGTTGATGCAAACAATAAAGTTGCTAGGCTCTCATTATCCCATACAGGGATCCTGGTGTAAAACACACACTGATAAGTGTTTTTAGTGAAAAAATAACAGAATTTGTTAGTAGCAACCTAATTACTGAGCATGAGTGGCCAGAACATTACACGTGACTGATACTGATGAAAACACAGGATAATATAATATTGTACTGTATATTCCAACTTATTGGCAAATTTGTGGACATGTGATTATGTCATTTCACTCACCACGGTGCTGGTTATATTAATTAAAGTGTGTGTGCGCATCAACCTGTGTCAGTCCTGAATATTTCCCGTTTAATTTTATACCTACACAGTGGTATTAAATAACATTTAATATTAAAATTTACAATAATACCCCCAAGGTTATTCTGTGATTTTGTCATGTACATCTAGAGAGAGTGTACCAAACTTGGAGAATTACTGCCAATTGTGCTGGTGCACTTCATTAAGTGACGGACTAGCTGTCGCCACAGCTAGTCATTCACCTGAATTGATTAGCACAGTTACACCAGGTGCCCTTATTGACACAACCGACCCATCTTTTATCTGTGCCTGGGAACAGTAGTGGCTGGGTATTGGGACGCTGGCCAGGAATCGAATCTGCATCATCTGCAATGGAGGCTGAATGTAAAACTATACTAGCAGTGCATTTAAATGCCTTAAACATATGATAGTGTGGTAGACATTAGGACCTTGCCTCTCACCCAGCAGGTATGCAGGTGGGGGTGTGTTTGAATGACACAATGTTTTTGGCACAATATTGTGATTTTGATTCATTCATTTGTTGCCAGTTGAAGAATAAAAATTAGCGTTCACCTTCAGCGTGTGTCTTCATTCTGCCACGGTATTGCAATATACAGGTGTTCATATTTCATACCTCTACACCAAGGGAAAAGCAGGAATAATATTTTTAGTTTTCTAAATTAACCAAGCCCACTTCAAATTGGTGACCAATAACACAATAGCTGTCAGCAACCATTCAAGAAAACAGTGTCAGGAAGAAGCTGCAAGAATAGAATGACGTCATTCTTTTCTTGCATCCCTGGGAGAGAACACTTTTTTGTTCTTTACTGGAGTGAGATAGAGGTGTGATGAGAGCAGAAGGGAAACAACAAATGTTTGGAGAAGACAAAGAGACAAAAAAAAGTTCATGCTTTAGTTCTCCCCCCCAAAAAAACGATGGAAGAGTGGAAAGTCTAATTAAGGATGAGAGACTCCTACTGTCTCCCTCCTTTCTTTTGTTTGCCTCAGCAACTTTTACGGCTCCCACTTTTTTCACCCTCCTCCTCTTTTTTCCCCCCATTTACTGCAGTGGCAAGCACATTCCCCCACTCTGCTCAATGCCTGCAGCATGGGAGAGGGCTGTATAGCCTCCTCTCGCGGGCACACCCCCCCCACACACACACATTTGTAACTTGTGCATTTTGGGCACGAATAAGCATGCGCATGCTTAATCATGTGTTAACGCAAAAAGGCTCAACACCCATACACATTAATGTTGCACTGCGAAACACTCTGCTGGGCAACAGCAGGGGTGCGGAGGACTTAAAGATGACGTGATTCCCTCCCTGATCTCTGCTAATGTGTTTGTTTCCGCAGAGAGATAAGAGGAAAAGGAGCAGCAGAGAGATGAAGGCGGGAATTAAGGGGACAAAAAGAGAGCAGGGAGCCTGAGTGAGAAAGAGGATAAGTAGGAAGGAAGGAAGGAAGGAAGGAAGGAAGGAAAAAAGGAAGGAAAAAAGGAAGGAAAAAAGGAAGGAAAGTGAGCTCAAAAGATCCCAGGATGCTTCAACTAGAGCACAAGGGTATTAGTATTCACATCCCGATCAATCTCATTTTACCATCGCATTTGCTATCTTGTCCATCAGATTCCATCAAATACTGGCGTGCCTCTCTCTCTCTCTCTCCCGCATTGCATTTTTAGGAAATACTTTTCACAATATTTCCCACGTTGATTGTTTTTGCATCAATCTTTCCATATGCAAATTATTTTAAACTGACTGTCTCAAATGTCCAAAGACAAAATCTCTGAAAGACTCACTGATGAGTTGTTGAGAAGCACACTTTGTGCTCCTTTCACATCCATTACTCTTTCAATTTTCATCTGAGCTCTAACACATCGGGAAAATAAATAAATACATTTGGTCCGCACTCACACCATGCAGGTAAAAAGAGATGAATAAACAAAGAGAATCTGGGTAAGTTATAATAACTGCATGCTTGCTCACCAACAAAACTGCTTAATTATTTATCACAGCGGTTGTTTTCATAATAACAAAAATAATATCAACAGGAGTCTCATAGCACTTCCCTGAGAGAATTTCTGTATTTTTTTTTTCACTTTGCTCCATTGAATGAGGCTCAACTAAACTCATTTAGTTGAGTAATTATACTTATGACTTACAAAAAGTACTTTATATACGGTACACTGTCCCTGTTAAAGAATGATATAATGTAACGTTTTAATGAATGTCATGTAAAATCATCCAGTAGAAAAATAGATTTAAAGACTATCTTTGATCCTCCAATACAATTCTTCTCCTGTAAGATACAACTGTTGAACAAAATTACTAGGGCTGTCAAAGTTAAAGCGTTAATAGATTAATTAATCACAGAAAATTGTCGCATTAATCACGTATTAACGCAGATTAATCGCACTATTTTTTTCGACCGCACTTGAGCCTTGAACGTAAGCGCGGATGGTTACATTGAAGGCTGCGCAGGTCAGTGATTAGGTCAATGCACGGCATTTCCGACGCCTGTTGTTCCAAAAGGAGCGGGGTGACTCCAGTTGGTGTTAATGTAGTGATTCATTGAATGCGCTAACCTTGAGCGCCCTCTTGTGACTTGGGGAAGCAACTGTGAAGAGTGAAAATAAATGGCCGCGAGCACATTGCCACAGAGCCGTTGTCGGTACCATACGTGTTCGGCCTGCCAGATCCATTCGGGGTCCTTCGCCTACAGATGACGTTACGCTACAGGATTGGCTGAGACGTTTTACGCTACAGGATTGGCTGAGATGTCGACGATTGTGATTGGTGAGGCAACTTTCCAGTCGTTGGAGGGAAAACATTGACGCTTTTTACGAAGAAATTTATTATTATTTATCTAATGGGACTTATCACAGCCGCACTACTGGATCAAACTGTTCGGCGACCCAAAAGACAAGGATTCGTAACGCGTCAAAATCATTCATCAATCATCATCAATCAATTACATCTCACCGTGGCTATTCTAATGTATTGATCTCTCGTCTTCCCTTGTCTAGGATTAAAGGTTTGCCGTGAAACCCTTTCAGACTTGTTTGTTGTTTTGTGGAAGGAAAAAGAATACTGAACATATAAAGAAAAGTTGTGCATTCATTCATTCATTCATTCATTCATTCATGTGTCATTCATTGATTTGTTAATGCATTTGACATCTTTAAAGAAAAAGTAAAATGTGCTACTGTAGTTGATGAAGTTATCTTATGAGTTTCGACTTTATGGTAGTAGGCCATTACCTTTGATTAATATTTATATCAATAGTCCATGAGACACACATGCACACACATGAAGGTTACAAATAAATTCGTAGTTACCTAATAACCTGAGGCTGAGTACAGAACATATTGGTGAGGAAATGTCACATCTCAGGCAATAATTCCATCATTTTATTATCATCATGGTAATTATTTTCTGCAATACGCACGACCCTCCGCAACTCATAGTGCAGTGTCACCTCTGAGGTGAAATTGGCAAGAAAATATTAAAGATGTCATTTAAATAACAAAATGTATGGGCTGAGATTGCAAAACGTAAATAAACGTAAGTATAAAAGCAGGATACTTTAAGATTGACTAAATAATGAAATAGATTGAAAAAATACATTAGATAAAATAAATATAAAAAATGGAGGTAAAATAGCACATAAATGCAAAAAAGTAAAACTGCGATGGGACGAAATATTGTCAGTTGACGTGCTAAAGTGTTCCTATAATCATTACGACTGTTTTTGTGATGTATTGTGATACGTGAACCGCAAAATTCGGAAACCAAACCAACGTGAACACATTTGACACTGCTCGCTTGCTGTACTGACGTCATCAGCAAGCGCCGACCAGACGCGAAGGCCCCCGAATGGATCTGGCAGGCCGAACATATATGGTACCGACACCGTCTCAGTCGTGTGTATTAACATAGCCCGCACATACAGCTACCAACACAGTTGGTGTGCTCGGTGGTAAATTTTGCTTAAAAAACACCCCGTCGGGACTTTAGATAAAACAAAAGTAATTTGCGTTTAATTAATTAATAATTGCTGAATTGCACCCAATTGATATGATGCTTTTACGTTTTGAGCAATACAAGCATGCATGCAATTTTTTACATGCATTTAATCAATGTTTCCAAATGACATTCAGATAATAAAATGCGTTAATGTCAAAATATTATGGTATTTTGTATTTATTTTATATTACGTGAATACGCAAGTAATTTAGCTGATTAATCATGATTAATCAAAATTAAAAAGTGTGATTAATCAGGTTAAAAATTTTAATCTTGACCACTAAAAATTACTAAAAGTGACTCAGCTTTAAAGGCATCTGTCTTATATTTTTCTCATAGAAATAATTCTTAATGGGGAAGTCAACCATAATCATTTATTGACAATAATATAATGATTAATATTACATTTAGTGTTGTTCCGATACCATTTTTTGGCCCCCGATACCGATACCGATACCCAGCTTTGCAGTATCGGCCGATACCGATACCATACCGATACTTAAGGCTTTTTTTTCCTCAACATGAAAAAGCTGTCCTGCTATTGGTTCAGAGAATTCAAGGGCCAATAGGATATCTTAGATGGGCATGCAGTGAACATGTCACATACCAGTGAATGTTGTGCACGACCAAGACACAAGATGCTGCATCCAAAATCCTATATTAGCGTTGGAATTAATGGTATCGGCATGTTACTTACTTGTGAGTACTCACCGATACCGATACCACTGTTTTAATGCAGTATCGGCACCTGCCGATACCAGTATCGGTATTGGAATCTAAAGTCAGTGGGTGGGACCACCTCTTTGAGCCTAGATCGCCGACGCAGAAGTTTAACAAGGCCTTTACGTTATGATCCGATTCTAAACGATTTGCTACTTCTTGGAGTACTTCTGAAAGTGACTTATCTTCCGCATCCATGCTTTAGCAAGCCTGTGACCGCCGCGGCTCCTCACCAGGCGCTAAACTCTCCACGCGTGAATCGATACTGCAAGTGCTGCTGCTCATGTCTGTATAAGGGACTCAGCCAATCACGTAACTGGCTCCGCCTCATGTCATTTGATTGACAGACCAAGTCATTCGGCTGTAAAACGCCATTATGTAAAAGAAGACCATTGCGGAAAAGGACATTATGAAATAAAAACGGACTTTGTAAAACAACGTTTTCTTATCTTATAAAACCTTGAAAATAAATTAAATGTCATTATTTAAAAAAAAAAAAAAAAGTATGACGTTGTTAAAATAATCATTATGAAATATTTAACCAAAATAAAATATTTGTTCCATATTAAAGAATAGCATAACGCTTTTCATAATAATAATAACACCTCATTTTAAAATGTAATGGCCATATTACATAATTGTCTGTTATTTATCAAAAGGATAATTATTTCAAGAAGGCCTTTTTATTTAATAAATAATCATGAAATATTTAATCAAAATAAAATATTTGTTACATATTAAAGAATAGCATAACACTTTTCATAATAATACTAACACCTCATTTTAAAATGTAATGGCCATATTACATAATTGTCTGTTATTTTTCAAAAGGATAGTTATTTCAAAATGACCTTTTTATTTATTGAATTTTGACACTTTTGGGCTTCCATAGGAAACTTGTAGTTTGTAGTTTAGATTTCATATATATCTTTTGCGGCAATAGTCATGGAACATAGATTTAAAAAAAAAAAAAAAAAAAAAGCTATCAACCCCATTAGACCCCTTCCCCCATTAGATTTAAAAAATTAAAATTAAACAACAACAACAACAAAGCTATTAGGAGCTTAGATTTTTAGATGATCACTAATTGAAGTCCCAGGTGACAAATGTAGTTTCTCAGTGTTCTTCTTTTTGTAATAGGAGCATTGTGAATCCCTTAGCAGTGAAACTGAGCAAACTAAAAGTAGCTTGAGGCTCGCCTGGTTGACAAAATTGGGTACGGCAAGCATCTGTGGTCCTTCTCTTGCATGTTACAAAGTTCTTTTAAGTGAAGCACTTGCCAGCTGAGCAGCTTGTTTGCTAACGGTAAGGTGCAGGTGTTCCTTTGAGGGGATGTGTGCATGTTGTTGTATACTGTGCACGCTCAGCAATCCTTGGCTTGGAGAAATCAGATTTTTTTTTTCTAATGAAATTTTAAAAAGAAATGTGTTTACTCAGCATCATCCAAGTGTTCATGAGGGTGAGGGAAGAAGAGAGACAATAATGGAAGTATTGTGGAGATATTGCATAATTGTGCCACACGTGGAGTCGAAAGTCTAATATCTAGTCAAATACCTCTGGGGTCATCCAGACCACTTGGAATCAAAATATTTTCTGCATGCATTTCTATAATGATGATAGCTTCCTTATTACAAAAAAAATATATTAACTGTTTTTGACCAATTGAAACAGATTCACTATTAGTATAATTAGACAAACAAACGTACAAAGTCGATACTATACCTGACAACATAGAACTCAGATGAAGAACTCACCAACATAAACGAAGAGCAGCAGGGCTGATTTAGGATTGTGCTGAACCTTAGGCAACATTTACACTACACTCCCAGTAGCCACGGGAGTCCCGTTTCAGGCCATGGCGGAAAAAAATGGGCTGGTGGTGTGACAACGTAGAGCTATATGAATAGTAAATATGGCAAGCTGTGATTGTCGTGGATGCCAGGCGAGAAGTGTCAAAAAACATTGCCACAAAGGAGGGGACTGTGCGTGAGATACCGGCTGCTGCAAAAATCACACAGTGCACTAGTCCCAATCAAACGGTGTCACTGCGGCTGCCGGGAATATAGCGCAAAGCATAGCTTTGGCGCGCAAAGACAACAGGACAATGCTTGAAAACAATCAGCAAGAGGCGGGTAAAGGAGGGAACAAAAACTGGTCAAATGCATGTCGAGTGGAGTCATTAATCTTTGTGCTGCCCAGTCCACTCTTGCTCTAAATTGATGCTATTTATAGGCAGTAGCCGAGACTGAGCCGGGCATCAGGCATGTTCTCATTGGTACAGAGTGAAGTTACAGGTGAAATGATTGAATGTGCGTGCGTAGTACATGTTTGTGAGAAGAGAGAAAAATGATTTAATTCTGCTCTGAATGTGGCTCTCCTGCGGCTTCATTATCCAAGCCTGAAAATAACACACTGAGGCAGCAGAATCACCTTTTAATGGGACTATTTCCAGCCTAACGGAAAGAAATGAGAGAAGACAATGTGTACACGCACAATGTAAACACACACACACTTGAGCTGAAATTGTTATTAGCAGTCATACTGCATCAAAATCTTCTTACCTGAATATGATGCTGTAGCTAACAAATCAATGAGTGGTGCCATTTGTTTCCAATAAAGTTTGTGTGAATATGTCTCCTGCAATCCTGTAACACAATAATAGATCCTGCCACACGTGCAAATGGGACATGTTCTCTGAGGAGCAGCAACATAAATCAATAGCAGGCAGACACATTGATGATATCACATCGACGCAAATGGTATGTTTGTTAACAGGGGTGACCAATATTTTTTTGAACCAAGGTCTACTTTTCAAGTAGCCAAGCTCCTGGGATCGACCAGTTCAGGGTCAACACAATTCTATCATACTTCCATGCAGCATGTTGCGCCCTCCAGCGGCGAGCAAAGTTTGAAACAGTTATGAAGACAACTCACACTCAACGAGAATCTAAAAGTCGATTTTATTAAAGCGGAATGGGTTTCCATTTCCATACCATGCGGCAAGCGCAAGCCCTCCATCAGATTCAAACACACGTGGATTCAAATTTCAGGCCATTTTTATGTGCTGTTGATGCAGGTGCATCAACCAAAATGAGCGTAATGGTAATCTGAAGAAACCGTTGGTCACCCGTCCAGTTTGTGCAACCTTGCTTCAACGTGATGGGCTATTTTCGAATATAGGTCTATAACACCACAAATCACAGAAGTCAAACTTCCAAAACGTTTAAAGGGTTCAAATCCCGGATGATGACCTTGCCTGCTCTTGGAATTGACTTTCCATTGATATTTTAACAGTTCCTGGGAATTTCAGGTTCATATCTTTTTCCTAAGGTACTGGTTGCTATGGACACTTTAAAGATGCAAGTACCAAAACTTTAAAGCCCTTTTTCTCAAAACTAGGGATTTCAACCTTCCAACATTAAAACTGCTGTAACTTTGTCCATTTTTGAGCTACATCCATGTCTGATATATCACTTTAAAGGGATATAAGTGCAGAATTCGAATATATCAGTATCTTAAATTTTGATTTTTTCGACACATGAGGACCCTTTTGCCAGAGCCGGTCACATATATAGATCTAAAATCCAAGTAAATGTGTAGTTTGCTAATATCAGTTTAATGCAGTGCTGCTCGACTATTGTCTGTTATGGCCCCCTTGTAAGAGGAAAACATTTCATGCCCCCCACCCCAACTCTACAACAAATAGTATCATTTGTCTATAAAATTATCAGTACACCTCTTCATAGCATTGCATCCTTATTAATATTTAAGTAGCACTAAGGAACTTTTCAACCTAAATAAAATATTTTCATAACTTTTTGAATGGTACCTTTGCCATGGCCTGAGTGTGTCTGCATGATTTTTACTGTCACAAAGCAACTTGAGGAGGTTGGTAGGAACACTGCCACACACAAAAACTACAAATGTCTGACTGCTTTATGGCATACGTCACTTTCCCCTTTTCCCCATTTGTTACAAAGCCTGAAGTCAATTTGAATGTCGACATGCGATTACTGCTGCCCTGGCAGAAGCTGCAAAACAACTGAAAAGTTTTGTCTGAGGAGACAAAAAATTAAAAGGGAAGCTACCTGGATTAAAGAACAGTCAAGGATCAACGTTGGCCCGGATTTCACTCGTCACTCGCTGGCGTGAGCTCAAAAACGACTCAATGCACTTGTCCTCATGGGAAATGTGGTCTTCCTTCAGGCATAACTTTACCGCTTTTGTCCATATGGCGCCGCCATAATCAACATAAACCGACAGATCCTTAGTGTTGCTTTAAAGAAAACAAATGAGAAATATAGATCAACTTACAACAAAGAGCAACTTCATTTTCACAGTTTTTTCGTCTGTAACAAAAGATTTGAAGTTGTCAAGTTGTCTGAAATTCCAACAAAAATTACATGAGAATGCCATTTACTGCTGTGTATGTGCAATTACACTTTATGCTAGTTCAGCAAAAAATAAAAAAATAAAAAATAAATAAAAAAACACATTGCCCAGGGTGGCATCACAAGGGGGCCCTGCCCACACAGTAAGACACAGAACATGTCATATTACAATATAAGATTTAAATATTCTTATTTGACTTTACACTGATCAAGCTAATAGGCTTTGCATTTTATGCAAAATTGGTGATTGCCTGTAATGTGTTAATTTTCCTGATTGATCAATGATGTCACTGATTGTCTCCACGAAATACAATGCATCACTTATTTGTTTGTGGGTGTGTGTGTGTGCGTGTGTGTGCCACTGGGGATTTGCCATTCTCTATTCCTCGTGAATGGCGGTGGTTGACTGTAGCATAAATATAAAAGATGAAAGACATATTACTCCATGGTCGAATTTGTGATCAGTTATCTTTTACTGATCAGTAAGTTTGAAATTAATTATAAATTATTATATTATTCATTATAATGTCAGATAATCATTATACAGTAGCTTATGTTTTAATTTCCTGTCATTAATATTACTATAATATCAAAAATATTTCTGTTTTCTCCTGCGCATTCCAATGAAAAAACCGCTGAGAGGGGAAAAAAAATTACAACTAAATATCTGTTCTTCATTGGCAGTCATTTGTCGTTTTATGGTGCATTTTTATGAAATATGTTGCTATAAAAGTTTTCTTGTACCTCCTGGAAATAATAATATGAAACGATGATGGTTATACCACTCACCATTGATGGGAGGCTTGCATGTGTTCCCTTGTTAAAAGTGATGGAAGATAAATATGACACCTGAAGCCTCCACATTAAACAGAGCAGACTTGAATTATGTAAATCAACGGTTGTTCAAAAGACTTTTGTTGTTCCTCTGAAATGTGGCATTCTTTTTGTCGAAAGTCATCGAGTGCACATTCGCCTCTGCGAAGTAGCTCTCCAGTGATGTTTGCCATTTTAGTGTTGTTATCTTATGGGAATACTTGGACATGCAGACATGAATGTATTCAAATAGGGTTAAAATAGCTCTCAAGCGAAAAAGATTGCGGACCCCTAGTTCAAACCAGCAGTGAGGAGCAACTCGATATATTGACCTTTGTGCTGGTTGCAAACGTAAGATCAGATGTCAAAATCAATCACGTTATGGCGATGAAGAGAAATGATCGCAAACACAAAATCGTCTGAATATAGTATTGCTTTGTGATCCAAATGCGCTCTAACCAATTTATACCAACAAATCATGTTCACACTGTTGACTATCCCCTGCGGAAATAATGAGTCCTCATCCTGCGGGGTGTCCAATCCTGATCGCAGATTTACCCAAAACAAAGATTAAACGCTGTGACAAACCAATAATATCAGCGTGAGCGTGAAAGCGGAGCTTTAGAAGTTTCCCCACTCCCTCATCAGTGTCGCAGTCCGTTCCTCTGCCGAGCTTGGGCCGCCGGTGTCCCGCAGGGACAGCCGTTGTCAGGACAACCAGAGTGCTTCTGACAGCCAATCAGACGAAAAACCCCGAGCCCACGTCAGGTCCCATGATATCTGGCCTTCCCAAAAGCGCGCGTACGCACAGACCTGCTGGCAGTCGTGTCCGTCTTGGCTATGTCATCACACACTGACCTCACTACAGTGACGGTATGTGACACCGCCTCTCCTCTCTCCTCTGCCCTTTGATGTTTGTTCTTTTCTTTAAGTGACATCAACACTCATCCAGACGTCACGTCGCTCAAGTGGCCGTTGATACGTTTTGTGTGGATCGTTTTAAGGTCTACATGCGCATGTGTGCTGTTTACCACCGGCCTATGGGTGGAAATTGCAGGGCTGTTTGTTTTGTGACTGTCATTGATTATGTGGACGATGGTGTTGTTTTAATTGCATCTATGAAAATGTGTCCTGACAGCATGACCAATGTGATTTTAGAACATGAATTAATTGCAGCGTGTGAGTAGGCCTGCGTGCCTGTGGCTACGATTCTTTCTTCCCCAATGCAGAATGTTTGCTCCTTATTTGACCTCAAAGAGTGCAAGGCAAAAACTAGGACACCACAGCAAGTGCACACACGCACACACACAGTCAGCATATTCAAATCAACCTGGCTAATCTAATACGCATTGTCATGCATTGGTTCATGTGATGTTGATGTTTCTTCTTATGGTTCCCAACGGGGCAAAAAAAAAAGAAAAAAGAAAAAAAAGACTTGAGTGCCCAGTTTAATATAATGTCCTTAAAGTTTGCATGCTCATTTTGCGACATTCATGATACACTTTCCTTCCAAGAGCCTTCAGGGACCTTGAACATCTCATTTATAAAAATGAGTCATCCTGAAAAAACACGAGGACATTCAGGTGCATTTCACACCATGTTCAGAATCATCCAGACTTAACATTGAAGCATTTAATTGACATTCTTCAAAAATTTCAGGCAGCCAAAAAGAAGGGAAGGTCAGAGTTAAGAGCAGTAATTAGTGGTGCCAATCTAATAATAATAATAATAATAATAATAATAATAATAATAATAATAATAATAATAATAATAATAATAATAATAATAATAATAATAATAATAATAATAATAATAATAATAATAATAATAATAATAATAATAATAATAGGGCGGCACGGTGGTCGAGTGGTTAGCACGTCCGCCTCCCAGTTCTGAGGACTCCGGTTCGAGTCCAGGCTCGGACCTTCCTGGGTGGAGTTTGCATGTTCTCCCCGTGCCCGCGTGGGTCTTCTCCGGGTACTCCAGTCTCCTCCAAAGACATGCATGGCAGGTTAATTGGGCGCTCCAAATTGTCCCTAGTTGTGTTTGTGAGTGTGGATGGTTGTTCGTCTCTGTGCCCTGCGATTGGCTGGCAAAATTATCATCATAATCATTCTTCAGATAATACCTCAGTCCATGTTGATTGACTTTGTAATAGGGATGTAACGATATCCAAACATCATGATACAATATTATTACTATATGAAGGTCACGATATGATAATTAGCACGATATTGTGGGGACCTTTTAAAAAAGGTCACAATATTGTAAAAAAAAAAAAAAAAAAAAAAAAAAAAAAGAGCTCATACTAAAAAAAGCACAATATTGTGCTTTTGTACATAACCACAATGCATATAAACCACCTATATTATCTAATAACAATATTGAGGCACTTACTTGCTAATGCACATATTGATCGCTTCACAAGCAAATTATGTTCCCCTTCATCTGACAATTAGCATAGATTTTAAACATTGAAGGCCATAACATCCCTAATGAAAATAAAATTGCACTACTAAACTAGCCACTAGATGGTGCTAGAACTGCACAAATGGAAAACAACGTGACTTTTTTAACAGATGTG
This sequence comes from Festucalex cinctus, assembly GCF_051991245.1. Taxonomy (NCBI): domain Eukaryota; kingdom Metazoa; phylum Chordata; class Actinopteri; order Syngnathiformes; family Syngnathidae; genus Festucalex; species Festucalex cinctus. The sequence goes on from NC_135411.1 coordinate 48,678,324, forward strand.
TTCCTTTTAAAGGGCCTGTCAGTAGGTTTGACAGTTTCTGTTAGTAAACGAACCGTTTCTGTTTGTAAACAAACAATTCAAAATGGGCGCCTCCCATGGCTCAACCCACACGAGCTCAACGTTCACACCCCCTGCCTCTGCCCACCGCCCCCCTGCCTCTGATCACTCTAATCACTCTACTCGTAAACAAACAACCCGTCTGCCTACACGCCCCCCGCCGCTCCAGCCACGCCCACTCCCAACCCCTGCTCTGCGATTGGGTGGAGGGGGAAACAACCGTCTGTCCACAGACACCACCCAGAAACGTCCCGTTGTTGACAAAACAAACACAAAATGGTAAAATATAGGCTGGAGGTTGGGGGTAAATTAAAAAAATCACAACCATACATTAACTTAAGCCTAGAGGAGTAGACTGAGAAGGAGTTAAAGTGTGTGCATCCTGTTTTTAAAAAGTGCCTTTTCCAGAGTGAAACTGGCAGACAGTGCCTTTAAATATTGTGAACATAACAATGACAATATTGTGGCCGTTTTAATATAATGATATCACAATATTGTCCTTATCGTTACATCCCTACTTTGTAAATTGTAATAGCAGCTTTTGATACAACTCCTTGTTTTGGAAGTCATGAGATAACCTGTACAATACAGTGATTGCAGCCAAACTCATTCCTGACCCTAACGCAAACACAGCAAACACACACACACAGAATACTCAATACTTCGCATTTCCGCATCTCATTCACACTCAAGGCCAGTACTTAATGACACAGACGCACACATACAGTAGCACTTAAGTTCGAAGCTGCTTCCATTGTAGCATGCTCTTGTAGTTGTTGATGTTGTTTAGCTTTCATTTGGATGGAACCTTCTGGGAAGGGTAAGCTACTGTAGATCAAATATTCATGATAGCAAAGAAAGGAAAAATCAAACTCCATGAGCCCACTTCCAGCACTGCACTAGTATATTTGTACTGCATAAACAAACATACTGTAACATACAGTTACTTGCATGAGGTACAGTAATTATTACTCACACTGAGGTTTTGAATAGGAATTATTCCAGATATAAAAAGTATCAACTGCAGGAGGGATAGTATGAAAGTATGGGCACTCCAAGTAGAAATTTGTAATAATGTGTATCAATAAGCCAAGGAAATATGGGAAAATCTCCATTATAAAATTACAATGTGACATTATAACATGTAAAGGGAACAAAAGAAAGAAAGAAAGAAAGAAAGAAAGAAAGAAAGAAAGAAAGAAAGAAAGAAAGAAAGAAAGAAAGAAAGAAAGAAAGAAAATAGAAAAAGAAAAGAAAGGTTGGACTTTAATTCCACCATATACGGTTTCAAAATACCAGAAAACAAAATAATGGTGTCTGCAAAAGTTCTAGACCAAGTTTGCCCAAACTTTCGATCCCCAATGTATAATGCTGCTGGTCAATGAGTCAACCTCTTGAATAGATGGATGTTCATTTGACATTCTCTCACACACAGCATGGATTTTGTGCTGTTGGACACAAACTGGCATATCATACTTTTACAACCTTAGGCAGATATTAGATGTAGCAACAGTTATAGATATTAAGGGACAACATTTTATGATGTTGAGGCCATGACATCTTATAAAATGCTATAATTCTAGCAAGAATTATACAGTCTCAAACATTGCATCCATCCATCCATTTTCTATAGGCTACTCTTCTACTGTTACTGTTCATGGCAGTTGGAGCCCACCATTTAACTTTTACACAAATCGCACACTGCGTGGAACAAAATTATTTTGAAAAACCGCAGAACTCCAAGATTCCCGACTTGACGAGGAAGTACTTCAACATAAGAGACGTAAAGAGGTCAAAAAGAAGCACTTTACTTTGGCATTTACTCACAAAATAAATGTGGAAATTCAAGTCACATGCCATCCATCCATCCATTTACTACCGCTTATCCGAGGTCGGGTTGCGGGGGCAGCAGCTAAGGAGGGAAACCCAGACCTCCCTCTCCCCAGCCACTTCAACCAGCTCCGCCGGCGGGATCCCAAGGCGTTCCCAGGCCAGCCGAGAGACATAGTCTCTCCAGCGTGTCCTGGGTCGACCTCGGGGCCTCCCGCCGGTGGGACATGCCCGGAACACCTCCCCAGGGAGGCGTCCAGGAGGCATCCGAACCAGATGTCCGAGCCACCTCAACTGGCTCCTCTCTTTTTTTTTTTTTCTTCTTTTCTATAAACTGGCTCCTCTCAACGCGGAGGAGCAGCGGCTCGACTCTGAGTCCCTCCCGGATGACCGAGCTTCTCACCCTACCTCTAAGGGAGAGCCCGGACACTCTGCGGAGGAAACTCATTTCGGCCGCTTGTATCCGGGATCTCGTTCTTTCTGTCACGACCCACAGCTCGTGACCATAGGTGAGGGTCGGAACGTAGATCGACCGGTAAATCGAGAGCTTTGCCTTTTGGCTCAGCTCTTTCTTCACCACGACGGACCGATACAGCGTCCGCATCACTGCAGACGCTGCACCGATCCGCCTGTCGATCTCCCGCTCCATCCTACCCTCACTCGTGAACAAGACCCCAAGATACTTGAACTCCTCCACTTGGGGCAGGATCTCATCCCCGACCCAGAGATGACACGCCACCCTTTTCCGACTGAGGACCATGGTCTCGGATTTGGAGGTGCTGATCTTCATCCCAACCGCTTCACACTCGGCTGCGAACCGCTCCAGTGAGAGTTGGAGATCCCGGCTTGATGAAGCCAACAGCACCACATCATCTGCAAAAAGCAGAGATGCAATACTGAGGCCACCAAACCGGAACCCCTCAATGCCTCGGCTGCGCCTAGAAATTCTGTCCATAAAAATTATGAACAGAATCGGTGACAAAGGGGAACCTTGGCGGAGTCCAACCCTCACTGGAAACGAATCCAACTTACTGCCGGCAATGCGGACCAGACTCTGGCAACGGTCGTACAGGGACCGAACAGCCCGTATCAGGGGGCCCGGTACCCCGTACTCCCGAAGCACCCCCCACAGGACTCCCCGAGGGACACGGTCGAACGCCTTCTCCAAATCCACAAAACACATGTGGACTGGTTGAGCGAACTCCCACGCACCCTCGAGGACCCTGCTGAGGGTGTAGAGCTGGTCCACTGTTCCACGGCCAGGACAAAAACCACACTGCTCCTCCTGAATCCGAGATTCGACTTCCCGACGGACCCTCCTCTCCAGCATCCCTGAATAGACTTTACCAGGGAGGCTGAGGAGTGTGATCCCTCTGTAGTTGGAACACACCCTCCGGTCCTCCTTCTTATAAAGGGGGACCACCACCCCGGTCTGCCAATCCAGAGGCACTGTCCCCGATGTCCACGCGATGTTGTAGAGGCGTGTCAACCACGACAGCCCCACAACATCCAGAGTCTTGAGGAACTCCAGGCGGATCTCATCCACCCCCCGGGGCTCTGCCACCAAGGAGCTTTCCAACCACCTCAGTGAAGTCGGCCCCAGAGATAGGAGAGCCCAACTCAGAGTCCCCAGACTCTGCTTCCTCAAAGGAAGACGTGTCGGTGGAATTGAGGAGTTCTTCGAAGTATTCCCCCCACGGATTCACGACATCCCGAGTCGAGGTCGGCAGCACACCATCGCCACTATACACAGTGTTAATGGTGCACTGCTTTCCCCTCCTGAGACGCCGGATGGTGGACCAGACGTTCCCAGCAGACCCTCACAATACGTTTGGGTCTGCCAGGTCGGACCGGCGTCTTCCCCCACCAACGGAGCCAACACACCACCAGGTGGTGATCAGTTGACAGCTCTGCCCCTCTCTTCACCCGAGTGTCCAAAACATGCGGCCGCAAATCCGATGACACGACTACAAAGTCGATCATCGAACTGCGGCCTAGGGTGTCCTGGTGCCAAGTGCACATATGGACACCCTTATGTTTGAACATGGTGTTTGTTATGGACAGTCTGTGACGAGCACAGAAGTCCAATAACAGAACACCGCTCGGGTTCCGATCGGGGGGGCCGTTCCTCCCAATCACGCCCCTCCAGGTCTCACTGTCATTGCCCACGTGAGCGTTGAAGTCCCCCAGCAGGACGAGGGAGTCCCCAGGGGGAGCGCTCTCCAGCACACCCTCTAAGGACTCCAAAAAGGGTGGGTACTCTGAACTGCTGTTTGGTACATATGCACAAACAACAGTCAGGACCCGTCCCCCCACCCGAAGGCGGAGGGAGGCTACCCTCTCGTCTACCGGGGTAAACCCCAACGTACAGGCGCCGAGCTGGGGGGCAATAAGCATGCCCACACCTGCTCTGCGCCTCTCACCGTGGGCAACTCCAGAGTGGAAGAGAGTCCAACCCCTGTCGAGAGGACTGGTACCAGAGCCCAAGCCGTGTGTGGAGGAGAGTCCAACTATGTCAAGTCGGAACTTCTCTGCCTCACACACCAGCTCGGGCTCCTTCCCTGCCAGAGAGGTGACATTCCATGTCTCAAGAGCCAGCTTCTGTAGCCGGGGGTCGGTCCGCCAAGGTCTCCTCTCTTGGCTGCCACCCAGCCTACACTGCACCCGACCCCTTTCGCCCCTCCCACCGGAGGTGAGCCCGTGGGAAGGGGGACCCACGTTGCCTCTTCGGGCTGTGCCCGGCCGGGCCCCATGGGTGCAGGCCCGGCCACCAGGCGCTCGCCAACGAGCCCCACCTCCAGGCCTGGCTCCAGAGGGGGGCCCCGGTGACCCGCGTCCGGGCAAGGGAAACGTATCTCCAAATATTTTATTCATCATAAGGGGTTTTTGAGCCGTGCTTAGTCTGGCCCCTCACCTAGGACCTGTTTGCCATGGGTGACCCTACCAGGGGCATAAAGCCCCAGAACACATAGCTCCTAGGATCACTGGGACACCCAAACCCCTCCACCACGGTAAGGTACCGGCTCACGGAGACTGAACATTACAGTAAGAAACTTTATAATTACGTTTAGTAAGAGCAACTTAAGGGCAGCACGGTAGCCAAGTGGTTAGCACGTCCGCTTCCCAGTTCTGAGGTCTCCGGTTCGAGTCCAGGCTCGGACCTTCCTGGGTGGAGTTTGCATGTTCTCCCCGTGCCCGCGTGGGTCTTCTCCGGGTACTCCGGTCTCCTCCCACATTCCAAAGACATGCATGGCAGGTTAATTGGGCGCTCCGAATTGTCCCTAGGTGTGCGTGTGAGTGTGGATGGTTGTTCGTCTCTGTGTGCCCTGCGATTGGTTGGCAACCAGTCCAGGGTGTCCCCCGCCTTCTGCCCAGAGCCAGCTGAGATAGGCGCCAGCAGCCCCCGCGACCCTTGTGAGGAATAAGCGGTCAAGAAAATGGATGGATGGAAGAGCAACTTAATATTTCCCTACATGTAATCAATCTTTAGTTGAATGTAAATGTTACTTAATTCTGTTGAGTGTAATATGCTTGATATTGAGCAGTACCATTTACTTAATTGCAGTGAGTGCAAATAGTTGTTAAAAAAAATTTGAAGTAAATTTTACGTTGTTTTTTTTTCAGTGTGTGACACTGCAATCCCCATTAGCTCACCAAGCCATCAATAGGTAATTAATCAGATATGACAATTAGAAATTATTGTCCCATTTGCGCCTGTGGAATGAAAATGTTGCGTCTCCAATTGATAAGATTTATTGCTACCCTGTTCTGGCTGTGGCACAATATAATAATGAATCGCACTGAAATGTGGAATGTTAATGCTCAAGTTTGAAAATTAATCAAACCATTATCTGTGTTTGCTCACAGCACTTTGCCCTGTTTTTGCAGATTAAATAAATATGATAGGATGTACTGATTTAGCTGTATATTGTTTTTATTTCTAGAAAAAAACGTCTGCAAATTGAAACGGATATGTACATACAAAGTCAATCTTGTTGTGCCTTCAGATTTGAAGTTCAACAAAGGTATGCTGTAATTGTATTGTTTTGTACAAAGGCAAAATGATAAATGAATTGGTAATAACCATATTAACAGGCGGCCAGAAGCTTGCGCTCTTGCGAGACACAAATAGAGGAGCACCCAGTTGTCTTGAGTGTTTTCATTAACGTATGTAGAGGTACTCCACTTAAAACACGGCTCTCTCGTCTCAAAAGTACACACTATGACCATCAACTGCACTGTGTCCTGTTGAGCAGACATAAGAGCAGTGATGTCATTCAATTCCCATGCTGTAAAAAAATGGACATGAAAAGAAAGAGCGGGATAAAAATGAATATGGAAGGAGAGTGTGCTTGTTTGTCTCAGTGAATGTGAAATGTGGCAAAAGTAGTCGCATCAAATGGAACGCAGGCGAGAGAGATAGATGCAACTTAAAAACATGGGCCATGAAAGATTGATGTGCTGCTAATTCGGCTGCAAGAAGCTCCTCTGGCCTTCTCTCTTGAAGCATGTCTCTCGCTCACACACACATACTCATACACCAGCACATTAGCCAATACGTTTTAAAATTTTAAAGCCACAACTTAATAAAGGGGAATATGTCTATGTTAGAAACAATCAGCCATAAAAGCCGATGTGTCGCATCTAGTTTTCATCTTTACCTTTCTGCCATCCAAACTTGTGCTTCCCAGTCAAAATATGACGGCGAGTATAAAGGCACACTGCAGAGCGTCAGATTACTAAAGTCATGTTCGTTGCAGTGTGACAAGTGACTGGCTAATGAAGGTAACCAGTTGAGAAGTGCTAAGTTCACATGAATACTCAATTATTGTTAACAGGTTTGGGCATTTAATATTTTGTCTTTCACAGTCAGGCCTCTTTCTTAACAGTCCATCCAGTGAAACAATTTGCAGTGTGGCACTGCACCACGGGGTGGAGCCTCTTTGTTTTTGTGGGCATGTGCAGCACTTTTACGTTTTTGGCGGTGAATGTTTTTGGCGCCAATCCCACAGTTTTTTTGTTTGCTTGTTTGTTTGTTTCTTTTTAATAAAAGTGAACCTGTGACTTTCAACTGAAAGTCACAGGTTCACTCCCATTTTTGCTATCCCGCTGCGCCGTCCATGGCCGATCAGCCACGACGTGTTACAATAGTACTACAGTGGTACCTCTACTTACGAAATTAATTGGTTCTGGAAGAAAGTTCTTAAGTAGAAAATTTTGTAAGTAGAGACGCATTTTCCATGTAAATGCCCTAATCCGTTCCAAGCCTCCCAAAATTCAGACATAAATGCTTTATAAAGCATAAAAATGCATCAAAACATGTAACAAATACATGTTACAATTAGATTATGGCACAATAAATGAGAGTTGTGCATAATGTAAAAAAACAAAGAATCAAGTAAAGAAGAAAAATGATGGTCATTTACCTTTTTAACTGGTGTCCTCGTTTTTGGTTCATGTTCCTCTTTCTCAGAAGTGTTTTTTTTTTTTTTGCCTGGTGTTTTGTAAAGAATTAACTGATCCATGGATTTTTTTTATTTATTTTATTTTTTTTTTAAAAACAATCCTTCGGAAATGTCCAAGGCAAACATCATCTTAGTGAGCAAACGCCCGACTGGTGAACACTTTTTCTGGGCGATTCTTTTCAACAAATTCTGAAACTTCATGGAAACTTCCGGTATGGCGAGGCATCTTTTAAAAAAAAAAGAAAGAAAAAAAAAGGCCCGTCTCGTCGCAATTAAAAACTTACTGTGCCTTCATCAATCACCAATTGTTTGAATCTTTGCACAAATTCGTTGGCCGTTAGTTCATACATTTACGAAAAACTATCGTAACACCTCATGGGCCGCGGGATGAATGATGAGGACGCTGTATAGACACCGATCTAGTATACGCTCATAGATACCTATGGTAGAGGTTCCTCTTAGCCAATGGGATGCCAGAACGATGCACAAACACCGATCTAGTATTTACGCTCATAGGTACCTATGGTAGGAAATAGCCATAGCCGAAAGTATGTTGCGTTCGGTAATGTATTTTTACCTTTCGTAACTAGAAATTTCTTTCGTAACAAGAGGCAATATTTTCCCGTTGAGGCGTTTCGTAACTTGAAAATTTCGTATGAAGAGACGTTCGTAAGTAGAGGTTCCACTGTACTAGTTTAGTTAGTGTATGTGGAACTGCAAATGGACACACTAAAGATAGGCAACATTTTTAGCACAGTCAAAAATCTACGGAGCCCCTAAGGTGACATGGTAGAAAAAAAAAAAAAACTTTGCATTCCCTCGCAAAACAACTTTGCGTTCCCTCGCAAATGCAATCTTTTCGTTCGAACGCAAAGTTGTTTTGCGAGGGAACGCAAAGTTGTTTTTTTCGCCTGGCATGTCACCTTCGCTGCGCCGTAAACACTTCCGGGTCATCTTCCATGTGAACAAAAGCGACGAGGATGGAACGTTTGTAAGCATGAAACAAAACAGTGGGAAAGCTTTCCCAAAGCGACTAGGATGGAGCATGTATTTTTCCACTGCTTTGTTTACACGTCGCTTTTGTTCACATGGAAGATGACCCGGAAGTGTTTACGGCGCAGCGAAGGTGACATGGTAAGCGAAAAAAACAACTTTGCGTTCCCTCGCAAAACAACTTAGCGAGGGAACGCAAAGTTGTTTTGCGAGGGAACGCAATCTTTGCGAGAGAACGCAAAGTTTTTTGCGAGGGCACGCAATCTTTGCGTTCCCTAGCAATCTTTGCGAGGGAACGCAAAATGTTTTGCGAGGGAACGCAAAGTTGTTGTTTTTTTCTACCATGTCACCGTAGGGGCTCCGTAAAAATCTGTTTGTTGTCAAGGTCTGGTTAGTTCTATGATGCTAGTTATTAGCTAGTATGCTGTGATCTACATGCTTTGTTGTTTAAATGCTCACTGAGCTGAAAGTTCATCTTGTGCCTAAAAATCATGTATGACCATCTCTGTGCGTGATTCCAAGTTTTGGATCAGGTGGTAAACACACTTAAAATTACAGATGTGTCATGTGACAAAGCAACTAAAAACGTGACAAAAACGACTCTTGTTAAAGTAGAGGTAGGCTGCCGAATATGGAGGACCAAAACTGCCAAAATTCAAAATAAATAAATGACTAAGTAAACAAACAACTGACTAAAAGTTAAAATAAAAATGAATTAAAAAAATATAATTCAAAAATTATATCATTATAAATTATATATAAATGGAAATAAATCATTTTTTATTTTCACTTTTTGTCATTTATTTATTTATTTATTTATTTAGTTATTTATCTATTTATTTAGTCATTTATTTATAGAGATAGACCGATATTCTTTTTTCAGGGCCGATACCGATTATTGGTAGTCAAGGCTGATAACCGATATTTGAAGCTGATAGTCATTTGCAGTAAAAGTTCAAATGTTGGCATCAAATTTTTGAATAATGCAAACCCTAACACTTCTTTACATTGGATTGTCACACTGCACTTTTCATTTTCCATCCTTCCATCTGCAATAAGACGTTGGTGGTGGGGGGAGTTAAATGTGGGGGCAACATGACGTTACCTTTTATAGCACTTGTAGTTTTATTATCTAAATGATATATTTTTAGATTTAAAGTGATAGCAGGAAGCATGTCATTCAAAATGTGCATCAACTGTGGTATTACTTATTACAACAGCAAAAAAATAAATAAAAAATTGCCATGAGAAAAACTATTCATCCCTGAACACCATGCAGTTCGTGTAGACCTTATTATCATTATGATTATTGTTACCATATAGACAGTATTGATGATCTTAAGTCTAGAACAGCAATATCATGCTCCTCTCTACAAGAGAACTGTCAGACAGTTTCAGGACACACTTCATCATGTAGTTTACTGCCACTTAGGATGTCCCAATCAATGCAGAAAAAGGTAGAGTAAAATAACTTGGTTATAATAATAGTAAGAATAACTTGGTTAACAGACATTTTAGTGGTGGACCGCTGCCAGTTTCTGCTGTTTAACATGTTTTACACTTATAGACACGTGTGTGTATATGGGCACACTATTCTCTCACCATCCCGTCAACATGTTTCCCAGCAAAACACAAGTTTATTTTACTCTCCCTCTATCAAGAGAAAAACAATACAGTGTATGAGTGTGAATACTTGACTCCTAATACAACACAAATACAGTACTACATTACTTAATGGCACAGATTTACTTGTCTAAATAATAACTGAGCTGCAACATTGCTAATTCACATTAACAAGCACCATCTTAGCTGTACACATGAATGGTTATAAACACACGAGAAAGTTATACAACACACCAAACATTAG